>NC_051050.1:21153496-21471708 GCF_904848185.1 Acanthopagrus latus | reverse complement strand
TTTCTTTGTGCCACAGAGCTCCATTGTTGTCCAGAAATTATTACAAACACATGAACGAGCCACACGTTGCGCTAAGTGACATGTTCCCTTTAAATGATGAACACATGCTCTGTAGTTTGTTTGGAGTCAAGCATTCATACATGCATCTTTAAATGGTCTGAATTTCATAGCACAAGTGCATTTAGGGTGTGTCCAACTCCCTTTTACTAGTTTTGGAGTCAGTATGTGAACAAGACTTAAACAATATGAAATCAGATTTATTTTTAAATGTGCGGCAATTTCGGACAACAAAAAAACTTGGTGTGCAAAGGCTTTTACTCAAACTACAGTACCACACAGTTTCAGAGAATCACTCAGGTTTTTACAAGTCGGAAAGCACTGAAAGTTGCACTAATGCATGGTTGGTTTTGGTCTCCTCATTTTCTTCTTCATCGACAATAAGAAAAGTATCCATCCAAAACCAATTTTACTTCCATATCAGAGCAGGAAGCTAGTATCTAGTCATGGGTGATATGCACCATTAAAAAAAGCTATATTAGGTCAGTTAACGTTAAAGCTAAGCCGAAGAGAAAGCCATGTTTACACCCTATCATCAGGATCAGCCTCTCATCCGTGAGTAGCTGCACATCCTTCTGCTCAGTGTCACGGTGCAGTTCGGTAAATAAAAAGAGTTCCTACATGAAACTGCGCAAAAAAAGGTCTCGAGTAAAGCGACACAAGCCAAGTGCCATCTAGTTCTGTTATATTCGAGAGAAGACAGACACCTCTACAGCCGATATCTCCCAAACTCTTCAACTCTAAAACAAGCTAGATGCATAAAAAAAGACTACAGGTAAGGGGAATAATATGTGTTATTGATTTTGAGATGAACTGCCCCTTTAAACACCCACATACAAGGTCCAACATCAGCCTTTATATGGAGTTGAGCTTCTGGTGAAGTCAGATGTTCCCTATTTAGATCTGTTTGTTCTCCATCAACTCCTGAAGGAAATGTCATTGGATTAAGTGATATCTCCATCTGTGTCGCTTTCTGTTGTGTACACACTGTTGTGTATTGCATTGTTCTAGTCCCTTCACTTAAACCAGCCTGTTTTTAACAATAATAAAGACCTATGTTGAGCAGAGTTATAGTATAGCTTCCTCCAGCCAAGAACTCAAGCTGGTTTCACTGTTCTTCCCAGAAAAAAAAAGATTCTCTCCTCCCCGCAGAATAATTCAAAATTTTTGTGTTAAGTGTGTCTAACCTCAAAATGGGAGCCAGCCCTGCTCATTAAAGCAAAGAATAAAAGTTCAGTAAAACCTGATAATTGTTTGGTTCAGTCTCCCTGCTAAATAATGTTTTGAATCAGTCATATCGAGCAGAATACATCCTCAAGAATCCGTTTGATTGTTTCCCGTTGAAAAGAGTCAAAGTCCACCGCTGCCACAGACCAATATGAGATGTAAATCTGTGTCACCATGTGTTGAAACGCCCCATCGGGAGAAGTGACCCCGAAGAAGCCAAGCATCTTTGGATCTGGAACAACACTCGGTCACATCAAAACTTCCGCTCTCACCGTAGGCGATTCTGTCTGTTGCCGATCATTTTGGGTTTCTGATGGTTTCCTGCCCAGTGTCTTACAGGCGGGCTGAAACACCAACATGCCCACTGAGTGCAAACCATTCATTCATACTGCACGGGAAAAACAACCTCAGTGCCACAAGGTTACGGCAACAAACTAAAAAAGCAATGGAGCCCACAAAACATAGCATATCTAATGCACTTGAGAGGGGGAATGTACCCCCAAACCTCCTGCTGCAGCGATCTCGTAATGAAATGGATGGTTAGGTTGATGAAGACACTACTTTCGCTTTGGGAATTTGGCATTTTGATGTGGCTAAGTGTGGCTTTAAGTGGTTAAGATGGAGCGTCATGTGCATAAATGCTAATATTTAAGGTATAACGTGTCCAAGAAAGTCAAATCAAAACGATGATTTCTTCGACGGCATTTCATTTGATGTCTATTAATTAAACCACAGGCATGTTTACCACATGTCATATCAACATTTCTGTCTGGATAACATTCATGTGATCTGATCGTCTCATCAAGAGTCGGAGGAGATTGTGGACCATCGTACTCTTCCCATTTACCGTCAATTTTACCATCCGTCTGGACATTTTCCAGCTGTGTGTGACAACAAAACTAGTTATTTTAATGGGAGTCTATGTCACAATTATTACTAGCAATACATATATTAATATTTTTTTAATTTATTTTTTTAATAGGCTGTGTGTGAGGATTGCAACCGAATGTGAAAAATTAGACCTTTCCCATCTCGGTTGACTATACAAGCAATTTGTTGGACAATTAGTTTAAGCGAATAAAGTTGTTAAATGCTGCTGGACTGTGGATATTGAAGGACCCTGGTCAGATTGTCTGCAACAGTCCAGAGGATGTGATATTATGCGTGAGTGTCTTGTCTTGGTGACTCTCCGCTCCGCCAACAGTAGCTAACGTTAATTTAGAAATGAATTCTGCTAACATAAACTAATCTTTACCAAAACCCTAAGTAGTTTTTCAGTGTTTGCAACTTATTTTAAAGCATTGCTGTGAATGTGAAGGAACATACAGGTTCAGCATATCACTTGTTTGCAGAAAGGTACAATGCCAAGTGGCAAACATGCAGTTACTACAATAACTCACGGCTGAAGTGCACCAGCCTCAAGGTTTGAGGGATCGCACAGGCAGTCCTTTTGTTTACTGGTTATCTTCCACCACTGATTACATTCATTTACAATTTAATGACATGTCTAGGAGGTATTTTCCGGGAGACTCCAGCAAATAATTCAAATAAGGAGTTTGAAATCTCTGTAATTACAGTTTTATTGAGCCCAGAAACTGGAGTCACGTCTAACAAATGATAAACATCTGAGATTCTTATTATGACATATTTAAAACTATGATGGCAAATTGATCCGATTATGAAAGAAAAACTAAGCAGATTTCATTAATGTTAGGGATTGAGGCTAAATGTGGTCATACTAGGGAACAATGCATACTTCCACTGAATGTGAACTGGAAAATAAAACTGTGACGAAGGGAAAATGTGGAAGAGAGGCTATTGATAAAAGAGAAAGGGGGTGAATAATGTAAGCGGCAGATGAATTGAAAACAATGTCCCGTCCACTGGGCTCACCAAATTCAGTTTTCAGCTTTAACCTATTGGATCCCTGGAGCTGTTTTGAAGGGAGTGAGCAGGAAAGCAAACAGTATTAATCCTCAAAAAGTTCAAAATATCTTCCTGTCATAACAAAGGATCGAGCCCTTGTTCTTCGAAAAGTCTGCAAAATAATATTAAGTGCAGATGTGAAGGAAGATGGAGGAATAAACACTGGGCCCTGTCTTTTCTAAATGTTTAAAAATGAGCCCTAATGCAGAAGGGCTGCGGGTATTTGCCCAGCTGTTGGATAAATAAGCAGAGAGATTCAAAGGCTGGATAACCTCCGCCAGTGCCCATCAAACCAAACAGATGAGAGGCTGAAGTAATCGGCTCCATTCTCAAATGGGACAACACTGACTCCAATTAGCCTCCAGTCCCAGATCCACAGTGGGAAGAGGGCGGAGATGTAAAGAAGAAGAAGAAGAAGAAGAAGAAGAAGAAGAAGAAGAAGAAGAAGAAGAAGAAGAAGAAGAAGAAATGCCTCGAGCTTCCTGAATTTTTATTGAACGCATTCAAAAGATAAATGACAGAATAAACTTTTTATTTCCTTTAGAAGTGCTAACATTAATTCCCTTTTCAAGGTTTTTCTGCCCCGTCTTTCAAGGCTAAACCACAGCAGTTAATCAAATGGAATCAGCTGTTTTCTTTTTACAAACACTGATGTCCAGGCCTTCAAAATGTTCTTTTCAGTACCATTATGGAACTTTCCCAGAAAAGCAATTTTATCTGCCCTAAAATGTGTGTAAGTCATCCCAAAATGAAAATTATCATCTATAGTTGTTAGTTAAAAGTATTAGGTCTACTTTTACCTTCAAACTTTTCTCAGCTGAAACTGTAAACTGTTTTCACAAGTCCGCTAGCTGTTAACTATTTGCTCCATTAGCTGTATTAGTCCTGTTGTTTGCTAACTACTCCATTAGCTCTGTTAGTTCCGTTAGCTGTATGCTAGTTCCACCATTAGCTATATTAGTTCAATTAGCTGTAAGCTAGTCCCTCCATTAGCTCTGTTAGTTCCGTTAGCTGTATGCTAGTTCCGCCATTAGCTATATTAGTTCAGTTAGCTGTATGCTAGTTCCTCCATTAGCTCTGTTAGTTCAGTTAGCGGTATGCTAGTTACTCCATTAGCTCTGTTAGTTCCGTTAGCTGTAAACTAGTTGGTCCATTAGCTCTGTTAGTTCCGTTAGCTGTATGCTAGTTACTCCATTAGCTCTGTTAGCTGTAAACTATTTGGTCCATTAGCTCTGTTAGTTCAGTTAGCTGTATGCTAGTTACTCCATTAGCTCTGTTAGCTGTAAACTATTTGGTCCATTAGCTCTGTTAGTTCAGTTAGCTGTATGCTAGTTACTCCATTAGCTCTGTTAGCTGTAAATTATTTGGCCCATTAGCTCTGTTCGTTCCATTAGCTGTATGCTAGTTACTCCATTAGCTCTGTAAGTTGAGTTAGCTGTATACTATTTCTCCATTCGTTCCGTTAGCTTTAAACTATTTGCTCCATTAGCTCTGTAAGTTCTGTTAGCTTTAGACTATTTGCTCTGTCAGTCTGTTAGTTCTATTAGCTGCAAAGTATTAGCTCTTTTAGCTCCGTTAGCCAAACACATGGCAGGAATCTGTCTGGAAACAGTCATCTAGTGTCCCTCTTGATTTTACTACGTCCCTTCAGATCCATAGTAGTCAGGCCTTGGTTCAGTTTATGATGCTCAGCGATAGTTATACATACTCATACATCCCATGTAAATGTCCCTTTTGCACCAAGGAAAATCTCTGTTCGTCCCAATAAAATATTTTATCATCCCTGGGCAGACAGGACTCCGTTAGTCAGCCCTGCTATTCTACTTGTGGCTCTATGGAGCATCCTGCCCCATGATAACACAGCCACTCATCTCGGCTGGCTGTTGGTTAGCAGATGAGCGACTGCTCCCTCGCTCACATTCGGAGCGAAAAAAAAAAAAAAAGTCTTTGATGTGCAGAAATAATTGGCAGCAGGATCCCTCTGGAAGTATACGGGACATCTTTCAAGAGCTTCGAGAAATGTTTTCACTACCGTTGAGCTCACTGGCGCTCGCTCCGCTGCTGGATCGGAGGGGACGGAGTGCACGGAGCGGTAATTAAAGCGAGGTGGAAGAAGTGAGCTGACATTCATCAGGACCGAGGGGGGAAAGCTGATGCTGAGCTCTCCGCGCCAAACTGGAGGCCTAATTCTTCATCTCTAGTTGTTTTCTTGGCCTTTCCTCCCTCTGAAGTTTGTTTTGTCATGGGTTTTTTTTTTTAGCCCAATCTCATACTTCCACATTTAATCCTCACTATTGATTGTACAAATACAATTTTCAAAGTTATTATGTAATTAAATGTATGTTTTGCTGCTGGAAGCTTGAAAGGGCCCGCTGTGTCTGAAGACATTGCTTGCCCCTGATGTAATCATTTCCCTTGGATATTTAAAACAAACACATTAGGTCTGAAAGAATTCAAAACTTGTCTCCGACTATAATGCCGGGCTTTTTGATTGGCGTGAGGCGCGGAATGCCACTTTTTGGTGGAAAACCCAATGGCCGCCTTTAACAGCCTGCGTTTCCAAGCTCCCATGCAGTGTAAATTATAGGATAATAGGGTGCAGGCGATTGCAGACTCTGTTTATTCAATCCATTTCTTCACACAAGTTCCCATTGCCTTTTTCCTTCTCTCTGCTGTGTGTGTGGTGGTCCTCTGATCCTGCTGACCCTCGCCATGTGTTTTCACTTTTGGCTCTGATCTCAGCTCTGCGACCAGCGGGGAACCAAATACAAATTGAACAGTAACCATTCACAGGCCGCTCTTTTTCATACCGCCGCTAAACCCGCTTTGTCTTCCCCCAGGAGGAGCTCGGGGGTGGGGGGGTGCATGTCCCCGCTTTTGTCACGGGTCTTCAGTCCATTCCCCATCAGGTCTTGTCATAGACACCCAACAACAGTGCGGTTTATTTGAGCTCACAGGGAATTCGACATCTTTTTAAATCTGCATAACATTATTCCCCTAAAAGAACCACCTGGCCACGAAACGTAAGCAAAAAATAAGGAGCTTTTAATGTGCTCGTAGCTGCTCGAACGACGAGCCGAGGCCCCGAGAAAAAAAGCACTGCAGAGAGGAACAAATCGCCAGTGTTTGGGTGGTGTGCTTTTTATTATTTCAGTAAAGGTGAAGTTTTCATTAGTCCCATAAGCCCCCCGCCTGCCCCTTTTGAAAGCGAGCCCGTTTTTCTGTGAAACACGCTGGACAGCAGCCGCTCGCAAGTGGCAGGGTATGTTTGTTCAGCTTTTATAGGGAGATGTGGTTTGAAGAAGTTAAAAAGAACCCTTTTGTTGTTCTTGGGGTTCATATTTTCTCTGGAGTTGCTCCATGCGCGGTGTTTGTTCCCCCGGCTCGAAACGGAAAAAAAAAACAAAAAAAAAAACCTGAGCCCAATAACTCACCTAAAAGTGAAGACAAACTCTCAGAAGACTCCACGGATAATCTCTCAGATAAGATATAAATCAAGCGGGGGTGAAAACAGTGAGCTGCAGGCTTTTTTATTTGAGGGTTGCTGCCAGAATTTGTGTTTAGTCGGTTCAAACTTCACGCTTTAAGTACCTGGCGTGGACTTGGCGAACAATTTGGGCGACCTATCATAACGTAATCCACCCGGACTTATGCCAAAGCCGTGATGTTTGATCGAATGATATGGTGCTGATAGCATCTACAGGCTAGCGCTATTAACATCAGTCACAACAGTTCATGCAGATAGGCTGCAAGTGCATTAAAGTTTAACATCCATGCACGCGGGGTTGCTCCAGTAATCTTCTCCTCACCGGGATTCTCCCTCGGAGCCTCTTTATTAGAGTTAAAACACATTCATCACCTGTTTCACATTAAAGTTTCACGCATGCAGCCCCAGCCCCTTGTATCTTGTAAACTCTGCTTCGTTTACTTAGCCTGGCTTTCATTGCGGCCATTCTGCACGGTTTACCTTTGTTTAGTTTATTAACCCAGGGGGTTACTTAACCTAAACATCACAGCCCAACGCTCCGGCTTTGGGTTTCAACGTTTTTAACAGAAGTCTTTTTCATTTTTCAAACAGTGTTGAAAGTGACAGAGGGGTGAGGGATGACGGACTCGAGGATCCAAACCTGATGAATGGCGAAGGCTGTCAAGTGGGAATGTGATTGGTCGATGATATATCCTTTTATTTTGAAATAACTTACTCTTTAAACCGTTCTGTTTTAGGAGATTTGATGCCAGAACGTCCAGATCTGAAATACATATTTTATTTTTATAACCTTATTTGATTTGACAATTTAAATAAAGGGTCCAAATTGTAAGAAAGGTGATTTTTGAGTCTTGTTCCATTGTCATCCAATTCTGATGTTTTGGGATGGAGGCTGACCCGTAATGAGACTCAAAAAATCAACTTTCTCACAATTTGGACCTTTAAATGTCATCTGATTAAACTCTGCTTAAATTAAAGAATTAAGGCCCAATTCTCTCCTTTAACTCGGACATTGATCCTTGTGTCAACACCGACAAAACTCTAAAAATACACCTCCCATTGGGGCTCCCAGGCTGCATCACTTTCAACTGCACATGTCTGAAGCTCTCAGAGGACGTTTCTTAAACAAATAAAGGCTCAGAGCTGCATTAGCGAGATGCAGTGCAGCCCCTGAAAAACCTGAGCATGCACCGAAGGTCGAGTGAGACCGTCCTCATTTGCTAAACCCAAAAATATCCCCGGTTTAAGGGACCGGCTCCTCGGCTGATGCCTGGCGCTCGGTTCCCATGCTCCAGCATTGTGTCTCTTCCAGCTGCAGCCGGGGGAAAATGGGGGGGCGAAGGCGCACTCATGGGTGGTCCGCCCCACATGGTCCCACACTCTTGCGGTTTGCGCCCTACATCTGATAGCAGTGGCTCTCAGCTGGGGCGCTCGCATTCTCTGTGCCATTTTAACTGCAACAATCTCGAGCTCCAAGGAGGAGGCTGGAACTGTTTACCGAGCAATATCTTCATCAGAGCGACACGCTGCACAGCTGGCTCCCCCTGCACACCGACGCTGACTTCACTCCAGCGAAAAGGATGTCATAAAAGTCTTCTATGAGTTCGTGAAGGACCATTAATCAAACGGATAATGGTTCTTCGCGATTAGAACTTTTATCTTTTTTTACCCACTCACGCCTGCATGCTGCCTTTTCCAATAATACTTCTAGTAATCGACACTTTTATCTACTTTTATCAGCGCTCAGTGGAGTGAGCATTAACTACTTGTGCCGCGCCATAACCATTACTCTGCACACATTTGGCTTAAAGAGACTCTCACGCGCCCTTGCTATGGGGGTAATATCGATCATTTCTCAGCCAGAAGGTTTTGCAATGTTCACACGAATCGCGCTGAAAAATTTTCGGGGTCCCAAAAAAAGGAAAAAAAACGCCGCACACACAGTCGAGTTAATAAGTGAGGGGGCTGTTAGATCATTTAGGTTGAAGTGGATTTATCCTCAAGCCCACAAATACCACATTTTATTGACTTTCATGCGCTCGCCAATCTGATCTGAAGTACAGGAGCACAATTAGCTTCATGGTATCATTTTATGGAAATAATCGATATGGAGCCGAGCGGAGATTTTTCGGTCGGGGGGCTTCAAGTGTGGTCTTCTGCGCACTACAGTTCTCATGGGCAGGGAGAGCCAACATGTTGCAATCATCTTTTAACCCGACCGCACACATGTGAAGATGGATATTGCTAATTTTTTTTTTTTTTTCCCCCCCATTTCCATTATAGGAAATGGGACTTATGATGGCAGTAAGTTGGTGAAAAGGTGACGTTCTCTTTTCAGCACTTTGCTCTATTGTTACAGGTCTGCATAACGTTTTTATGAACTTGAACATTACAGTTCTGGTGCAGTCGTTTGTTGTACAGTGTTGGTGCTGATTTTATAAAAAGGTCAGTTTGACTATTTTACCCAAAGTGCTGCTTCTGTTGCTCCTAAATTCATGCCGTCACCAGGTATAAAATGCCCTGTTGATGAATCTGTTGTGTAGCGGGTTAAATACAGGTCAAATTCACCATCAAAGAAGGTGCCTAAACACCCAGACAGACTTTCTCTCACGGGACTGAAAATGATCTATAGCCATGGCGCAGAGAGTGATGCTCGGTGAGTGCAAACCATTTTTGAGAAACTCCAGATGCAACTCGATTATGGCCAAGTGTTTCTCTGTGTAAATCAGACGGCTGGTTGTAAATTCTTCCACTTCAGAAGCTGTTGTTCAAATGTTTTGTGCACAACGTGCTTTGTGACGGGCAAAATGTGATGTCATATACTCTGCAGTGCGACAAACAACGTAGAGGAAGATGTTTCCGTGCCTGTTGATGATCAACTGTGAAGTTTTTCAGGACGTCTGATGTGTTTCAGAGGGTAATTTAGCGGGATTAGCTTGTCTAGTTCTTGTCAATGAATCGTCAGGACACTGAGCATTGGTTTCCACACTGGTGGAATGTAACCAAGTACATTTCCTTGAGTAGAAATTTGTGGTACTTCTGCTTTACATCGAGGAGGTTATGTTTACACCTGCGTCCCTCTTATTGGCTGGTTTGTCTGCTGCATTACACAAAAACTACTGATCAGACTTCCACGAAACTTGGATGGAGGGTTAGGGTTAGTCCTGGTCCAGAATAGAGCCAATTAACTTTTGGTGCAGATCCATACATTTTGTTTTCACTTTCTTTAACATCAAGAAATAGGAAGTTTTGCTACATTTTCATCAGTTTTTCAATGAATAATGCGTGGAACTGGAAAAGTCTGGTGTATTTAGGTGGTTGGAGTATGAAAGGGAGCTGTTGGGCATCTCACGACTACTCTACTACATTTATCTGACAGCTTTGGTTTCTAGATTCTTTGGAATTACATGTTTTAAAACCCCTAATGTCCAGTATAAACCACCTCAAATATTGCAATAGAATAAAGCATGAAGAAACTCAACTTTTTGTGGCTTAAGTATAAAAACTTGATGAAAAACAGTATAATATGGGACCTTTAAGTGAGAGAATATCTGTTGTTGGTCACATTGAGAGAGATTCCAAGAGACTGTGGCACTAATATTAAAAACATTCTTTCCAAGATCAGTCCTGTCATGGCAAGAGAACCAACCAGTCACCGGAGAGAGTTAAAAGTGGATCATGGTTTCCACAGGACAGCCATGTTGCAAACATAAAATGATTTTATAGACTATGATGCTCAGCAGTGGGTTTACAGTACTTGCAACACATTAACTCAGCATTTCTTCATCATCAATGAAAACATCTTCCCGACAGAAGCATCAGCTGCCATCGTGCCAAGAACTCCAAGCCAGACCATCCAGAAACCCGTCAAACAGCGGAAACAAGCGGCACGTGTTGTCGAGCAACAGAACAGAACAGAACAGGGTCGCGTGTCTCCCAACGAGGACAGTGAAAGCGTGTTAAATCACAACACATTCATTTCTGCTCGCCATGTGGAGAGACGGCTAATTGTGTAAAAGCAGCAATAATCACAGTCATATGATACAATGTGAAATACAACGTACAACAAATGTCATCAGATGCATGTCAGACTTGAGTCGAGTCTGGTGCTAAAGAGCTTTGTGTGTTTGGTTTTGATTATGAAAGCAGGTGATGATGTGTCTGCTCAGGCCTGTAGGAGCTGACCAATCAGAGCAGACTTTTTTCCCAGGAGGGGGGCCTTAAAGAGACAGGCCCAAAAAAATGGAGCATTCAGACAGAAGATGAATACAGGTACTGCAGCGATAAATGTTAGTGATGTACGCTTTTGCAAACCTGTTGTGCTGGAGCAGGGAAGACGGACGCAAACGGGTGAGACGGGCTGCTGAGGATGAGGTTTAATCGGACCACGGCAGAACACACCAGGTGCAGGCAAACAGGACAACAGAGGCTGGGCAACGTGAACATGTCTCGACAATGACTGAGCAAAAGACTGGACTAAAATACACACTAAACTAACGAGGGGATGAGGTGCAGGTGGAGTGAGGCGGAGAAAACACAGGTGACGGCAAAGAAACACAGGAAGGAGGGAAAGCAGACAGGTAACAGGGCCGGGCTGATTAATCAGATTCAGGACAGGTGTGGAGGCCAAATCAGGCTGGTGAGGTGCACAGAACAACAGGAGGGTGAACAGGAAACTGAAAAAATGGCAATAAACACCACAAAACCCAGAAAACACACATAAAATGAAACTAAACTGTCAGGACCATGAAAAAAAACACAGATATTGTAAAACTTTACACTTCTTTAAGTTGCAACTTTACCTTTCTTTGGGTTCATGATAAAAAAGATCACAATTTGGCTTAAAATACCAGTTTTGACAAAAGCTGTGGCGACTATTTTGTCCGCAGAAAAAAGTCTGATAATCTTCTCGAGGTCTCCTTTAAACAAAATCCGGCGGTGTCACATTCACAGATGTTGAAATGCCAGCACCCGTCAGAAGCTCTCGCAGATGTTGAAACGCAGACTTGAACTGTGGTCGCTGGCTTGGCAGCCTCCTCCCCCGAAACTCCACCAACCATCGCCTCCACCTCCTGATATGACAGTCATGTCGTCAACATGTAAGGTGAACGTGATATGATACGACACATTTTGCCTTGCAGTGGACATTAAAGCATGTAAACACTTTGTAGTAGACACCTGAAATAAAGTGTATGATCCTGAAAATGAACATAATATGGGTCCATTGAACAGAATATCTTGTTGTTCAATGAGGCTTGCATCAAAAAGAATATTACTAGTGTTTCTAATAGTGAAATTAATCTTAAAACCCCCCACTAAATCAAATGTCATTACAATAGCTCTAAATCCCACACAGTCTGAAATAAATCAAGGGATTTTATTAATGCTTATCATGTTGGTAAACAGTCATTTCCTCTTCCCCCTACAGCTTAATCTGCACTGCTACTTTGAACACATCACTACAAAGAAAGCCATAATTAAAGGGACATGCTGAGAGGCCTTCTTAGACAATTAGATAATAAAGCAGCGGGGATTAAAGGCCTCACACGTGCTGACAGCCTAATGAATATCTTCAGCAAGTATGATGAAATGTTACAGTTGTTAATGGCAGATTTACATGCAAACAATGCTGCGCTCGCTGCCGACACCTCAGCTGAACTGCTGGACTCATTCTATTATTGTAACGTTTGTGCATTAAAGTTGCTTTTTGGTGCCGAAGTGACACTTTTCTTGCTAAATAATCCGCATGACTCAAAGCTGAACAGGGTGTTTTTTTCAAAAAGGACCGTGAGAAAAATGTGTTCAAACTTAACAGACTGTCTCCTCTACATCTGATAATGATCAACTTTTTTTTTCTTTTTTTCTTTTTTTTTTTCAAAAATTGGTATTCAGCATTTGGGAATATAACTCTTCATTTCCTCATGCAAGTCTGGACACCATGAGAACTCTGAAGAGTATCGGTTTCCTTTGTATTTTTCACGTCTTATCATACTGGAGCGCTGAGCAGTGATTCCTGCGACAGGCTGAAAGGTGAATCCTAAGATGTTGCAGCTGATGCAGCTTCTTGGAAGGGAAAGTGGCAACTGGCTCCTCTTTCATCCTGGAGGATTTCTGCACTTATCACTTAAATCTGTCCACAGTCTTCAATTCAGCTGGCAGAAGCACAAAAAAAAAGGTCTTCACATGTGGGTTCAGAGGATGTGGGCTCATAACGCGATCAGAGTCTATCACAGTGTAAGTTAACCTCATGAACTCTTGATTTTTCCACATTTGTCCTCGTGTGTTTCTTTTTATTTGGAAAGGGAAAGTTCACGGTGTGGAACAAAATCTCGTGTGCTGCATTTTCTGTGCCCGCTTGTTCCAAACTAAATTTTGTTTAATGTGTCATTAAAAAGAGTTTCTTCCACCAGGAAACTTGCAGGTTACATCGATGGCTGCTTATTCAGAGAGATGAAAAGTTAGATTTGGTGATGCGAAGATTGTTGTTACACATTTCTGCATGAAAATGTCTAAAAACAACTGGATATTTTTCATATTTTTTGTTGAGTCGTGTACTTAGATCATCCAAAATGATTCCAACAATCAAATCAAAAGGTAATGGTGCGTTTCATCTGGTCATCTACCGCAAAAGAGTCTGACGATGGGCGAGGAAGTTGGCGAACACAACATAAATCAGATTTATAACATTACCTCATCCGCGAACACTTCTGTCTGTGTTACTCCCACGATCCCACATTATTTAAATCTTTTGTTTTGTTTTGATAAAGAGACCCATCGAGGCAGAAATTACACAGTGCACATTTGATAAGCCAAGAGTCCTGCAGCTCTCTGACACTGTAATCAGTCACAGCAAGGCTTTCACCTGTGCTCTTATGAAACACCCTGAGCAGAGTGTACATTTCTGTACAAAATGTCATGGCAATCCAACCAACAGCTCAGTGGTTCGCAGCCATTTCTGGCCTTTACCTGACTGTAAAATGTAGCTTAGAAAACTGTTAGCATATAAGAATTGGAGAGAAAAGAAAATACTCGGCTACCTTTTTGTTTGCATGTGCAAAATTTAAAACCCAAGTTATCACACATCGAAAGAGGATATTAACAAAGAAATGTGTATGCGTTACATTAACAAGATCTCCAGAGACTTGATATTTATGACTGAATAAGATGATGATAACCCACCTTTTCAAGAATATAAGAATTAAAAATGGAGTGACATAGTTGCATCCACAGCAGATTCATCGCAACACTGTGGATGTAACACTTTGGTTTGAATGTCACTGTGTTACAGACAAAACAGCGCGACGGCAAATAACTCTTCTATTCAGTAATACATATACTAGTTGAGTTATTGTTTAAATTTGGTCTCACACACTTTTGCACATTCTCTCACGTAAAGACTCAGAAGTACCACCGCACACCACCATTTGAGAAAACACTGCGTCAGCTGAAGAGACGTGTCATTCAAAACCACGAACACAATAAAAGTCGGAGAATTGTTTTCCGTCTTTGCAACATTTTGCGCCAAACCGTCCTGCAGATGTTGAGACACTTGATAAGAAAATATTTGGAAAAAAAATGGAAAGAGATTTGGAGTCACAACGATTCATTTGCTCGGGATCGTCACAACCCATCTGTGAGTTGTTGACCAAAAAAGTGACAAAAACCTAAATATGGTCTCTAATATCTGTTGTGTTTATGTGTCTGTATGTGTGCAGATGTCAGTATCCACTCACACACATATGTATTTGTAGGAATTTGTCAGAGAAAGCTTTGTTTCTGTGTGTGTGGGTGTGTGTGGGTGGGGGGCGGCGGCAGCGGCGGGCGTGTTTGATTTCAAAGCACAGCAAACGAAACCTAAAACTGGGGAAAAGCTGACAAAACATACCGATCCCAGGTGGTTAATGGGCCGGGAGAAATGACCAGTTGACCAGCATCATAGAAGACCCCGTTCCGATGTGCCCTCTCCGCCAGCTGACCCCCCCATCTGATAGATATTACACCTAGAACAACTCTTCTGTTTGTCCAGCATATGCAACAGATGGGTGGTCTTGCGATAACACAGCATGTCGTGTCACTGAATGACACCTTTCCCCCCTCGCGAGGCCACCAGTGTGGCAGGCTGATGACAACCCCACTCATTACTTCATGATGCCACTTTGATGCCCGTCGCCGGAGGGAAATCTTTTTTTATCTTCTTTCAAACCACCGCTGCAGCTCTTTAATCACCCCGTCCCTCCCAGATGCCTGAGGAAGACACAAAAAGAGGAGTAAGTCTGATTCAGAGAGAAGTCTGCGCTCGGGGAGCCGACGTGAGAAAGTTTTCAGGTGTCAGGGGTGAGAGGTTGAAGGTCCCGGTAGTGTGGGTGGTTCTGATGAAGCCCTGTTAGCAGTTAATGAGGGCTGAACAGACACACTGATCACCCCTTGTAATTTGCGGGGGGCTAATCGCTGAATATTCCCCTTTGACAAGAGAGATTACAAGCGGAGCCCAGGGCCGGACAATAGAGATTTGCCATGTAATGTCTCCACTATAGACTCGGGACACAAAAAAAAAGGGTGGATCAGACCGAAGGAGCAAGGAATTAGAGGAGGACGAGGCAGGGGAGGGGGGGGATGATGTGACATCGGCCAAGAGGTACCACCTTTGGGACAATGTGAAGATTCGGAGGGGGGTGGTAGAGGGGCATGGAGGGGGAGGGGTGGTGGTGCAGGGAGGGAGACAGGGGCAGCACAAAGCCTGGCATCACATGGGTCAGCTATGACCTTAGAGGATGACCGTGTGTGCGGGGTGTAATGATGAGATTAGAATGCTCTATTTACTTTTGTTTCGAGCTTTAAAGCCGCTATAATCCAAATTTTTATTCCTAATGGATCACATGGCAAAAAAAAAAACAAAAAAAAACACAGAAAATCTCTCACTCTCTCCTCTCTCAATCTTTCATTACCTTGATTTCAGCAAAAAAAAAAAAAAAAAGGTCAAATAAGCCTGTTGCGCGCTACCTGTCCAGATAAAGGGAAAGGCATTTGAGGAGCTAGTATGACGGGCTAGGCTAGTGCTTGCATGTTGCTGGCTTGCTAGCGTCGCTATGCCTGCAAGTAATCACTACATCATCACGTGTCCTACTAATAAAGACATTTTCTGATCAGATATATAGGCGTATGTATGTCAATGTGCATGCAAATATAACATATCATATCTGTGAGTCATAACACATACATTTATACGACACAGCTGGCTCAGAATCACTCATTTGGACCACTGAAATGTGTTGTTATAACTTATAATCCCCCATTTCTGTGTCAGAAAAACAAGACACACAGCATTGAAGTTAGCTCGTTTGTGATCTAACGGCAACATCTAAAGCCGATCCTCATGATAAACCCAAAACCTCATGCCATATTCGGTCATATTAACCTATAATATAAGTCTCTAAATGTAATGTACATTACACGGACCACCGAGGTAAGTATTTATAGTGCATTCACACATGTAAGAGTCCTGTGCTCCTTTTCGTGTGGAATAATTTCGCCTCTGTAAAACTCATCTATGTCACTGAAAAACCACTAAGGCCAGCTCTGCCTCATTGAGTTATGAGCTTTCCATGTGCTTGATGGATTGAGACCTCAAATCCTCCCCTCGGGTCGTCCTCCCAGAGCCAAAATGACATTCATGAGGCAAGTGGTTGATAAGCACTTAGCAAGCGGCATAACATTTAGTGAAAATGTGACACAAAAATTCCAAATTTGAGCCCTGAGAATCTTCTAAATGTGCTTTTTAACTGATTTTTTTTTTTAATTGCTCGGGGACAGCAAAAGACGCTGTAAACAAAACACTGACTGATCACCATCAGTGGTTCAGAAACGAGATGCCGCACACGTCGTCGCCGCCGCCGCCGCACCTTGAAAGTGCACAGCTGAGGGGCTACAGAAGCTTCAGTGGATGTATTAGGAAAGGTAAGAGTTTATAATTACACAGATCCTCCTCAGAGTTTCTTCATCAGGGGGACAAAATAATGCAAGTGCACCGGAGACTTCCATCAGCCGAGCCGGCTAACTTCTGATTTAGCCTTCCGCTAACTTGAAAGGGGATGAAATAATTTAATCGAGAGGCTGTTCTTGACTTTCCTAATGTTATCAGACCAACAATGAACCATTTCGGAGGGATTGTAACATAACAAAAAAAAAGTATCCACCATTTTACTGTCACCCATGACTGCATTCATACTTGTAAAGTAATGACTTTTAGCAGGGATTAGCTTTTCCAAACTGCCTTTTAATTGCTACTTGTTAGTGATGGCTAACTGCGAGTTTCACAAAGTCTTCCAGTGTCTTTTAAGGTGGAACATTTTCTTGCGTGTCACCCAAACATGAGTTGACTTCATGAAAAAAAATCAGCAAACCTTGGATCTGTTTGACCATGTTTTTTTTCTTTTGTTTTCTCCAACTGTGGACACTTGATTCGCTCACCTCCTCCTGGTGGAGCGGCGCCCCGGTGCACTCCAGCGGCGATACACTTGTGGTCAAGACGGTTTGCTATACGATGCAAAGTTAATCTGACACTGTTTGCCGTGAGATTGCGTTGTTGTAAACGCTGGCGTGATCGGGCCTTTTTATAAAGTATAAACAGTCACAGCAGGGAGCGTTTCCAGGATAGCAGGGGGGGCAACATGTGACAGAGGCCAGGCTAAAAGGAGGCTCAGTCAGACGCCATATTGTTATGAATCAGAGGAAAGTGAAATCTAAAACTACAGCTGCTGTTTCTTTTGTTTATTTGTCTCCTGTTCTGTGTTATCTACAGTTACTTTAGCCCACTTGTTGTCTCCTCTTTTGTTTTTCCATCTCCCTTTGACATCCTCCGTGTCAGTCATAACTGAGACGTGTGGCTTTTTGTTTTGCCAAAACATCCTTTGGGTTTGGCATGGATGGGGAAACCAAAGGATGCATGCAACATGTTGTATGACTTGGCGAAGACAGCCAGACAGCTTTTTTTTTTTTTTTTCTTTCTTTCCCTCCCTTCGCCTTAGAGGGGACCACCAAAGACGTCAGCTCGAAACTCAAATTAATTACAATCGCGAGGATGATCCAACATCGTCTGATTTCAGCTGCGTGTTTCTGTTCCCGCCCCCCCGCCTCCCTCCGCTCGTGTTTGTGTGCATTTACTCTTCAAGCGCTATTTCACATATCTTCTCATGCACTAAAAGGAGCTTGAGTCCCAAAAGGCTCGGCGACAGTCATGGGAATCTGCGGCTGCACATTGAACGTAAACTCCCAGTGGCAGTCCTGATGCGAGTCCGTCCGCTCTGAACATGCACGGTATATAATCTGTGAAGCTGCGGGCCGTGTCGCTGGCACTTCGGGGTGGAAATGTTCCTCCTCACGCACAGTTTCGGGGCACAAAGATGAAACGCGAGGTGCCAGGAGGGAGACTCGGGGGTAACATGCTGGAGACCTAAAGGTGAAGATCCTGTGCCTTGATTTAACAGCTGAAGTTTTGAAAGCCCACTGCATATAAAAGCCTGCCATCAACACATATAATCTCTTAGCTGAGCCCATTGAAAGCTGGGTCCCAGGGGTTAATTCTCCCATCACTCCATGTTTGAATCAACTCCTGACTCACATTGAGATGAAAGCCACGGAGTCCCAGGACTGAGCCCGGACTCCGAAGGCCCGCTGATTCTGGACGACTGGAGCAGATTATTGCATGTTCGTCTCGTCAGACCTCCATCGGGACAGGAAAACTGAAAAGAAAAACAATAATTAGAGATAATTGCTTGTGTCCAAACACGAGCGTTAAAGCCCTCCTCCCTCCCATCTCCTTTCGTAGTATGTGAGGTGGAATGAAAGGGACACCCCCCTGTTTTGACAGCTGGGCAGGCGAACATAATTTGTGACAGCTGAACTGAAACGTCTTTAACCGCAGGGACAGACACAGAGAGAGGAGAAGGATTTGGGCCGAGGGAGAAAAATGGGGGAGAGAGAGAGAGAGAGCTACAGAGGGAAGATCAGAAGGAAGAAGATGTCAGAGAAGGAAAAAAAAAGAGACAGAGAGAGAGAATAGGGGAGAAGTGATTGCCATGTAGAGGGTGGGATTACAGCAGAGAAAAGGGATGAGGGAGGTTTAAGGGGGGGGGGGGGAATTAGTCACACACCATAAAGTTTGAAGAGAGGTAGAATTTAAAATAACCCACAAAAAAAAAAAGAAACCGGACAAGAGGCGGCTTAACATCAAATGCATGCGAGTGGAAACGGGAGAGAATATTTAAACAACAGAGCTCGGCTGAACATGGTGTCATGCCAGGTTTGACACATTGGGTTAATTTGCTGCTCCCTGGAGGTGACCCTTGAACTTCGGGGGGACTTCGGGGGTCGAATCGAGCTCAAAGTGAGACAGCCAAAATCATGTTAGTCTGAGGAGCCGGGTCATGGGTCACCTCTGAGATCCTCGGTATATAGGCCAAAACAAGGACCATATGTGGACGGAAACACATTTGAAACAAAAATAAGTTCCCGTCTTTTTTTTTGTTTTTTTCTTCCTCTCTCCTCTCGACCCACCGCAGACTCTCTGCCCCCTAATTCAATAAAGTCATAAATACCGCCGTAACGGCAAATTGACATAATGTTGGCTGCGCTCCCTTTAAATTGTCAGTGACAGAAGTTTTCCCAGAGGTGGAATATTAATACAAACACAGGATTTCTTTTCCAAAATAGCCGGCTTCCCAAAGTCCTCCCGTGTTTACTTTTCTCCGCGCTCCTAATTTCTGTTAGTGTGAAATGTTATACTTAACTGTTGTGTTCGCTGACAGGGGGGAGGAGGAGGAGGAGGAGGAGGAGGAGGGAGGAATGGAAACCTGGGAGACGGGAGAGTAATCCTTTATGGGGGGCATCGCTCAGGCCACATAAGCGAGTCTCTGTCCTTTCAAAGCTGCTTTTCAGTGTCTGGAGAGTTTGAGTAAATTGTCGATTAATCACCTTCAAAAAGTTAATAAATTGACCATTTATAATTTCTCGCGATTTGCTTTGTGTTGCAGGTTCTTTCACTCGTGCTTCAAATCGTAATTAGTCGGGATTTCCCCCCCTTCAGATATATTCAATATCATTACTACACTGCTTTTTGCTTGTTTTAGTGACTTGGTGTCATCACACTGGTGAGTACGTCTATTTTTATCCCACCTTTAAGAGGAGAATCTTGCAGTGTGCTTCGGGATTTTAAACAAATAAGACAACAGATGTTTTAGCAATAATAAGAAAAGTTAACGTGACATAAACAGGCAAAGAAAAAAAAACTACAGGAGGCAACTGAACAGGTGGGTCAAAGTTTAAAGTCCTAAGCAAGAGAGTTCTCAAGTTAGGGTTAGGAAATGGAGCTCGTCGTTCTTCCTTTTTGTTTTGTTATAGTTGATTTAATGGCTTTAATGGCCTCACTTCACAACCAGGATCAATCCTCTGATAAAGACCATGAGATGCAGGTGAAAAGCTCCAGATAAAGCTGATAAATGGACCTTGAGTGAAGAATAATGCCTCAAAACACCACTGCTACTTAATCCGGGGTCAAGAAAAAGGACTTAGTGTTATTATTCTATTATTTTAACAGTTCAAAAAGTCTTTGAAAAAGGAAAAACTGACCGTAAACTGCATCAAAAAAGCTCCTCTGCGGCGCTTTAGTTATTAATATCGGTGTTGGGTTACACAACCCTGAAAGTTCATCCCGTGATACAGACATATTTCTGACACAAGGGAACCTCGCCTCCATTTTTCAATGAAATCCACTTTATAACGTCCCACATTTAAAGCCTCGTACTTGTTAAAGTCATATAAAACTCCCATAAGAGCTGAGGCCACTTATCATACACAAAATGAAATACTGTTCGTACAGCGAATCCAATCGTCTCGCAACTCTTTTTCCACATGACATGTCCTCCTGCGGCGTGACAAAGCGCTGACCCTTACAAGAGACACATGTAATAACACTCAGAACGCACTTAAATCCACTGCGGTTGCCCTCAGAACACATATATGGTTATTTCCAATAAGGCAGCAGATGAAGCTGACCCCGCGGAATGAGCTCAACACCTGCTCTCTGAGGTGAGCCGGGGAGGAAGCGCGGCCGTAAAACACTGTGAGGGGAAAGTTATTAGAGAGGGAGGGGAGGGACAGAGGGGGAGAGATGACTTTATCATGGCCGCGTACAGTCGCTGGATTACAGTCAATAAAAGAGAGTTGATTGTAGCTGATAGTTTTGCCACATCAGCTCTGGAAAACGAGGAAGTTGTATCAGCGTTCGACTCGAACAGTGTGAGAGGGAAGGTGTGTGTGTGTGTGTGTGTGTGTGTGTGTGTGTGTGTGTGTGTGTGCAGTGTTGTATAAAGGTATTTTTTTAGATATCACCTGGTAAAAGTAAAAGTCACCAGTATGAATAGTACTTGAGTAGAAATCTGTTATTAAATGTGATAGCCGAAAGTAATTCTTCTTCTTTTTTGTTTTGTTTTTAGTGACTCCGATATTCAGCATGTTTTTTATTGTGGTTACTGGAATCATTGTTTTTTTTATTATCTGATTGCTGATTAAATAAATGAGTAACAAAGCAGCTAGTTGCTACAGTAAACTTCATATCAAATACATGTAGGAGAGTAAAAGTATAATATTTGCCTCCAAATGGAGTCAAAGCATAAAGTATCAGGAAATTAAAATAATCATCAAAATAGTGCCTAAGTTCAGTACTTGAGTAAATGTACTCATTTACATATATACCACAGCTGTGTGTATGTGTGTGTGTGCACGCGGGTGTGTGTGTGCACGCGGGTGTGTGTGTGCATGCGTGTGTGTGTGTGTGTGTGTGTGTATGTGTGTGTTTTGCACGCAACTCAGCAGCTGTTTGCATACACAGTGTGTTAGCATGTCTCCAAGTAGCTGCACGCAGAACCTGTAAGCCTGTCTGCTCATATGGTGTGTGTTAGATAGTGGTGGAATTGTGTTTTTCCTCTGTGTGTGCATGTGTGTGTGTGTGTGTGTGTGTGTGTGTGTGTATGTTTGTGTGTCTGTAGCCCAGCTCCGAGAAGAGGATGAGTATGTAAATGGGTTATTATGCCGAGGAGGTCTGCAAATCATTTCCTGTGGGCTGAGTATTTATCAGATCCCCTTGAGGTTTAGACGCTCCTCTCGCAAACTTGTCTGCTTGTGTGTGTTTGTGTTTATTTGTGTGTGTGTGTGTGTGTGTGTGTGTGTGTGTGTGTGTGTGTGTGTGTGTGTGAGGGAAAAAGAAGAGGAGAAACCCCAAAATTAAACGAGTTTGTTTACCCTGCATCTTAAGTATAAAAGGAGCTGATAATTTGCATTTTTCACCACCTTCACCAGAGGAAACTCAATAAAAAAGTGCGAGGACTTTTCATCTGAAAGTGACAAACCAGTCGAATCAATTTTCAGACTGACAGCAAACAAAACAGTGAAAAAAAAAACATGTGTGTGTTGTGTGTGTGTGTGTCTGTGTGTAGTGTGTGTGTTGTGTGTGTGTGTTGTGTGTGTCTGTGTGTAGTGTGTGTGTGTCCCTCCACCTTCAGACACCAGACCTGCTCGCTGGGTGGTGACACTGCTGGCGAGCGAACTGAAAAACTGCAAACGACAAAAGCTGCAACAACAGGAAGATAATTCAGATTTGATTGGTTTCACGTGTTCTTCATAAACAACAAAGTTTTCCTGTGCCTCCAGCGTGTTTTCCTGCAAACATGGAATCCATTTGTCCCCCCTGTCTTCATGCCCTGCAGTTGCAACAGGGCTCTTACGTAGCAGCGCACACACACAAACACACACACACACACACAGAGTGAAATGAAAGCAGAGCGAGCCCACCACTGTGGCACTGGGAATCTTTTGATATACGCTCAGGAACTTATTTTGAAAACAGCCACTTTCAGACGCTAAATATAATCTCGAGGGGACTCTGAGACGAGAAATGTGAATGAGGCTCGCCAGATCAGCCTCACCCCGTCAAAATAAATGTCCTGACAGAAGCCGGGAGTCCTTTAATGTCATTGTAGCGGAAAAAAAAAAAGAAAAAAAAAAGTTTTTCCTCTAGCGCAGCCAGCTCCACACATGCATGTACACAAAGAGGGCACTTAAAGGTCTAGTCCGCTCAAATAGAAGAAAGTAAAGAACTGTGATTGCTTCTAACAGGACATGTTGCACAAAGTCTTTGGTCTTTTATATTTAATCTGTATTATTACTTCTAATATTACTGTTTTTGTCACCTGCTTAGGGTTGCTGCTACCATCGGTACATGTTGAATTAATGTGCTTGGAGGAAATAGGAGTTTTTGGTTCTATTTGTCCAAGTTTTGAGATATCTGTCTGACATTTCTATAGAAACTGGCTACTCACATTTATTAATTAAAACAATATATATTCATAAAACATTTAGGAGCAACATATCTTTCTAGAAAGTGTCTCTATTATTTAAAATAATCCACATAGCACCACAACATGTTCACTCTGGTACACAATTCTTTTGAAAAAAAAAACCCAACTAATAATAAGTTAATTTTTTTTCTTTATTTAAAAAAAAACTGTAGTTTTACCTCTAAAGGCCTTTAAAATCCTTCATAATAAAAGATCTGAAATGAGATAATCACTGCTCACATTATATAAAAAAAGAGGACTGACCCCTCAAATGCAGCTATCAAACACTTTGAAATGTAAACCAGGCAGAATATTAATCTGTGATAGGCCAGTATCAGATCATAACATCTGCACAGTGATACATCGGTCAGGATCCGGTAACATTTGCTTTGTATTAAAGGGTCAAGAAACTAAAACATGTTGGGAACCACTGCCTGTGAGAGTGGAGGTTAGTAGGAACGTTTTGTAATTTGGGTAGACTCCCCCTTTAATGGAAGCTGGGTTACATAAAACAAAAAAAGAAATGTCTGCACACATATAAAAACTTTAATAAAGTACATTTTCTTGTGGTCACTGCTCACTGCTGATGATTCATTAGGTTCGTTACCTCCTAAGAAATAAGGAACGGCGTCGCTTTGTGATGGAGACACAGAAAACATGTCACAAGTTGTGTTTTAATATAAACACTTCTGAAGGAAACAATTCAAAGACCTTTAAGGGACTTTTAACAAGGAAACTGTTTCAAAATGAAGGGTCAGAAATTAAAATACATGTTCATATTTACCTCTGTAACCCAGCACAGAACTCAAGAGTGTCAGTGGCGCATCAAATTTCATTTCATCAGATTGGTTGGTTAATATTTATTTACTTTAAGTCATTTAAAAACAAATTATGCTTTTACAAGCGGTGGGGACAATTTTTAAGAAGTCCCCAGTGTAAATGCATGAATACTGTGCAGTCAAACTTAACTTTTAAAGCTCAAAAACTTTCTAAAGACAGTAAATACAGTGTGTCAAGCTTCATTTTGAGGAACTGTGAATTAAAAATGTCTCTTTTAAGGACGCTTGAAGACTCCAGTCAGAGTGAATTTCACTGAAGAACAAGATGATACAGAACTTGTAACTTCAGGACAACGTGACACGTGATAGCTTGTTCGATAACAAGGCAAAAAGAAAAAGAAGCCCGAGGCGCGCAAAACAGGACATATTTTCACAGTCACTAAACATACCAGCACGTGTAATAATCAGAACCAGAATCCTTTTTTATTGGCCAAGTATGTGTACGCATATCAGGAATCTGACTCCAGCTAAGAGCAAGAACAAGAACTGAACAGATAAGTTAAAGGTAGAAAAAAAAAACCAGGGAAAGGGAAAGTAAGTGTACATACAGAATATAAAAAGTCAAGTCAGCTGTGGAGAAGCATCAGAAGTAAAACAGACAATTGAATGTTGGATAAAATGATACTAAATGAATATAAATACAAGAGGCGGATGGATGGATGCACATTAAAACCAGTCGGGAGTTACTTATTACCTCTTCAAAAATGTAGTCAGTAATGTAACACAAGTATCACAATATTAACGTTTGGTGTCAGATTATTTGGTGTCAGGTGTGAACTAATATATCTTTATTCTAACACTGTACTATATATATATCTCTGTAATCTGATTACATCTCTTTTTCTGTAACTTTAACAGAATACAGTTCACAGAGTATTTGTGTCTGTGTGAGAGAGTGCAGGATTCATACTGATAGTGACAGACTTCTGATCTCAGATCTGTTTTTGTCGCGGCTCCTGGACTTTTGGTAACTCATGCACAGCCCTCAACATTAGTTTGGGATATTGGTCGTGCATACAAAACATAGAAATTCAGTCAAAAATCAGGTGAAACACAGGTGAGTAATGTAGCTTTTAAAGAAGAAGCATCAAGGTATTGATACTTCATACAGAATATACAAGTAGACAGTGTGAAATAAGATGCACACAAGGTGGAAGAGAAGTTGTAAATGTCCTGTTAAGAGGGGGAAAAAAAAAAACCTCCCTCTGAAGCTTTTTTCCCTTCCACACTGTCAGACACACACGAGTTTGCAGCTTTTTGTCGGTCAAAACAAAGACAAAGCTCCTCCAACGCTGCGTTACAACCAACTATCCCCATCCAGCAACACAACCAGCTCCAGTTACAGTCCAAACACACTCAGCTGTTTGTGAGTCTCTCAAGTCTTATTAGCAATGCACCATATGGGGAGCACGGCGGTGCAACAATGCATCACACAAAGCGCTGCAGAGCGAGGTCACTGCTAATTACTCTGCAGTCTGATGGTGATTTCCAGGGATTATCTGACCCCCTTTGGTATTTATTCTTTTTTTTTTTTATTATTATTTCAAAAGGAAAAAAAAAAAAAAAATGCCATCTCTGATGTTAGTTTCCAAATCCGTCCACAAATGTTTAGCTGGGAGCACATGTGGCTGAGCTGAGAAATGGGGCCCTCCAATCAGACCCACACTTCACCTTAGTGGCCCCACAGTACACAAAGTGGAAAACACGTGACAAAAAACTACAGGAGAGGAAGAAGCTGGTGCGAGTCCAGCAGGGATGGATGAATAAATACACACAAGTAAATAAATAAATAGAGGGAGAGAGGGAAAAAAAACACCTGTTGCCTTCAGAATAAACTCGTTTTTAATCCACCTCGTTAAAAGAAAAAAATAAATAAATCATCGGACGTGTTTTGTTTTGTTTTTTTTTTAAAAAGCAGCCAAATAATTTTCAACTTTCAACTCAATTTTCAAGTACCTCCAGCTGGAAATAATAAAAGTGGTTTCCTTTTATTATTAACCACAAGATTACTGATAGTAATCTATTCATAACCTTAAAGAAACTCATATCAGGGCTCACGCTTCTCTCTCTGGAAGAAAGCGACTATTTCCACTTTTCTTTTTCTTTCTTTCTCTTTTTTTTTCTCTTTTTATTTCGGAGTTGTTATCGTTCAGCATGTTCCGTAATACTTTCATAAATCGTCTCCAATACTCCACGGATGGTGATATAATAGAGGAGGAGGAGGAGGAGGAGGAGGAGGAGGAGGGGGAGGAGGTTGTCGGCCACCCGCGTTTTTTTACTGTGCTGTAAAAATAATGAAAGTCATATTGCGCTGCGGTTTTCAGATCTGCTCAGGCGAGCGGCGCAAGTTTGAAGGAGGTCCTGAGATGTTTTCTAAACTGCTGTGAATTTTCATTTTTCATTTTTTTTTCTTTTTCTTTTTCTCCTCCAAACTTGTGCGTGTGTTTTCTTGGAGAACAGCCGTCGGTTAATTTAGGAGGATTTGAGCAAGTGTTGGAGACCGAGAGAGATTTTTTTTCTTTTTCTTTATTTTTTTTATTTAGTCATCGAGATAATATTTACTGATCCGAGAGCAGCAACATGTCATTTCTCATTTAAATATCTAAAGATTAAAAAAAAAAGCACTTTAACTTCAGTTTCAACAGTCAGTTTATGAATAATCAGTAATAAAACGCTCAGTGTACAAAATGAACTCCCAGATGTTTAAGATTTATTCGCCTTTATTGTAAATATTTTTATTTTTGTGTCGTTTTGAGAGTTTTAAGAGGAGCTGATGTCACTAGAAAAAAAAGTTTGAACTAGTTAAATAAAGTTTAAATATTTTTTTCCCAATTCAATCACAATCAGGCTGAATTAATAAATCACGATCTAATTAATGAATCTAGCGATAATAATATGAAGACAGAAACTGAAACACCGGCTGTGTGTGACGCTGCTGTTTCTCAGCTCCACCGACGCATAAATCATCTATTGAGCCAAATTCATAATCGATTTAATTCAATTTACTTTCCTTACTAAGATTATCAGACACTGCCCGAAAAAAATAACGAACGAGGGAATTAAATCACGACTAAAAACAACGATTGTTCCAGGCGAGTTTATATGTGAACCACCTTCAGACAGCAGGAGGATTCAACTAAGAGACACATACAATGAAAATATACTTAATAATAAGATTTAATACATTAAAAATAAAAAAAATAAAGGATTGTTAAAAAGGTTAAAAAGTAAATGTTGAATTTAACAGAAGGATACAAGTCATAGAAAGTTGCAAGCAATGAATAAACATTTACTGATTAAACTATTATTATTATTATTATTATTATTATTATTATTATTATGATGATGATGATGATGATGATGATGATGATGATGATGATCATGACGTGAGTGTGTGTTGCAGCCACCTGACCTGACCCTGTGACTGGAGGTTTATTGATTCCCTCAGTGTTTCTGCCCCCGTGTGGTGCAGCGACATGTGTGTTGATCCTGCAAACAGCAAACTGCACTCAGCTGCACGATCCTGCAGGAGGACGCGAGTACAAATACTCGACTATCAAGCGCTGCGGTCAGAATGCAAGGCAAAAGAAAGTTGCATCAGAGTTTACTCTAAAAGCAGAACGACTCACTGTGCAGAAGATATACATGTATTAGGTCACATTTTATGTTAAGCATCAAGAATAAATTCTATAGTTTATCGAACTTTATCTAATAGTTATTTTACTGTTAAGGAGGGATGAAATGCTCTAGAAATTAAACAGTTGTAAAATTAAACAGTTGTAAAGTACAGTACAGTTTTAGACACTGTAAACAAAGTTTCATGTGCTTAGTAAAGAGTTAATAAAGCATGTGAGGCTGTAAATGTTCCATTTATTATAAAGTTTTACCTTGGATTTTAATCACTGATGCATCAATGTGTAAAAATACCATAAAGCTGCAGAATTGAGGATAAATAAAAGTGTAATATATTTTATTTGTTGACCACATTTCATGTTACAAATCAAAAAAAGTAAAAGTTTGTAAATGAGTAAAAAGTAGAAATATTTGCATCTGGATTAAAGTAGAAGCAGAAAGTTGCAGAAAATGGAAATACTCAAGTAAAGCACATGTCCTCAGTTGCTTAGTTACTGAGTACTTAGTTACTTCCCATCGTCGGCGCTCTGAACTCATTTGAACAGAGGTCTCCTCGTGTCGAGGTGATCGTCCTGTGACCTCCACGCCGTCTTCAAACGCTGCACACAAACATGATAAAACGCTGCCAATATGTGAACAATTACGACTCCAAACTAAATTAAATAGCTGTTATGACTTTTTTTTTTCCTCTTTTGATGTTCATTTTCTCCCAGCAGGAGAAAACAGTTCCTTGTTTTTTTCAAAGGACCTCTGCTAAATTGTCCCCATGTTTGTTTCGGGCCATGGTGGCTGTCTACATGTCAACATTTCCCCTGCCAACATTTAATGGGCATGTACAGTGGTTTGCGCAGCTATCGGGAGACAGCGAGCGCTGGATAAATGTGTGTGTTTTTATGCTGAATATAAATTTAGTATCTTTAAGTTGTTTTTTTTTTTTCCAAAAAACCTTCAGAGCCCTCAGATAGAGCTGAGTCTGTCCATAAATCTCCATTTTAATGAGGTTTTCTTCTTCCAGGGAGCCTCATCTTGGAGGATTGTGTGACTTCATACATAATTATCGTGGTAACTACATGATAACAGCTGTGAGAGGAAAGTGAAAACCTCATCAAATCACTTTGATGAATCATCTGTGAACCTATTGACACGCAAAGAGGAAGAGAAGGATG
Organism: Acanthopagrus latus; assembly: GCF_904848185.1. Taxonomy (NCBI): domain Eukaryota; kingdom Metazoa; phylum Chordata; class Actinopteri; order Spariformes; family Sparidae; genus Acanthopagrus; species Acanthopagrus latus. The sequence goes on along the minus strand of NC_051050.1, from coordinate 21,442,985 downwards.
GTGAAATTCCAGGATTCCAGGAGGCGTTTATGTCCGATTGTGTTTTTGGGAGGAAGGGTAGATGTCCTCGTACGCAGGTGGACGTGAATGGGTAGAGCCGCCGTCGCCGTCGCAATGTCTTTCCTCTTCCGACCTCCAAGACCTACAAGGAATCAAACAAGGTGTCTCAGGCGGGATGAATTTAAAGGACAAGTCTGCCTAAAGATCAAAATTCAGTCTTTATCTGCACATCAGCATGACAGTGGAAAGCTCTCCGGAACAACTGAAGTAGATGAGGGCAGAAAATGACTCGGAGCAGCTTTTCCAGTGTAATCCAAGTCTCTGAAAGCCATCAAAGTCCCAAATTGACTTGAAAAGATATTTATTACACCCTTGATGTGCTGTCGAGCTTGTGCACCCACTGCAGACATCATGCTAATGCTTTAAGCTTAGCTGCTACAATGAAGATTTCTGCTTAAAAAATTGTGCACATAGCGTCTTTACAAATCAATTTGGGAGCTCAGGGCTACCGAAGACTCAGATTACAGTGGACGAGCTGTTCGGAGTCATTTTAGTCCCCATCTACTTCAGTTCTTTAGAAAGTTGCAACAATGCTGTTTTCCTGCGAAGCTCCAGAAATGTTTCGTGGACCATCAAACCTCACCTGACTTTCCTTTCTGCCCGAGTCGATAACGGCTGAATATTTCATTTCTGAGTGAACTTATCCTTTAACTGAACAGCTGGCTAATATCCGAAGGTTTACAGGCAGCAATTGGTCATGCTTAAAGCCAACGCTAAGGAAGCCGATTGCCCTTTAAAGGGAAAAACAAAAAAAAAACACAGAGGTGGAGTGATCTCCGCCTTGATCTTTCCTCGCTCTGGCGTTAACCACTGGAAAACATACGGAAACAGGTCAGGAGTTGTGACAACATAAGTGAGAGCTGGTGAGCGGAGCATGTGTTCATACGATCGGGGCAGCAGTTTATAGTTATCCTAGGTTAACTGTATTATTCCTGCTGTCTGCTTTTATTAACGCGAATTACTTTTCCTGGAAACCTGCTGGGAGTAATCGTCTAAAAACAATAAAAGAAAGTGAAAACTTGTAACTTTCCGCTAATGGAGTGCAGCTTTGTGTTCGGGCAGGACGCCGGTCCAGGGATATTTGATTGGATTTCAAATAAATCCTGCAATTATTGGAAAGAAACTTTTTTTTTGGTATGATGCTACATGGTGTTATGTTTCCCCTCTGCATTTTTCAGTTCAGGGAACAGGTGGGAACATATGAAAAACTCCTGCCATAATTTGCTTTTCCTTTACTGAGCACATATACACAGTGAAATGTGTTTGATATGGCGCTAGACTGCTAATTCCAAATTTCGATGATACGGCACAGCACGGGGTGATTAAATGAGAAGACAGGCGACTATCATGGTCTTAATTGTGCTCTTTCCAATGACACAGGATTATTTTATCATATGAAAAAGGGGTTTACTTTGGTACTTTTCCAGTGCGACAATAATCAGTATATAATAAGCAAAGTACAGTAGTTTACGTGAATCAACAGCCAAGAAGAATTTGGGCCAAGTGGAAAAAGGAGATGGTTAATAAGAAATGACCTGTGACTGTTTTAATGAGCACTGCGAGGACCTGTGACGTTTTAACCCTAAAATCGGATTGAAGATTTACCATCTACCTCTGGCTGGCTTTACTGACGGCAGTGTCAACCGATGGCATGCTGGGTAAAAAGCAAGTCTCAGCCTCACTGGGATCCAGTGCGTGTGGTTAACCTGTGGTAACAGCATGTCTGAGTAATGGAGGAGCCCAGCAGGAATTTGAAAAAAAAAGTGTTTCTGAAAGGTTCCTTAAAAGTTTGACAAATGTCCGTCATGTAAGAGCTGCTCCCCCGGTGGTGAGAGAAGCACTCAGATCTTTTACTTGAAGGGGAAGTCTCGTGTAAATGATTCATTCTCAGTGGAGGTTTTGGAATTAGTCTGATTGATTGCCTCAGCTGGCAGCCCCAAAATGGCTGCAATGTAATCCTTCGGGGCAACTGCAACAGTCAAAGTAAGGGCAGCTAAAAGTGTTCATTTATGCCACTGACATGCTGAGGTTGTTAGTCTATGACTGGCAATGATACGGAACTGTTTCTTACAGAGACGGGCCTCTTCTGTTGAATAATGAGATTGTTTTCGTGAACAGAAACACAAATCTCGCCTCACTCTGAAAAGTCGCGAGGTTGAGGTGCTAACCGATTAGCACAAAGCACACAGCACTGAACAGAACCACGGCAGCAGCAACAGACTTCTTCAGCGGCTAATGTGCCCCTTAAGCGGCTGAAGTACCACTTAAGTGGCTAACGTTAGCAAGAAGCGCACAGCCTCAGAGTCAAAGAACAGAGCTGCTGCATCAGCAACAGCCTTCTTCAGAAGCTAATGTTAGCACGAAGCACACACCCACAGCTGTGAGGAGTAAGTGTCGTGCTTGGTAGCCTCTTCAGACTGAGATAAGTTCATGACAGCTATTTTTTGTGTGTTCATATGATTTGATATGATGTGATGTATAATGCTAAAAAGGCTAGCAAAGCTTGTTACACATAGGGTGCTAACCGCTAACACATCTCTACAGCTGGCCAGTGGGAGTTACATGGCAGCTGGTGTTGGTGTAGTCAGGCAGTTCGTGTTAAGTGCTAAAATTGTACCAAAATGTTGCTTTCCTTACCTGCTCGTTCTGTGGCCTGTTCCTGTGTTGACAGCTGAGCTTTCCTCTTCTGCAGTAAAAGCTGCGTTATCCACACAGCACACAGATTCATAAGAAGGAATGGATGCCAGGCTCACAGACCTGCCCGGCTGGAAGTCAATGGTCTGACGTACTTCCTGGTTTCTAAAGTCATACACAGGTGGAACACACAGCATTGTCGTGGCACCACTGAACACAACTTGCTGATTTATGCAACTTAAGGTAAAAGTGTGTCCTGTTGAGGTTTCCTCCATCGCGGTCGCTTCCTCGTCCCACTGTCCACAGGGCCAACAGGAGACGATCTTGAACTTCAAGACACTGGTAACAATGAAAGTGCCTCCGATGATGATAATGACGGGGCCCAGGATTTGGGTCCACTCAAAGGTGCTGTTAGCTCGGTAGTGTTCCCAGCCAGTAACAGTGAAAACAACACCCACGAGGTCTATGAAGATTCCAGTGAAGAACAGAGTAGCTCCGAACTTCATCCTGTCCAGCAAAGTGTCAGGACTTTGAACTGCCATGTTGGACGAGAAGGTTTGGGGCGCTGATGCTAGTTGGTCCATGCTGGTCCCCTGGCAGTCGTGTGTGTGTGAAGACACTCAAACTGAGCCACGGCGACCGCCAAGTCAACCTGAACAAACACTGAGTTAAGAGGAGTTAAAGGTTAACCTGCTCTTGAATTCCGTTGGCCATACGAATATTCAAACTGCAACTTGACGTCTTCAGCACGGAGGAACGAACTGATGTGGACGATTTAGGGCAGAATCTGTCAATGTACATATCACTTAAATGCAATCAAATGACAGGACTATATATTTAAAGTAAAACCTGTATGCTTTTTTGTTTAGGGTCTGATGGGGGGTAGAGAAACAAGAAGACAAGAAGATTCCCGGCACGCATAGAACGTGATCCGCAATCCAACTCGTCACATGTCATCTCATGCGGACACGTTTCCCGTCTGCCCCCGTTATGCATAACTTATTAGCAGCGGCATCGTGCTGCAATAGCTGAACAATCAGTCCAGCGTGTTAAGTGGAAAGGCTTAAAAACACATCACGCTATACGTGTTACAGTTCAGAGGGGTAAATGAGCTGCACACAAAAGTGAAAACCACACGTAGCACGCAGACATCCCACTCAACACTTCACTGAGGGTGTCAGAGAGGAGGCTGCTGAAGCTGACTGCTCTCTAGATGTATGGCACGCCTTGTTCTCTCTGTTAGTTTCATGGCTGTGTGACAGTCAGGGCTGAGTTTTATTTTATTTTACTTAAAGTGTGCGAATCTATTCCTTCACTATAGTCTCATTAAGTCAATGTGTCTCCTCTATAGGCTGCAGCTGAGCTTGTCTGCAACACAGGGAGACATGTGTCTGTGCAGCTCAGTGAAAAAAAAAACAAAAAAAAAAACCCACGTATGTTCATGAATCTTTAATTCTGAATGCAAACACAGTGACATGCAAACATGTTTTCTCAGTTGCATTTCAGAGCAGTCTGCTCCTCTTCTCCCGGCGGACAGCTTGCGTTGGCCTGCATAAAAAGCACATCCCGCGCTCGCATTGCGTGTCTCAAGCCTGCTGCTCAGGAAAGCAGGATCATGCGCCGCTTATGGCAAAGCAAAACAAAAGTTCTTCAGAGGGGAAACAACCGACTATCAAACACAAAATGCCAGTGGCTGATCAAAACCTAACCTGTGTGTGTGTGTGTGTGTGTGTGTGTGTGTGTGTCTGTGTCCTTGAATGCGTGTTTGTGTCTGTCTTTGTTTACCATGGCCACAGCTCATTTCACTTGGCACTAATGAACAAAGGGACAGATAACTATACAAAGAATCCATATGAGTGCAGTGTTTAAAAGAACCCCCCAGAATCGAAGCTGCACAGATTCTTTCAATTAGCAGACTCCAAATATTTATGGACTGAACATTTCCTCTCTGGAAGAAAAGCAGAGTTCTGTGTGTTTCCCCTGTTGACTCACACCGGGGTGTATTGATCCCCTGGGCTTATGCTTCATTTCACTTGAGCTCTGCCACTATCCTCTCAACCACATATGTCCAACATCTCTACAGCGCGCTGTCTTTTTGTAATTTTCTTTTTTATTATAAATGGTCACAAAGCAGCTCCATGTCAAACGAGGACCACTAATCAGCATTAAATGATGACGCCGGCTCACAGACGATGTCCTTTAAAGGATAAGATGCCAACAGATATGGAGAAACCAAACTCCGCCCACATACCTCCATTTCTTTCATGCACCGAAGCATCAAATCTGCACACCGTGGCCCCGGATTCACCCCAAATTCCACCTGGTTGACTCTGGAGCTTTTAGGCTGTGTAAAAAAAAAGGGATGCATAAAATCTTCCTCTGAGTGAATAGTGTCCTCATCTTTCTTGTTCTGTGTGAATGGTGTCCACATATCTTACCCCTCTGTGTGATGGTTTTCCTGTCTCCGTCCTCCTGTGTGAATGGTGTGCTCATCTCTTCTTCATCTGTGTGAATATTAAACTTATTACTACTTATTATTATTACTATGTCTTTATCCTTCTGCGTGGATGATATCCTTGTATCCTCTCCTTTTGTGTGAAAGTTGTCCTCGTCTCTTCTCCTTCCATGTTAAATGACGTCCTTGTCTCTCCTCTTCAGCGTGAATTGCGTCTTTGTCTCTTCTCTTCAGTGTGAATTGTGTCCTTGTCTCTTCTCCACCTGTGTGAATGGTTCCCTTTCTCTCATCTTATTCGTGAATTGTGTCCATGTCTCTTCTCCCTTGGTCTGAGCGATCTCCTTGTATCCTCTCCATTTGTGTGAAAGTTGTCCTTGTCTCTACTCTTCAGCGTGAATTGCGTCCTTGTCTTTTCAGTGTGAATTGTGTCCTTGTCTCTTCTCCCTCTGTGTGAATAGTGTCCACTTCTGTCCTTCGTTTCCTTCCTTTCTGTCCTTTCCCATACAAGGTTTCCCTCTCTCATCTGTATCAAGGGTCTAAGGATAAAGGATGTCATATGATATGCAGATTGTTATGCTCCTTGCAGTCAAATGTGTTCTCTGAGATATTGGAACTTTATAAATAGAATTAATATGACCTGACTAGAAAACAGCCAAGATGATGATCCTCCCATGAGGATGACTTTCCCCACATATACTGTTTATAGTGTGTTCGCCTCAAATCACAAGGAACTCGAGTGTTTATCATATTCACAGAGGGAGCGAGACAGTTTGCAGTGCTATATTCTGCTGGGCCAATAAAGAAAAGGGCGAAGGGATCACCACAGGAATTAAGATGTAACCATTTCTCAGTCATCCCCCCTCCCCCAAACACACATTCACTCACACACACACACACACACACACACACACATGCTTACCATGACAAATAGCCTGTGACGTGCCTCTGTGAACATGGCACGGAAGGGTCCACTCCCTCTCCCCAGGGCTGTGGAGTCTATCAGTGGATGGGACTCTCAGTGTCTCCTCGCAGCATCTCAATTTTACCTCTAGTGAATCATTTCGTCTTTTCTAGCAGCACTCAGGGGAAAAAAAAAAAAAAAAATCTGTGAGGAAATCACAACAGTAGCATTTCTGTTTGTGTCTGTTGCCGGGGAAGAGCAATTACACCTACTGCAGTGCATCATGTTTACCAATCACATGACTCAGAGTCTTGAATGTGCAGAAGAATAAAAAATAAGGGTGAAGGGATATACAGCACAGCTGGTCACTGTGAAATGAATCAACTTCCAGCTACAATCGGTAGTTTTTTTAAACAAATTTCATGGTAATGTGAGACTGTACAAACATGGTGTGGTGGCACGCTGGTTAGGATGTACAACATGTTACTGCAGCATATCTGGTTCGACACTGATTTGCTGTATAGTGTGCGATTCCTCTGTTTGCTGTCATCATCAAATAAAGGCAACAACTTCATAAAAAATACATAAATCGATCGATTAGCTGGTGTGATCTGCGGGATAACAGCGGCCTTCAGCAGCGATAAATTCCCTGTCAGTTTTGTTAACAGTGAATTGTGTTCATATTTGTATTGCCGTGGGGGAAACGGTCGACAGAGTTCTGCTTGCCGAGTGGAAAATGTGACAGACGCCTTTGGATGAGGGCTTGACGTGTTCGGGGTTTTGAGTTATTCTAAAGAGGTCTTCTGGGTTTTTGGCCGAGCGAGAGGAGCGGAGGAGAGGAATCCGTATTAATGCAATAAACTTACACCGTCCTTGTTTGTCCAGATGGTTTTTCTCGTGGTGGGGAGAGAGATCAAATGGGCACATCAATTATAAATTGTCCATAAATGTTACTGATGTGGGGCTCGCTTCTCTGGATTGTAGAATAACTCAACTCTATGGCTCCACCGGGCCTTTGGACAAACACGACTGTGATGGCGGACAACAAAGAGTAACTGCTCCCTCCGCTCCGACTGTTTCACGGACGTGAGTCTGATGTTCAGACTAACTCAATCGACACCAGACACAGGCGGCTCGGCGACACAAAAATTCCTTCTGTTTTTAGGACTTGTTTGTCTTTCTCGTTTGCTTTCTCGCCAAGACTTAGATGAGGAGATTGATGCCAGTCTGTAGGCAATGTTAAGTTATGTGGCTGTGGCCGCTGGTTAGCTTAGCTTAGCATTCTCGAAACAATAATACAGGGGTCATCTGCAGGACTACTCCTTGTCATCACTGACTGTCTGGACCCAGCCAGGAAATAGTTTTCCCCCTTTTTACTCCTTGCTAAGCTAAGCTAACCAGCTACTCAATTCATATTTAGCGTGCACACGTAACAGTGGTATCAATCGTCTCGTCCCTTCCTGGGTTCAGGAACTTTTTGACTTTTGAGTTATTTCATCGCTGCACCCGGCAAAGAAATAGTTCCACATGTGGAGCTATTAAATTCTTGTCATTTTAATACTCCTGCTTATGTACAGGTGGGATAAAACGTGTAAATGAGTGAGCTTCAGTCGCGCTGATAGGCGGATTTTGGCATCTTTGGAAAAATCTAGGCTAGGCTTTAGCCCCCGTGTCTCATGCTTAGCTAAGCTAACCTGCTGCTGACAGTGATTCCAATCTAATCTTTAGCCACAATGTGAATAAGTGTGTGAGTGTTTAACTGTTTTTTTTTTAGATAGGCTTGTAACACAGCTCATTCGGACTTTTTGCACTTTAGATTTTCTATATAACAAACATGATAAAACGTGTTTATTGAGCTTTAGAGGTGCTGGTAGGTGGGTTTATAATACCGTTGAACTGAGCCAGGCTAGCTTTGTGCTAAGCTAACTGGCTGTAGTTTCATATTTAGCATATGCTACACATATGAGAATGGTATGAAACTTTTAGCCCAACTCTTGGAAAGAAAGTAAATTTGTATATATGTAAGTATTCCTTCACGCTCCCTCAATAACGTTCCTCTTTGTCAGTCTGCTACCTGAACAGGCCACACACTCAAAACTCCCTGATCCTCTCAAGATGTAGAAAATGTCTGGCCACACACACACACACGAGTCTACATATGGACCAACACAGTTTTTTGGATGCGACTCCAGCTCACATATCTCACTTTGGCCTTTCAGAGAATAACATCATACACCAGAGACCCTAAGATCTCTTCCTCTCTGTCTGAGTGAGGCGGACGGGGGGGGGGAAGTAGAATCAACACTGATGGCTCACACATGTGGCCGCGAAAAAGGAAGCTCAGACTTTGTAATTCAAACAGCGAGGAGGAGGTCTTCGGGCGGAGGGGACACAAGGCATGACTGAGTGTGTAAATATGCACAAGGTGTTGATGTAGTGCTGAGCGTACACGCACCGTCATGCATACATCCTCCTCAGCGAGGCACCGCATGAGGCTCTCTCAGTGCAAACATTACATTAGTAACACATGTATGGTGGTGTCTTCCAGCTTTGCTTTCATGCTGTATCATCCTGCATGTCCTTAGAGGGCTTAATACAAAGCTTTTGACGTGGATTATTGGAATAAAGAAAAAAAAAACCCAAAACACTGACAATAGATTTACTGTTTTTTATCTTGTGGCGGCTCAACTTTTGACTTTTCAGTTTACATCATTTCATCAGTAAAATCTGTATTTTTTTAAGGGGATTTAGGGGGCTTTAAAGGGCCAGTTCAGCACGAGCCACCCCCCCCCCCCTTTTTTTTTTAACTCTATCCCCGACTGCGGTATATGTCAGTTTAGGTCATTTCAGTGTAGATTTCAAATGTTCAACCTTCCCACTGAGCACGGTTTTCTGTGAAAGCACATCCCCCATGTGTCTGCACACAAAAGCAATTGGAAAGTGTTCACACAACCTTTGTTGATTAGAGTGTGGGGTCATTTTATTTTTTATTTTTATCTGAGAGGGATGTTGCTATTGAGTCATTTAGATGTTATTTTTGTTGCTTTCTGACACACTGTAATACAGTGAAAGCCACACAAATTAAGAAATACTGGAACTTTCTGGTTTATAGAAAAATAGAATAAGTTGTTTTTCCCTTTTGAGAGACGTATTGTGCCTCCCATGATGACCCGACAATGCAGAGGAGCTACTCAGATGGCATTATGGTCTCTGTAAGAGCTGTTCAGCTGCTTAATGTTTCAGGAAATCTGCTCTCATGTTTCCACAGATTCATCTTTCAAGCTCAAGCATCAGTGAAATTTGCTAATTTTCCAGACATCTTTTAGACTTTTAAAATAAAGATGACATAAAAAACCTAACTGCACCAATTTCACACATTAAAGTGCGCTTACATGTCTTGGGGAGTGCTACTGCATGTATGAAAAAAAGTCGTATAAAGCCAGAAGAAGCTGCATGAAATCTGATAAAATGCATCTACTGCTCTGTCATTCAGTGTCTAAGTTGCATTATGGGTAATGTAGGCACCAGGTGCAGAATAGAAAACGGTCTCGATTTTGATCATTTATTTCTAAACTGTTCCAAAAAAGACCAACAGTGTAATAAGAGTGCAAAGCTAGACCAATGAACTGATCTCAAATCCCGGTGCCCATTTCTCATGTCGCACTAAATACAAGATAATCGTTTCTTGCAGGTTTTTGAGAGCATTAAGTCATAAATCAAAGTATTCAGCATTGACATTTTCAGCTGATGGTGGTGTGAGACGAAAAGCAAGGTCACCACCAGGCTGGTACACATTAATGTTGGTAAGAATTATATGCTAATCCAGCTAGATATTAAAATAAATGCACTAGATAAAAAGTCAGCATCCAGCAAAACCCCTATCATTATTGACATTCTTACTTTTCTACCACGACAAGGTGTAAAACAATCACACAGGACACATTTAGTCATTTTAATATATTTGTATATATTCATATATTACACATTTAATACAGGCACAATGAGAAATCATAAAGTAGAGACAAAAAGTGGCTGATATTGGTAAAAATGTACAATTTATGAGAATCATTTACACAATTTTTTGCTCTCTTTAAACTCTGTTTAATACAACATATAAAGACAGAAAGACAGAATGTGAAAGTGACTGAAAAAGAAGCCTTGTGAGTTTATTTCTGAAAGATTTTTAAAGGGACAGCAAGAACCAGCTTGCTAATACAGAATACAATTACAGAATCTGCGTACTCGTGTTTTTTTTTTTTGTAATGCTTTCGACTCATCTGACCAAAACCACTGATGTAATTAAACACTGTTAAAAAAAAATGTCCGTTGCTACAATTTTTTTAGGATTTCATGTAAACATGTTCATTTGAACTACCTCCAAACATTTGGCTGATTATAGTTCAGAGTGAGATACAAAATTTAAAAACAGACCAAAATTCAAACGGACACTTCCATCATCTATTTAAGGTGTCTGCTTCTAAATGATCATTTAAAGGCTTGAGTTTAAACCAGGTATTGTACAAAAATCATACAAAACATGGTTATCACATATAATCACCCTGGTCAGATATGATGAACGACATCAAAAGAAATGATTCGTTTCCAAGAGATCAACTATGGATATGAGTTTAAATGGAAAAACTACGATGAGCCCTGTTTCACAGCACAGCGGACTGTAAAAAATAAGCCTCGCGTGAGAAGTTATTTCCTAAAATCTTATCTGAGAGGTCATTTGGCCGTGTGATGCACAGTGTACGAAAAACTCCTGCCCTGAAAGGTTTCATCAACTTTCAGTCACAGCTTCCAGGCAACTAATCGCATCTCCCAGACACGTCACGAACCAACGCAACTTAAGGACCATTAACATGGTTGAGGTCAATGAAAAATGTCCTACACAACATAAAAATACTCCGTCAAGAAAATCCAACAGCCTCTACAGCAGCAGCCTTCATTAGTATAAGACAAGAATGAAGCACCAAGAGTCAAACGTGGCATTTTTCCAGCCCAGTCGCCAGGATGAAATGTCGGCGGGTAACGTTTCTGCAAACCATACGTTCACATTTGTGCATGTCGCGCTACATATTCATGTCCTGGCTTTCATATCGATGGCGTTTCTACATTTGTAAGCGTGGCTCCACTGGATGATGTCAACGAGACCTCGGGACAATTTCCAGCTGATATTTGCGACGGGGGTGTCAGTCCATATGTGGCTGCATTCACGGCAACAAAACCGGGTGATTTAACAAGACCTCGGGACACCTCTGGCTGCTTTTGTGGAGACAAAACTGGATATTTTAGACGTGAAGTTGGGTCATCTTCAGATGAGTTTGTGGGCACGAAAATGGGTGTTTTTGTGACGTCTACAGTTGTGTTTGTGGTGACAAAACCGGATATTTTGGACTTGGAGATGCGACATCTCCAGCCTTGTTTGTAGTGACAAAACAGGTATTTTACGCCCCATCCTGGTTTTACTGTGCCTACAGGATGCGCACAGCTTTGTGAATTTAACGTAAAGTTGCGACGTAACGACAAAAACTTTCAGCACATCTGTGGTTTGCAAAAACGTTTCGGGCTTTTTCTCATCCATCCATACATTTTCTGACCCAGCTTGTGCTGTTTATGCTGTTTTGTATCCCAGCATGCACAGGGCGAGAGGCATGGCAGGTCACTAAGCTATCACAGGGCAATGGCAGAACTGTGTCACAATATCAAACCACAGTCAACAACACTGGATTATTCAGCGTCAAGTAGCTGTGATAAGGCACGTCCGTCATTAATTTTGGCCTTATTGTGCTACTGCTCACTCACATCGTCTGCTGCTCAGCGAGCCGGTGGGAGGTGGAGGTCACCTGACGAGCGTTGAATAGAAAAAAAGGCGCGATATAACAGAGTCCGATGATCGAACTCAGTCACAGAAGGCAAAACATGACTCATTCATTGCTGGAAGACAGTTGGGTCATATAAACAGTTTCCCTTCAACATCCAAATAAAGGTGTAAGAAAAAAAAAACACAACTGGCACATTGTTGGTGCTATTCTCATTAACTGTGCTGTAGTAGATATAAAAAAAGATTAGAGAAAAGTTAACAATCAGGCACATTTCTCCATTAATAGAGCACAAAAGCTTGATTAAAAAAAACACTGCCAGTTTTTTTTTGTTGTTGTTTTTTTTTAAAAAGGCTCCTTAAATTTGGGTTCATATCCCTCGATTTTCTTCTGAAAGCATCTAACATTTGACACAATGTTTTACAGTCAAGAGTGCTGAATTTTCTTTTTTTCCCGTATTTTTTTTTTTTTTTTTGTGAAGACTAAAAATCAAAGCTTTAAAAGTGTAAAAAAAAGATGAGCCATGGCTGAAAAGGGGGAATTTACAAGTTCAATTCTAAAAAATTGATTGTTTAGAAAACGTAATGTAAATCAGGAGACCCGAATTCAGGTTTAAAAACACTGACGCACGTGTGTTGCCTATTAAACCTTAAACCCACAGAATAAGAGGAGGCACTGAGGTCAGTATCTGTTTTTTTTTGTTTTTTTTGCATTTGTTTGAAAGCACTTGAATGTTATTTTAAAGGTCAAGCTTGTGCCACAGGTTCGTGAGGACTGTCCGAGACAGATTCTACCTTCATTGCATCATTGCACATGATCAAAAAAAGACGAATGGTGAAGTGGAGGAAGAAAGGAGAAAAAAAAAAAAAAATCAGCAAACAAAACTGAATCGAGAGTTGAGTCCGAGCAGAATATTCAGTGTTAATATTTACAGTTCAGAGAGAGAAACCTTTTGATTTTTTGTTTATATTCCTCGTAAGGCTCTTGAGAAAATGAATATAAGAGGAGAAAGAGCATCTGAAAGATTGTTAGTGCACTTTTTTTCATTTTTTTTTTCATGATTTTTCAAATACAATATAGATTTATATAAAATCCATAAATTGTTTCTGACTATACAAAAGTGAATTGATCAGAAAGCATTATTAAACTTCATATCTACATATTTCCTGAAAGCTCATCTTCTTTTACTTTTCTTTCTTTTCTTTTTTTTTCCTTTTCTTTTCTTTCAACAGTGTTCAATACTCAGTGCTGTTTTATTGTAGTGAAATTCTCGCCTCCTGGGCAGAAGCCTGACTGTGCTCAGATGGATCCAGAGGTCCAGGACACCTCGCAAAGTTGCCAACCTTTGTTTAAGGCCAGGTTTGTTTTTTTCTTTTGTGTTTTTTTTTTCAGAACCAGAGTGGTGGGTCACCTCAGCAGTCTGCCATATAACGTCCTAAAGAAAACAGATGTGCAGTTTGAGTTGTTGATGCACTAATAATAGCAGTATCAGTTACGTCTGGATGTACTGCCTACCTGTGGCAAATCTCTTCTTGTTGAGAGAAAGTCTGTACCCACTCCCCAGCAGCTCCATGTCCACTCCTGACAGGGTGCTCCCGTCGCTCATAAACTGCACGGCCAGGGTGGAGGGGTTCGAGGGTCCGTTCGACAGCTCAAACTTGGCCCTCAGGGACCCGGCGCCTTGGGGTCAAACACAAACAAACACACTCACTTGGAAGCAACTAACCTAACTCTTCATTCTTTATGAGTAGGATTTCAAACAAGCGGTCTCAAAGAAGAAAAAAGATGATTTACCTTCATTTTCAGACTTTTCTGAGATGTCGCTCAGTTTCCACAGACATTTATTTTGTTCCGAATTCCTAAAATAAGAGGAAGAAATAACATCTTCAGCTGTTTTTGTATAAAAAGGTGCAATATGTAAGAATTAGCCACCTGTTAAAGGTAGCCCAGAACAAATCATATAGCATATCACTGGAGTGGCTAACTGCTGCTCGCTATACTTCTTGCTGTTAGCTTATCAACTCACTTAGCTGTACAGCTAGTGGCCCTATCAGCAGACTGAGGAAGCTTGGGCTAATTGTTAGATGCATTGAGAGTGTTTGTGTTTGCACCACAGGTAACAGAACTGGGCTTAGGAACCTCCCGCTCCATCATGGATGGATGAGCACAAGTTTGATGATAAGTAATAAAGCACGGAGGTGATTAACCAGAGTCTGAACAGGACTGGCTCCAGGGTTAGGGTTATTTGTATACGTTCTGTTGATAAATTTAGTTCAACTGAGATCAGAAAGAATATTTTGAGCATGTCACACTTTTAATCCTCCTGCTGATGTAAGAAGCGTCACATCTTACCAGATGGAGTTGGGAATAGACTGCATGCCAGTGACTCCTCCATCAACAGGCACTAAGATCTGCACATTGGTGAGCGGACCAGGGATGGCCATGGACTCTGGGTTGTAACGGTAGTCTACCCGCAGGTCTGATGTGCTCGGTGTGCACTTCCAGTAAACGGTCAGGTTGAGAGGAGTGGAATGGATCCCATCAGAGAGCACCTGAACGCAGTGCACAGAGTTTGCAGTCAAACTTTAAATATGAATGAAGCTGCTTTGAGTTGAAACTATCAGAGTGACGTTCCCATGAGACCACGAAATCTGACTCGCAATTTTCAACATGGTTTTGCCACAAACATGTTTCGTAGGTTTGCTGAAAGTGCAAAAAGCGACTTAAAAACAAAACACTCATGTTCCTCCAGAGCTTCCTGGAAAGCTCAAAGACAGACGCCAAAACAAAAACTGACTTCTTCCATCAACAAAACTCTTGTTTGTTGATCTGAATTCACGGACTGTTTGTTTTACACCTCGGTGAGCTTATATTTCAATAAATACCTACATGTCTCAATCCGCCACATGTAAACTAAAACTTTATTTGTCAGGAGAACTCCCAAAAAAAATTCTGATTATGGGGTGGCAGGACAGCCTTCAGTGGTTTGTGAGGTTGTGTGCAGACTGGAGGGCCAACGATTGATGCTTGATGACAGTGTGGCCAAACCAGCTGAAGAATTCTCCAACAAAACATTTAACCCTAACCTCCTCCAGCGCGACAGCCATATGGCTTATAAATAAAATGAGAAATTAAGGATCAATATATATATAAATCAGAGACCGGATCTTGAGGTTGCTTGGCCATAAGTGACCATATTTGGATGAGAAGGTGGAGCTGGACAGGATAATCTGATTGCCATGGTAGCAATCTGTCAATCACAAGGTAGCCACGTCCTTAAGTCTACCCTGCTTTATCGCGCATTTTACATTAAATGGGAACTTAATTTACAAAATGAACATCATGCTGTGTTGAAGAAGACTAGAAACTAGAGATTGAAACTGTAAACTTAATAGGAAACTGTTCACTGAGGTAATAAATCAAGAGAGAAGTAGAGTTGCTTTCTCATAAGCTTCCATGCAATCTGACTTCTTTTTGAAACCAGTGGTGCTCACGGAAGATTTAAGGCTTTCCACATTTCAGAACTAGAAGCTAGTTCCATATTTTAAAAAGGGCCAATGATGCAAATAAAATTAATCACAAAAACAAACATGACACTGAGCCTTCGGAGTCGAAATCATTACCCTGATTTCTTTTTCCTCCGTTGTGTTTGTTTCCTTCTTTTACTCTAATTTCCCTCTGCTGCTGGAAAAGCTCTTGGGTTCAACTGCGTTCTGTGTAAAGTGCTAAATAAATAAAGTTGAAATGGGTAAACATGAATCCTAATTTCACCAGTATTATAGAAAACAGGTTTACAATAAGACCCTCCAGGGACAGGGTGATGAGAGGATCTTTAAAAAAAAACAAAAAAAAAAACACACAAAACAAATAACAAATCAGTCCCTTACATATTACAGCTTAATAGAGATAAACATTAAAGATGGAAAAAGGTTTTATAGTAACATTACTTCAAATTGGCAGGTTTTCCTGGGTTAGCACTTTTAGCCTGTACACTTATGGTGCTGACAAGTTGGATTTTCTGTTTAAAGCCTTAACAAGACAGTCTTTATGTAGGAGGACACACAATATAAACTCATTTCATCAGGTCAATAAGCCAGTTCGAAGCTATAAAAGAAGCTTTATTAGGGTTTGTTTTAAAGACGATGTTATCTCGAGGTGGCATTTCACCTGTGTGTTTGTATGACATGAGGACTAACCCTACAATATATTGCTGTGAAGGGCTCAAACCAGATGGGTGCAAAGCTCTGGAATAGTAAATCTAATCATAAAGACTGGTGCAGAACGATTGTGGAGGCTGTGTGAAAACTTCTGGAATATTTTCAGAATGGTATTTATTTTTTTAATCATCACTGAGATTGTTTAGGCTGCGAGATCTTTTCTCTTTATCTTCAGAACATGGCTATAAAAAAAGTTAAAAACAACAAAACAAAACAAATACATTCTTCTTGTATTTCCACGATGCTCACTCCCTGACACTCGTGTACACTTTTTACTTCTTTCTCAGACTCGCCTGGCGGGCGGGTGAAGCACTTTGGGAAATGCATTCTTCCAACTACAGTTATTTTATCTGGATTAGGTCCTCGGCTCGACTTTGGCTGACTGACCTGGTATTTTAGGATGTCCACATTATAGTAGGAAGCTGATGGATTCTGATCTGAGGCTTTTCTGAGGTAGGACGTCAGCGCTTGCATGTTGAACCAGAAGTCCTTGGTATTAGAGTCACTTTGGGAAGGATCACTGGATTGAAAAAACAAACAGTCAGGAAAGATACACACACACACACACATTCACACACAAGGAATAATCAGAGGCTCAATTATTCATGGTGCTTCTTGGCTTTGTGTGTAAAGCTCCAATAGCTTGGAAAAAGTGACCCTGTTATATCCAACCAGCTACTAAATCATGAATTCCATTTGATTCAATTAGTAGAGCCATGTGGTCTATGAGACAAAACAGAGCATAAAAGACGCATTAAAAACAGACAGATGTTATTTTTATCTTTACTTTTTGGGACAGGATACAGAAGTCCTGTATCCACATCGAGATTTAAAATAGAACCAACACATTTAAATATGAATTCAACACATCTGACTAAAGAGGTGAGAGGGCCGTTAAATGAGGCAGCTGTTGTACAGGGTTTGCTGTTCTTTGCTATTTTAGGGGCGTGAAGTGTTTCAGAAGAGACATGGGCTGTTGAGAACCTGGCTGTTAAAGTCTGGTGGAAAATACTTCCCCGACAGCCTAATGATAGGTTTATGTCAGATTACTAATTGAATTTCCTCTCACTGACGCAGACTACATTTCCTCGGTCCTCGCTCGCATCATCGGGTCCAAATCCCGCTTTAACCACGACCGTGACAGGTTATCAACTCATCGGCTCTGCAAATCTCAACTTCACTCGCAATGCGAAGTGTTCAAGCCGTTTGCGGGGTGACGTCTCACCTGTATACTAGCTGTTGGTTGGGCAGGATCTGCTCCAACCTGCTGGTGTTCTTCAGTTTGAAGGTGAGCACGGCCGGGGAGGGGTTGTTGGTGAACACCTTGATGATGCCCATGGGGAACGACAAGGTCATGTCTCCCGTGATCTTCACAATGCACCTGGGGAAAGCAGCCAGACGAATGAGTGACGGCATAGGTAGCATTTGCTGATTATTTTTTCCTTTTGTTTGTCATAAAAAATGTTGATCGGTGTTTCCCAAAGCCAAAGATGACGCCCTCAAATGTCTTGTCTTGTCCTAAACCCAAACATATTCCATTTACTTTTACTTTAGAGCAAAGAAAACTGAAAATATTCACAGTTCAGAAGCTGGAACCAGAGAATTTTGACAGTTTTTCTTTAAGATGTGACTTAAACTTCTCATCTCCGACATGTCTGGTAAGGGGAGGGAATGATATACGGGATAGAATAAGGTAATTCCTGCAATCGTTACATCTCTTCTCCATGTAAAATATCAAAATTACTGTTGGGCCATTCGAATAAGAAATGTTTAACCTCGTGTTGGAGCGTGTATGTGTTGCTGGTAGTGTCAAAATGTTTTTTTGAGTCATAGAATATCTATTACAAATATAAAAGGGTAAAACATTTTTAAATTCGAAGTGAGTAGAGTAGACACATGGCTTTACGTCACAGGTGTAAAACATCTCCATTTCTACTTGTCTTAACATCAGAGCTGTACCGATTGATTGATTGATTGATAGAATAATATAATGAGTGTCTATTTTGCCAATCAATTTCTCCCTTCAGTCATTGTTCAAGAAAAAATAAGGATATATACAGATTTGTGGCTTTTCTTTGCCATTTATAAAAGTAAATAAAGAGTCTTTGAGTTTTGGTATATCATTTTGGACAAAATAAGAAACTGAAGACGTCACTTTTTGACATTCTATAGATTAAACAGTTAATGCTGAAAATAATCATCAGTCGCAGCCCTACTTTATATACGTCTGTGTGCTTCTATAGTCTAATATACATTTCTGACAAACTCTGAAGCGAGATGAGTCTTCCTCCAGTTGCGGTCTGCCTGTGCGGCGGTGGTTACGGCCCACAGCGGGTCTCAACCTGCATTGCTTATGAAATGTTCCATTTGCTAATCCCTGCAAAAATAAGCCTTTTGCACAGCAGCAATTTAGCAGCAGTTAACCAATAAAAGGCTGTATGTTTTCTCTGCCCCGGACTATAATCTGCCCCATGCAGGTTATCCACTATGAAAGAATGGTGTCAGACTAACGCAAAACATTCCACACATGCAGAGCGAAGACGGAGATCCACTCTGCAAAAAAAAAATAAAAATCGCACATCGGGCTGGAGACGAGTACGGCAGCGTGTTGAGTGCAGCTCATAATGTCATACGTGTTGTAGCTGAGGTTCAAATATGGACAAAAATGTGTATGCGTGCAGGTCCATGTCGGGGCCTTTGAGCAGCAAGGTCATGTGAGACTCACTTAGTGGGATCAGCTCCTTTGAAGTAAGCATTAACCGACTCTGTGAAGGCCACAGCAATGGGCAAAGCATCTTGGGATGCCAGGGTCACAGGGCTGGGACCGCGAGACGTCCCTGAGAACGAGAGAGGCACAGAGTTTGAGGTCTGTTGACGCAGCTGCAGATCGGACTTTTATAACAGCGGGGTCCGGAGCTCACATCAGAATCAGGAAGGTTCCATCATGCGAAGATGCATTACATAATACACAATATCTGTATTATTGCATTTCATGTAGTCAGTCATTCATACGTTGCAAAATCAGTACATTCTGTTGTTTTTCAAAAAGAAATAAAGTTTTTAGATTAGATCGTGCCACTGCTGCTTTTAGTTTACAATGTTTTAGTTTAAAAACAGCATATTAAAGGAACAGGGTGAACTGTTTCTTTAAATTAATCAAAAAAAATTATCAAAAAAATTAAATCTTCACAATGTTAGAAGTCGATGCTGTTGACAGTAGGACAGATGAGACAAAAGGTGAACACGGAGAGGGAACAAGACAGAGAAATGAAATCACGCAAGAGATCCAGTTGTCCAATCCATCTCATCCGGCAGACTGGTGTTAGTTTGAGTTAAACACAGAGGAGAGTCCTCTTGTATGAACTTCAACTGTACCTGCTGGTGTTTCACACCGCTTCTCAAAGGTAGGCAGCTTCGCTATGAACACATCATCCTCTTTACGCCAAATTAAAAAGGCACAAAGAAGAGAAAGAGGAGACAAACAAACCCAGAGAGCACAAATGTGAGAAGAGAGATGAAGCCAGCTTCCGAAATGTGTGATGGCAGAAGTTGAGCCCTAAAGCTGACAACACTGATATGATTTTGCACAGAGATGAACGAAGAGCTAACACTCCCTAACGATGACATTCTTAGCATCATTGAAATGTATGCAGAGGAGAGATGACTGACACCACAGTGAAACACCACAGAAAGGAGGAGTCTCTTTTACGGAAACAAGAGTTTGGAAAAGGCAGACTCACTTTGGCTTAGTAGAAAGAAAGGAGAGAGGGAGAGCAGCTCTGGCTCTGGGGAGGAGAGGGAAGGGGCAAAGGTGTGCTTGGCTCCTGTGAGGAGAGGAGTTAAGGAAGGAAGGACAGAGGAGTGAGAAGAGAGGGAAAAGGTACGTGGCAGGTTGGTGAAGAGCTGAAGAAAAGGAGAAGAAATAGTCAAAGAAAAGGGAGATTGTGTATACACGCAGGAGGCGGAGGAAGCTTACCAACGGTGGGCGTGTTGCCGGCGCTGAGCGAGGCATTCGAGGACAAGGAGGAGGAGCTCTCCGCCCGGGCGAGTGGTGCAGTAGGAGGAGGGCTGGCGTTGGATGTCTTGGGTGGGCTGAACGGCCGTACCTGAGTGAAAGGAGTCGATCAGAATGGACGATGTTATCAAATATCAGATCAGTAGTCAATGCTGTGCTTCACCTACAAGGATAATTACTCACAATTTCATTGATTCCTGTGAGTTTTCCAGTGGGGAGTTTGGGTCTGGACGAGGGTCGTGGCGGCGGCACCAGGGCTCCAGCTGTCAGCGGGGTTGTGGGTCGGTTTGGTACTGGCACTAAACGGAGATGAAAGTTTTACTGGTTAGTGGCAGTAAAACACCATGGGAATCTGGAACAAATAAACATGTATACACGTGTTGCAACTGTGCTACGTACAAGTAGATGCAGAACAATCATGCATCGATACAAAACAAAACAACTTTTTTTTTTACAAACATGAAAATCATAAAAAACGCATTCCACAAATTAAATTCAAACAACTCAAAGACAGACATGTTGCAAACCAGGCAGAGTTAGATAAGCATCTGTAAAGTAAAATAATGAAAGAACAACAAAAGAAATGCAACTGTCAACTCAACAACCGAAAACAAACGCACAATATGTGTTCAAGTTCAAATAAAACAAAATATAAAAATAAACCTCAAACCAAACCGCAGGCATAACAAAAGGCTCCAGCGTCACTAATAATGTTACCAGTGAATATTTTGCCTGATGGAGCAGCGCCCCAATCTGTAATCCCAGAGAAGACATCAGAGAAACTGCCGTCCTCTTTGCTGCCCGACGCTTTGCAGTAGGCGTCGGCGGAGTCGTCAGAGAGGAAGCGACTCGACCTGCCGGAGCCGGACGGAGGCCTCTGGAGCTCCCTCACAGACGTCCCTGAGCCCTGCCGGCGAGGTGGTGCAAAGTTATCACTGAAGGCGATCCACTGGCTCTGGGACCAGGACACGGAGGAGAAGGCATCGACACTTTTTGGGGGGCTGGCGGCAGGTGAGCCTCTGATTGGGTCGACCGGCTCAGTTGGCAGGGTGATGGGGGCGCTCTGAGCCCTCGCTGGCACAGGCTTGAGGGCTTGGAAGGGGTTTTCTGGTGAGTCCCAAGGAGAGGATGTGGTGGAGGAGAAAGAGGAGACTTCTTTGGATTGGTGGCTCTCCACCAGGGGAGGAGAGCACTCCTGTCGCGGTGCCGTCTCAACTGAGAGGGGGGGGTGACGTATTTGACAGAGGTGATAAACATTACAAAAAGTAGAGAAAGCTAAACTTATCTGAAAACACATGAAAATTACAAAAGCGACTCAACAGTTAAGGCTTTATTGGGAAGAAAAGCCAAATTCACAATTCAGATTCGCATTTTTTTTGGATTAGAATTTGCCTCTCTGTTGTTTTGTGGTTGCAGTAAAGTAAAGCCATCATCCAAAGTATAAAAGTGTCCCTCAAGCATACGAGAGAATCCAAAGGCGACAAATTAAACGTCTTTGCCGATGCTGACAAGACGTCCAGTGGAGAGCAAGACGGAGGTATTTTTGTCATCCTTTGAAGACGTCTTTTTCTTAACGCTCACTGACGATGTCCAAGTGACATCCTCGCAGGGTTCAAGGCAATTTTAGACATCTTTTCAACTTCAGTCTTTACCTCATTGCAGCAAAAGCTACAGGGTCTAAATCTCAGTAGTCTGAATGAGGCACGCACTATTCATCAGCTTTATTGCATACCATGTTTCAGTCATCCAACCTTCATCACGTAGGCTAATAGTCAAATGTTGGACGCCCAAAACAAGGTATATAATGAAGCGGATGAATAGCTCACCTGGTAAAGCGCATGCCTCATTCAGATTAAAGAGGTTACCAGGGTTCAGATCCTCCCTGTAGCTTTTACTGCATGCAATGAAAACTAGCCATCATAAAAACGTTCATTCTGGCTCTCCACTGGATTTCTTTTCAACGTTGAAGACCAAATTTCTGTGTTGGTACATGGAGGCAAAATATCAAACGGTTCATGAAAAAAAAAGAATGTGAGCTTTCAAGTAACTAATCTACCGGAGCACGAATTGGTACAGAGCCGGGTCATATAAGGTTTCATGCCAATATGTTGACTCTACGTATATACTGCACCGTCTTGTGTGTGGTGCTCCTCTTTTTTTCTAGGCTCATGAGGAGCAGCAGCAGTTTTAACTAAGCTGTATAATATCATCATAAGTGGAAGTTTGTCAGAGTTAAAAACTTAACATACATGTTATTAAAGTTTCTGACCTACACTTTTCTTGTTGTAAGATGAAGATGGACTCACCAAGTGTGCTAATCAACGGTAGGTCACGATATATCCTTACAGAATTACAATGTCTATTTGAAACTGAAAAAGGATGCACGTCTTATTAATTATAAGTCAGTCTGACTGTCATACATACAAGAAAACTCCAAGGTTTACATAAATTAAATAAGAAAATCAAACATTAGTCCCATGCAAAACAGGAGCTGATGAATGCTTCCCCCTTTTTTTCCTTGAAAGCTCCGTCACACACATTTTTACCTGATGCCTCTGGCAGAAAGACGTCTGAGTCATTCGTCAGAAAAGATGGAGATGGAGGGATTGAAAGGAAGATAGAGGCAAGGTCTAACGAGAGAAGTTCAAATGAAATGATGAATCAAACCAACAGAGCATACAGCAAGTGATTCAAACTCAGACAACGGCACTGAAATGAAAGAAAGGTAAACTAAAACAACGTGTAAAACGTGGAAAAAAAATAGAAAAGGAACATACAATGAATAAATACAATTCATGACTTACATTTAAAAAAAGAATCCACACATTTTTGCAACCTGTTCCCTGCTCAGTGAGAGTTTAATCTCTTTAATTCCTCTCAGACTAGACTTGTTTAATATGTCATGTGTGCATTGGGAGCTGCTAATTCTGCTGCACGGTACACAGAGAGATTTAACAGGCGGTAAGCGGGCACTTAATTCCAATCACCGCATCTTAATCAGGACACTCTCCGCTGCTCTTTTGACTTTTAAGCCGAGACCTTTGACAGTAACGAGACACTGTTTGACAACATACGTGCCAGTGGGCTTTATAGCCGACCCCTCTGACCTCCACTAGGTGCCAATTAACTGTGGATTACGCTTAACCTAGGCAACGGGTCAGCGCTAATGTCACTCTGTTTAAACACTGGTGTCATGCACGTAAAGCCATGAGAATCACACTATCAACACTGTGTGTGTTTCAGAAACATTGAAAGTAAAACAAACACTCAAAAGTCTTGTAGGGGAACGTGACTGGAAAGACTTCTAGAGGATTTATAAAGAACAAAAGGAGAGCTCGCATATATAATACAGAACTGGAAATACTTTTAAATGAGGCAGAACCATTTAAGTTTACAGAAAAGGTAAGACAGCGAAGAGCCATACAAAATAGGAAAATGTTTTAAAAAGCAATCTGAGATAGAAAAAGTCTGACATTTTAATTCCCTGATGTCAAATATTTTGTTGACCCCTCGGGGGTCAGTTTCTCCGTCTGGGACGGCCCCGAGAGGAACGACTTCCAACTGAGTGACTCGGAAAAAAAGAAAGAGAGGGAAGAGGAGAGACAACATAGTCATAGAGAGATGGTGAGATCAAGGAACAGAGAGAGCAAAGAGGACAGGACCACTGGCTCAACGGAGTGAGTAAAACCAGACTGTTTGTAGCAAATTATCTGTTATCTGTATCTGTAACTGCAGTCAGCATTTGTTCTGAAATTGCCATTGTGACACCGTTATGTAACTCAATCACAAAATAAGTGTAAATATAATCTGTTACAGAAGGAAAATGTATCGCTAAATTGCAGTTACAAATTATAATGCTGGGTTTACATCTGAATATCTTGTTATGCAAAAAGCTGAAACATTCAGTCTGTTGCTATGCACCTTGTTGCCAAGAGCGAGGGTCAGCAACGCCACTGGGACACATTTTAGGGCACCACCATCAATAGTAGGATGGCTTACAAGGAGCAGCCTAAACGTCTAGACAGGCTCCTCTCACTGGGCAGCATGTGCTCAAACTCCGAGCGTTGTGTTTGGTTGGTTCCCTGTTTTAAATCTGCACTGCCTCTCGTGAGCCAATCAGACCTATTTTTTTTTAGCTTTACTGTCAATTGTAACAATGAATGTTTCAGAGGGATTCAGAGAAAATGCTGAATGTAATCCAGGACATTTTTATTTTATTGATATCAGCCTCACTGTTTATTGTTCACTCTCTGTACGCCGTGTCTTGCCACTTCACATTAAAATCTACAAAAAGACTAAACAGTGAAGCAGTCAAAGACGATGAGTGATGACCAGTCGTCAAATGTGTATCTACAAAACAAGACATTTCTGGCATTCTTTCATCAGTGGATGATTTTGAACCTTCACTCAGCAGCATGGATGTAGATTGCTATTGGATTTATTACCGACTGACTTCTTCATTAAAACAATGTGAGTTTGTTTGGCTGCACTATAAACAGATTCACCACTTGTTCGTCTGTTGTATTCCCGACAAAGTAGCTGCTCGACACATGTTTGCTGCAGCTTTAAATTTGCTGTTACCACCTGCAACCACGAGCGTCGCCAAATCAACCAAAGACTGAAATAGAAGAAGTACATCTTTAAAAAGGAATCATAGCAATCCCTTACTGGTGGTACACAGTTTTTTGAGGGATACTGTACAGATGTATAATGTTGCTTGTGGAGAAACACATGTCCACAGGAATCAAGATGAAATTAGGTATTACCTGTCGATGACGACACCGAGTGAGAAGAGCCTGCTGCCAGAGTCGGGCTGAACGGGTCCAGAGACAAAAGGTCGTTGTTGGCCAGTCTGACGCAGGACAGAGTGAAAGAGTCGAGTCAAACTTTATTACATCTCAAGCTAAAAGCGGCATAATTTCCTTCAGAGTCAAAAATCTGGACAAACATATATAAAACAGAAAGTAGCAGCAGTTATGAGTCACTTTCATACGTACTCGTATGATGTTGGCACTCTGCTTTTTGCCAGCTCATCACCTGCAGGGAGAGAAAAACAAACAGAAAGTTAGAGACTCACAGACCAGCGCAGAGCGATGACAGCACATACACTTTCAGAGCAACTAAAGAATAAAATAAAAGCCAATAGAAGACGGCTAGTGTTCAGTGACATTTGCCAAAAGTCATGTTTAAACTACATCACACCTTAAACCAGAAACATAAACTGAGGTTTTGACTCAGCAAGTGAGAACCAGCATCTGCCATGAACAGTCATAGAGACATATTTGCAGTAAGATTTGGATTAGATACAATATTTTTCTTATTTTTGCCTCAAGCAGTAGATCCTTAAAGGGACAGTTCACCCCAGAATCAAAAAAAAAAAAAAAAATCGCATTTTATCTCCTACCTGTGATTCTATTT
This sequence comes from Acanthopagrus latus, assembly GCF_904848185.1. NCBI lineage: Eukaryota > Metazoa > Chordata > Actinopteri > Spariformes > Sparidae > Acanthopagrus > Acanthopagrus latus. Next base: position 21,417,460 of record NC_051050.1, on the reverse strand, counting down.
ATCCATCTTTACTGTATTATTGTGAGTTTCTGAGTTATGAAAATATTTGCTGTTGAGATGTCTGCCTTCTTTCCACCGAACTACACCTATTAACTGTATGGTGGCGCGGAAGGAACCATGCATTTACTCATAGACAAGAGGATCGTTCCTGCTCAAGTGAAGTGTGAAGCTACCATAGCACTACAGGTCAGTCGGTCTCTTCTGCCTAATGTGCTGCACTGCAGAAGGTAGCGTGCATGTACTCATTGAAAAGAGGCTTGAACTTGTCACAGCGCAGGATGTAAATCGGCTGAGCTTCAACATTAGCTAGCTTTGTCCGCTTAGTTAGCTAGCCTTTAATCAATGAGTAGCTGCTCACTTCCTTCTGTGCATTGACACAAGAGGCGGTGTAGTGTCAATATCTCAGCTCACACCAAAATGGACTAAATGGACAAACAGCGCTACATGTAAGATGAAAAATATGTATTTTCTGCTTTTGAGGTGAACTGTCCCTTTAATATATCTTACCCAAATACTGCAAAGGGTTAACTTAAAAGTGTTTTTTTTAATGTGATGGTAACACTTTACAACAGGGGATGGACTGATTTTGCATCCAACAATAAAAAAATAGTGTTTAGTTATTTTGCGCCCCCTTTTTAAAGTGTTACAAAACATTGCAAAGATCCATAACAAGCATCCTGAAGCAGCACCAGAGATAACAGGAACCGAAAATAAAAAAAAACAAAAAAAACCCAACAATAAATATAAATATCTCAAAATGAACTGAGAGATTGCAGTGAGAGGACACAGTGTCAGTGGTGTTAGCTTGTGTCAGCCGGCTGTGCGAAAGGCTCCAACGAGGGGACACAGATGAGGGCTGTGGCAGATATTATGAGGGGAGGGGAAGGCAGGGTTATAGGCCAACTACTGTAGTGAAAACATACTCACCAGGCCTCTGAGCCTTAGAGCTTAATGTAGATACTCCTGTGATCCCTAAGCGTATGTAGAGTATACATCTATCAATGCAATACCTTGTGTAAATTGATCTCAACTGTACCAGTGTTTCATGTGCAGAATGTGTGTATTATTACCATCTGTTTACATACGAACATGGTATGTGAGAGCAGCTTTTGAAGAGAAGAAAAACATTAACTTTTTAATGTACTTTTTCCAAACCTGCACCGAGACCTCACGGAGCGTGATGCATGACCTGTACGCAGAACGACTCTTTAAAAGCATTTCTCGAGGGCTTGGGCAAGAAATCAATCTCTCGACAAACAAAACTTCCCTTCAACAAACTGTGCCAGTTTGCAGAATGGAAAAGATAATTTGTGACATGTCTAAACATCAACAGCTAATTAAGCGGTTAATCTTATTTGTACCATTGGGAGGGGAAATATCCCTCAAGCTCACATTTTACAGAAACGAACACTTATTTGCTTTTTGCTCGGGATGTGTTGGTTTTGGCTTCGGTCTCTGGATTTTTTTAAAAAGACAACCTCTTTAAAAACAAGCCGTGCCAAGAAAAATGTAGTTGAGAAGTCGCAACAGTCAACCCCCCCCTGCTTTTTTCACAGTCATCCAGCAACACGCAGATACAGAGAGGTCAGACAGAGAAAATACTCACTGGATTGGTTCCTCCGCATCTGTCCCTGAAAACAAAAACAGACATTAGTTAATTAATCAGAGACGCAGGCAGCCCACCAAGAATTTTCAACCTTTTTCTTGCCAGAGGTTTTCCTGGACTGACGTGATTTTTACAAAGTGAAACAAAGTATTTTGAGCCTTGAGACCTTAAGACTTTGATTGTGTTAATATAACAATATATAAGATTTCAACCACAATGAAAACAGGACGGTTGAACGGTATTATTAATTATTCCCAGTGGCCGAGGGAATTTTCCACTTCAGAGTTGAAGACAGTAAATCACAGGACTACTCTCAACTCGCACATACCAGACGTTAAACCTAGGGTGAAAGATTCAGCGGCGCAAAACCGTGCATGGAAGCCCATACGCCGATCAGTGAGGGACAACACAGAGCGTGCCCCCGACACTTCACCAACTTCCTTTACAGAGCCGCCTTTTCTTTTTTTCAGCAACATAAATCTGCCGTGTCATGCTGCGTAACACAAGATATGCAAGATACACTCCTGAGGGTCACCAACCCGATGGAAACTTTGAGCATCAATTTCAATAAAGAATTTATCTGCACAAGGAGAAACGTTGGGGGAGGTTGTCAAAGCGAAGGGAGGGGGGGAGAAAAAGAAACAAAATGGGTTTAAGGAACACAGCAAAAGCGTTTAACCACCGTAGAGCTGTGAGGCCAGGGTTTAGTCCCACAGGCGCTAAGCGGCAAATGGGTTCAATTACGGCTCTTGCTGGCCACACACACACGACTTCCATTGCTATTTCAATAAAGGGAACACCGCAGAGGGGGAACCGAACAGGAGGAGAAATGAAAAAGACAGAAAAATGAGCACGGAGGAGGGGGGGAAAAAGAGAAAAAGAAAATCTCCCAATAATTCACACCAGATGATGCAACGTTCGTCATCACTTTGGATGTATGTTTTAACTTCCAGAAGTTTCTTAGGTAAATATGAAATAGAAATGTGAAGAGACACAAGAGGAAGGCAAATTTTATGTAATGACTATTCTGGTATTTAAATGCAAATCAGAGTCACAAACAGCGGTCTGTGTTTTTTTTGTACTTTTAGGATGAGAATGTAATTGTGGGTTTGAGTCTCGACAACAAACCAAAAACCAAACAGCAATGAACAAAGTCAAAGGTTTAAAAGAGAACATCTTTTCCTCCTGAATCGTGTTACATTAAAGAGAGAAAAAAACATCCTCTATAAACTTGTAACTTATCTTTTGTCATTAATTCCACAGGCGGAAAAAAAAAGAAAACATTTGTAAAAACTAGGCAACTAAGCCCATAAAGTATTCATAAATAACCACAACTGAGTCCTGTCTAGAACGAGTGGGCTCCTATAAAACACAAAGAGTGAAAGCAAACAAAGAAACGGGGAGAAAAAAAAAAAAAAGGAGTGAGGTACAATGCAAACAGTGGCGAGAGCAGAGGAAGGGAGAGGCTGAGCTGAGAAGATGCCGTGACTCTCGTTTAATGTTGCAGCCGGTGAAACCCACTAGACCCCCTTCGCGACACTGAGCGTGCCCTCTCAGCCGCTCCACAACAACATTAACAACAACAGCGGCTCAGTGTGCATGTTTGCACACAAGCAGTAGTGGTTTGAAATTTTAATGGCAGCGGCTATTTTCATAGAGCGGCGGGCGGAGAGTGATTCAGAGATTGAGTGATGGTGCGGGACGAGGAGCTGAATGAAGGGCTCCATGACTTAGGTCACGGATCAGACTGGGTTCTCTGTGTGTGTGTGTGTGTGTGTGTCTCTTCCCTTTAAGTGCCTACAAGGAGGGCAGTGTGTGCGAGTCTGCAGTAAAGGCCAACGACATCAGAAACTTCACTCAGAAGTGATTGTTTCTGAGTTCTCAATATTTTCTCTTCGAGGAGAAATGTTGTTTGACATGAAACTGAATTTGGGGGAAAAACAAAACGTGAAGTGTGAGCAAACAGGCATCTCACTGAATCAGGAGCCAATCTGCCGTTTGAAATAAATTGGACATAACACATATGCCTTTCCAATGTAAATAAAATAAGCTTGAAGAAAGGGTGACTAATGGAGGGATGGTACGGTTAAACGGCGTTTCCCATCCACCCCGACAAAGGTTAGACACTCTCCTGTTGCCCTCTAGTGTTGCAGAGGAGGAGCAGACTTCCCAACAGCAGAGCAGCACAAGCGTGCAACAGGTTTGTGTTTTTTGAAGTTTTTGGTGTGTTTAAGCCGTACCGAGGTTGAAGGCGATAAGATGATGTTTCCAATGGAGGCTTTGAGTTCGTCGATGGTGGCTCGGTTCTGATGCGTGCCGTTGTTCGGCTGAACGGGCTTGATTTCTACGTGGAACTTCCTGGGTTCATCTTCATCCTCTGAGTCGCTGGACGAATAGAAGGAATTTTCTTTGGCATGTGAGCAGAACAAAAAAGTTAAGGAGACAACAGGGACAGAAGAGAGGTCGTCTACAGTCCATTTTTATTTAGCGCTCAGACTGCAGATGGTTGTGAGCCGAAAAACAAATAGTAACAATTCCTCCATGTCTTGTGAAGAGAGTGAAACAGCATCAAGATTAATGTAAAGGATATCGTTTTCATTGGCTTCTGGTCTGATACAGAAGCCCTCGGCATCAACTTGGGGAACATTCTGCAAAACACAAACAGGAAAAAAAAAAGTTTAGAATCGTTTATCCAATTAACACAAAGTTAATAGAAATACATTACGTGCATATCCTTTATAAATACATTTTTAAGTCAATAAATGTTCCCAAATTGTATTTATCATTCTAACCATCTTGAAAAGGGATTTTATTTATTGTCAAATTACATTTAAAGTGATAAAGTCATCACATTTTAGGCAAGAATTTTATTTCAAATGGATTTAAATTAGTCCAGTAAAATAAATAATATCATTTAATTCAAAGCACCATTCATAATCAATTCATTTATTAACTGGCAGGCACATTAACTTTATTTATTAGTTTATTTGTCAGTGTAGTGAGAGTAACATGATACAGATGTGCTGCACACTGGATTTATAGCCGAGGTTAATTTGCGACCTCTGTGCCTGGTTGCTCCTTTCTACTTAAAACGGGTCACAACACATCATTATCACCAAGAGTACATTAAATCGAGGTTGATTAAATGAAGCACCTAATAAATAATGACATTCTCTTGGATACGACTTGATCATATAAATAGAGTATTTACAGAACACTGCAATAATTCTACATGTGTTGTTTATGTGTTTTAAAGACTTTAACCACTTTGTTCCTTTTGCATTTTAATCTTCCCCTTCTCACAAAATTTTTCCAAAGTCAAAACTTGTTTTTCATTGATTTGTTCATTCTCATTGTACTTGCACTGGCTTTCCCTTACTTTACTTACAAACAGACTATGCTGGCCTATCTGCACAATCTACTTTTGTATCTGTTCAGAAATGTATCTTCAACTTGCATTTAATTTATATCATCTAGAGGAATAATTTTGCCTGCAGTTTTTTTTTCTTTGACTTTTTAAAACATATGCACATGTTATTCTATTATTTTGCTTCCTGGGATTTTCTAGAAAACTTCTGAATGCCTAAATTTGCTTTAGGATCAATAATGCATAAATCTATATATAGCCACAAAGAGAAAGCACTGGAAAATGTCCAGACAAACTTCCACACATGATATTTGGCTGAAACATTTTTACAACTTCATCATACATTAAATATTTATACATGGTACTTTAGAGGAGACAAGGCTGTTAAAATATTTAGGAAAAAACCCTTATGTTTCTTATTTCTGTATGTTTATTAAATGTTGTGCTTTTTTATGTAAAAAGTCTGGATATGATATGATTACTTTGTGTGTCTGTGTGTATTAGCTTGCTTACAGCATTCTGGATGTCTATGGCCCCGTAGTATCCAGGGGGAGCGCCATTGGCAGTGTTCTACAAGCGTGATCAGAGAGAAATGAATGAATGAATGAACGAGCAAATCTTCAAAACAAACAGGGAGGAACAGACGGAGAGAACGTGAAGAGAGTCACATGTTCAAGCTGCAGAATACAAAGCAGAATAACATGAACCGGGCGCTTTTTCCACTGCCTCCGCCTGTTTGAACATAAAAAAGCTGAAATATAAACTGGAAGATAATGAGAAACTGGTTGTTTTGATGAAAATTATACTCACAGCAGCTTCGACTTCTGTAGACTCCCTGGAATACAAAAGCATCACGTCGTGATTACAGATTATTTTATTTTTACTGGACGGAAAATAGAAATATGTTGCGCTGATTGTGTCAGTGGAAATCTTCACTCACGTAGAGTCTGTGTCCTTGTCTTTCCTGCGACCAGGAATGCCAAATGGTTTTCTCTTTCTGGGTTTGGCACCTGAACACGAAAAACAAACCACCAAAATAACATTAAATCTGTTCTTGCTCCTGATTACTAAAATATGAGATTTAAAATCACTTTAAGTTTCAAGATTGCACATGGGCCAAAAATATCTGTGAAGTTCCAGAAATATTATTTTACTGTTACAAAATGTGTCAAAGTATTAAACAAGCAGCAACTGAGTGTTAAGACAGCTGCCTCTGACAAATATTAGCATATAAACATGATTTGTTTAGATTAGATTGTAAACTTTTATATCAATTACTGTTTTTTAGAATACCCAAATAACGTGTGAAGTTGCCTGTGTGCTGTCATTTCAGTGAAGAAAAACATATTTCTGAAGCTGCATTCCTAGTTGCAATAATTTAAATACTAAGTTAAGAAATTAAGGGTGCACCCAAGTTTTATGCTTGTGCACCTAAATGAAAGGGTTTGACCCACCTGTGCAAACAGTGTTAAAAGTTGTCAAATATATAATCACTTTACACCTTTTATTATGTTTTATATATTCTAACTTACTTCATTCAAATACCACTTGTTGTGTACTTGTTTTCTTTTTTCTTTAGGTAAATCTTTACGTAAATGATAAATATTACCTTCAGTAGCGATTGCTGCATTGCACTCCTCAAACTCAATGGGTCCTAATGAGACAAAGAAAAATTCATTTAGGTTCATTTGGCACAGAAAGGGTCAATGACCCACTGCTGTGAATGCTGTGAATGTACATCACGCAATAATCACACACACATACACACACACCACAAACACACTATGGCAAATACACAACATGCAGTCTGGCGTGCCATACAGAGTGTGTGTGTGTGTACAAACAGGGCTGGGCTGGTCCCAGAGGGCGGACAGGGTCAATAGTGGAGTCAACTGTGTGTCTGGTGGCCCTCGCAGAGAAGTGACACTCCCTCCTGGCAACACAGAGCGCTACTCTACAGCAAAGAGTCCTCCTCACATATACAAAACCCATCTGAGACACCACAATCATAAAACAATTCTGCATCAATGCAGGAGCTCTGGTATTCACAGAAAACAGCAGGTATTAAGACTAAACTCAGCTGAAACTAAACCTCCCCACATGGGACACGCAACAACTCGATAACCCTATTACAATAAGACAAACAAGTCCAAGATTACATGCAGTGAAGTGTTTAAAGCCACATGGACAAATCTGCTCTCAGGCTTAAGAGATGCCCTTCTCCCCTTCCTCCTCTCTGGCATGCAAAAAATGACCAGAAAGAAAGAAAGAAAAAATAACAAACAAAAAAAATACCACTGTGACCTCGATTATGAGATCACATTAACAAACTGTCATATCTGTACCCGCCCACGACCGTAATATGACTTGGAGCAAAACCAGCCGGGGATTTGTTTGAACGAAAAATAACATTGCTTTTGGTTATTCGAATGTGTCATTCAGATGACGAGGAAGCGGTGAAAAACAACAAAGTTTACACTTAATTTAATGCTCATCAATTATACACATTTACCTCCGAGGCCCCACACTTGGATTGTCACGCGTTCAAGTGTGCCTCCAGAAACCATTATGGAGTCCTTTCAAAGTGAACTGTGCCTTAACATACACATGCTCTCACACACAAACAGAGAGACTAAAAGCCGTAGGAAAACCAGAGGCAAGACATGCAATGTGTGTACATGTCAATCAGAGACATCCCGGAGGTTGGGCTGTTTGTGTTTGTGTGATCTTATAATCTTTTAGTCCGTTATTCCATATGTTTTACTACAAAATTTAAACAGTGGTTGTGTGACCAGAACTGACTGTTTGACAAAGAAACAGAGAACACCTCAAAGATCAAAAGATTTTTTTCTTAAAAATCCATTAACCTAGAAGACACGCAGTCTGTGTCTGTTATTAGCTAGACAGATATGCTGCGTATAACTAGAAAGCTTAATAGCTTGCGAGATGAGCAGGAGGGGAGCGAGATGGGGCTGGACCCTCTGGCAAGATTTCCGATACACTAACATGCCATGACCTGAAAACAACAAAGCTAATGATATTTTAACTGAAAACGTATACAGTAGCAGCGGTCCAATGCGCTCTCCCCAGAGGAGGCCGGTCGCGAGCAGAATTGACGCATTGTTTGGCGTGTGCAATGCCGAGTGAAGCGCAGGGAAGCGGCGAGTCACGAGAGGCATGCATCACGCCAAGTGAAGTGGATAAAGTACACCAATGACCGATCTACTCTACTGTGCAATATCGGGCCTCTTCACCGCCGGCGAATGCACAAAGACAGCACGAACGACTGCTTGTGTGTGTGTGCGGTTTTCATGCCAATCAAAACAAAATTGGCGTGCTCATTCAGGAACTTTCTCTCATGGGAGGAAGCGGGAGAGACGGTAATTTCATCGCCGCTCAATTCGGTCACTGTACTGACATAAAACAGGTGAGAATGTCTGAACTCCTGAGGTTTGTCTTTTTCTTGCAGAGGAAGCTCATAATCTTTATCCAATTTGACATCATCATTCATTAAATGCATCGGTTGTCAAACTAAAGAAGGGGCGGGAAAAAAAAAGGACCCGAAAGTGGGGAAATTACTGGAAAATTACGAATTGCATTCTTTATTCGAGCTCTGGGATGTTTAACAAATGCTGTCGATCTGAGTCAGGGCCCAAGCAGAGCAGGACCTCTTTGCCGCAAGCATCCAGCGATTGCATCTGACAATATTTATGCACCCCAACTGCAAAAAAAGTCCAAACACCAGACATGAGAATATTACCTAAATCTGGGCAGACATTAGGAATTGTTTAAACATCTCCTAAACAGACAGACGACTTTGTTTATACAGGGGAAGATGTTTCTTTTCTTTCTACTCTCTGTGAGGGAAGCAAGCAGTCACGCATGAGCGGAGGATGGTTTTTTAAATTGCATATGCTTCACATGGCACTGGGATGGAGGGGGGGGGGTTTGCGTGTCTGGCCCACCGCCAGTTGACAGCTCAGCTGGATATCGTTGAACACTCCGAACCCCCCTGCCTCGCAGCGTGTCACTTTGGGATTGTTTCCGCAATAGAAAGTTTATTCAACCTCTCTCTCTCTAAAGGCACTGGACCGGCCATCCGTTCGGCTATTTAATCAGGGGACAGACAGGTTATTTTTCTGACAGGGCCGGGGCTGCTGCGCAATCCCTAATGAACAGCTTGATACAAGAGGAATTTTCTGACCGTTTTTTTAGCCTCAATTAATTCTGCTGTCCAAACAAATGAAGGCCACCACTCCTCGGACGCAGCGTCTGGACACAGGGGTCACCGTTTGTGTACACACAAACACAGCAGAGGTGAACCCTTTGTGCCCGTGACCTGACGTAATATAGTACAAGTACAGGGACGAGCGAAGTAATTGGATATTTACAACGGGGCTTTAAATTTGCTCACGTGCATCAGGTTTCGAAGACTGTTTACTATCAATAAATAGCGGTGACGGTGTAAAAGTCTGGCCTCAGAACTGCTGGACTAAGTGACTAACTACCAACGAATGAGCTGTGTGTGCGTGTGTGTGAAAAAGAGGGAGGCGAGGGGGCAGAGCCGAAGGAGTCTGAGGAGTATTCCCTTGATTATTGTGGCATGGCAAAGTTTACACAAGAGTCATTGTTGAGCTCTGACCTCCTGAAAAGGTTGGTTCTGCCTGCTTAGTCTGCGAGCACAGCAAAGCCCCCCGTGTGTCACATGCTTACTGGAATGCCGAGCCTGCCTACCTTTACAGCAGATTACTATGATTGACTCTGATGGCCCTCTCCTACTTCTAATTGCCCCTCTCTATACACGCCTACCCTCCCCATGAGGCAAGAACAGGCTGAAGGGGCCTGCTAATTTATTTTAACACGACACAGACACTAACATTTATCATTGGGATAAAACGCACAAGGCTCTGGTGGCTTACCTGGTCTCTCCTTGCCCGTTCCTTTGCTCTCTGCCAGTTTCTGTATTAGGCTCTCCACTGAGGTGTTCTCGATGTTCCTCACAAATTCGTTGTGGACCTACGAAATACACAACAAAAAATACAATTTAAATTTAAGGGAAAGGAAACAAGCTTGATTGTCTGAAGTCTGAATGGATTTTATATAAGGAGCGTTTAGTCCGTTAGCTCGATGCTAACACACAACTGGAATTGCCATTCAAGAGCTAATGGGATATTTACTTCTAAGGGGTGGAGGGAAAACATCATCATGATGGAACACAACTGTAATCAACTAATGAAAAGGTTTATCATGGGCCAATTACTGGGCTCCAATTCTCTTACAGGTAATTTAATGATTGCATGTGCACTGACTGGACAGAGGCGTTTAACTGAGTGAGACAAGTACATATCTTAGTACTGGCAGCGGAGCTACATTCAAACTCACCAGTAATGATAGAATGACACATCGTAAGTGTAGCCTGCATGAGGCATATGGTTAATCAGGTTATCTGTTTAGGCTCAGGGTTCGAATTCACCATGTGGCTTTTGCTGCATGGAGGAAAACTTTGGCCTTCATAAAAACTTACATTTTCAACCACAATAAGTTCCTTAAACAAAGTTGAAAAGATGTCTAAAATGAAACTGTAAAAAAAAACTTTCATTTTGAACACTATAATAGTGAACATTGACAAAAACCTTCACTCTGGCTCTCTTGAGGAAGTCTTTGAAATGATGTCTTTTTGATATTTTCTTTTCTCTTGTTTGTTCAAGAATATAATCTTCACTGCCTGAAGCAGTCTGTCTCGTGTCGTGGGTTTTCACAACGGGTGGAATAATTAAACGCATCAGACTTTTTGCTGGATGACGGACACAAAGGTTACGTGTCAAGTGCTCGGTGTGATTAGTTTTTTGATAAACAGCACGTGCGACAAATGCTGTTTGTTCCCCGCTAACTCCCACTGCTTCGCCTTCAGTTGGTATTTATAACATTTCTTTTTGTAATTGGCCTGTGGGAACACACTGTACTTTACTGTCATTCTCTTATGTCAGGTTGAATCATTATTGTTGGCACAGAGGCCCGCTGTTGCCCTTTGGGCAGTATCAGGGGAAAGACAGTGTTTGTTTGCTTGTTTGTTTTGGATGTGTATGTGTGTCTACTGAGGGGGAAGTGAAAGCAATGTATAGGCATGGGGATGAAGAGCAGCGGCTCACTGCCATCTCACCAAACCATTTAGAGGTGCGTGATACTGTAAGCTCGGAGTGGCTCCACCATCAAACAAACACACACGCATACACACACATATGTGTCTGCCCCCCGGGCCCCTGCGGCGAGGTGGAGTGCATTAGCCTTCTGTGCCCTGGCAGGAGAGGATGTTGGAGGGGGTGGGGTTGATGCGGGTGAAGGTGGGGGTGGGTGGTGAGGAAGTATGCTCAGTGCAACACACGCGATGTTGTCAGGTGCTGCTGCCACGACGGAGGTCATCAACCTGCGTGGCCCGCTCGCCTCTCAACATACACACTCACACGAACCTGGGCCTGCAGAGGCTTTCGACCACATGCTCAAAAACATGTATCTGCCTTCAAGGGATCCTCACACACACACACACAGCCACACAGAAATGCTCACTTACAAAAACAAACACAGCACGCAAGGTAAGAGACACACCTGCACCTCCATGAGTTTAAAGATCTCTGCACTTCTTTCGACTGTTTGAACTGAATATACTGATATATATATTTCTTCACACTGCTCACTTTTCCCCTCTGATCATTCTAACCCTGTTAACCTTCAAGCCCACTGATCTGTTGCTGTCCGACGCTTGACATGGTTACTTTTTTATTTCAGTGACGCCTTCAGTTATGGGTTCACTTTGGTTTCATTCACTGCACTTCCCTGGAATCGCTCGTCTTGAGTAGTTTAGATAGACATCGACCCCTGATTAACAGCAGCTCCAACACTGGGCTCATTTAAGAGAAGTACAATTATTTCTGCTGCATTTCGATCCCTAAAATTCCCTCATGTACTAGTCAAACTCCCAACACTTCTGTTGAACTGGTGGGAGTTTAGATGGCCATGTCTCCTCTGATAAACCTTTACACATGGAGTCCAAAGCCATTCATATTCACCTGCCAGTGAGGAAGAACACACACAAACAAGTGCAGCAACAAGGATATCTCTATTATAATGTTAAATGTTTATAGAGACACTGAGTCGTATCCAAAAATGTTTTTTTTTGGTGGTATATCCAGAAAAAATGTTGATTTCTTAGCAGGTAATGTGATTAATAACCTTACTTCCTACCTTAAAACAGCTGCCAAGATATTGCTGACGATACCACCAGAGTTCACATATCTCTTCTTCCTCAGAGTCTTCCTCATATTACACTCAAATCCACTCAACCTCTGACAGTTTGATGGGAGATTCAGGTGTGTCATGGCAGCAGCGGCTAATGTAGCCCGAAGCAGAGACGAGGAGGGAGCTACAGAGGTCGGGTGATCCCACTTCTATCAAACTCCTCACCCGCAGATTGTTTTCATTGTCAGACTCGCTGTCTTCAGAGCCCAGCTGATGTTACCTCCGGTGATATCACTTGATCAGATTTTGTGCATCTCCCTCTGAAGACGTAAGGTTTTCACGTATGCAGCAGTCCTCCAAAAGGTCATTAAACATGTGCAATAAAGGTTTCCCTTTGAACACGATCAAGGCCATTTGTTTGTTTGCCTTTCTCCAAGATGTTTCCGTAAGTCATTACTGGCAAGAATCAATCAAATATTATGGAATTTATCTAAAATTGTTTAAATAAATCATTACACAAAGGAATTCTAGCACTTTAAGGGAGGCAGAGTTTTGTGATCTTCATATTATAATGTTAGTGTGGATTTAACGAGATGATAGTTCAATGATCTCCTTTGATTAATGAATGTCCTTGTTTACCTTCAGCATATCTGCACTCCCTTAGCACATATACAGAAGGGAACGTTTTGTTTACTTTCCTTTTTCTTTAGAGAGACAAAACTTGTGTTGTAATTCGTCACTTGTACGCTGAGTACAGTTAATGCATTTGTAACTAATCTAGTACCGTATGAATAATTCAGTTGGGCAAAATGCAAGAATAGTAACTGAGTTTCAGAAGTTTATATTGTTGCTCAAAGAACTAAAGGCTGAATTGGAAGGTGGTGCAAACGTCAATAAAATGACTCCTGACAGCACAGCACAAGGGCTGTACGTCTTCAGTGTGTGGTTCGAAGTGTGTTTGTGGATGTCTTACTGTTACAGCCCCCACTTTTTATTATATTTTGAATGCATATGGATGATTTAGTCAGACACTGTGTATGTTTATCAGTATGAGATGACTGTAGGCTTAGTGACGAAGCAAAAACGTTGCACAGCTGAAACTGTTCCAAGCCTCCTTCGCCCTCCTCTCTCCCTCCCTTCTGCTTCACCCTTGTCATGAAAAATATTCCCAACGTACCTCAGATTTTTCTTAAATCACCAAATAATAGTTTCTTTGACTGCTCCTGTTTTTTTTTTTCTGTGTTTGGAAGGCTGACCAGTTGGTCTTAATTTGGCTCAGCAACAGGCAGCAGCACTGGCCATCTCCTGCTCAGAAGCAGGAACTGTGAGGCTGAATAACCTGCGGTAGCCTGTCGCTCTGCATTCTTTCCAACTTGCCGCACGAGCTGCAGGCCGGACTGAAGGCCTGATGGTGGAGCTGCGTCGCCCCCTATGGACAATAAGAGAACTACAGCAGCACTGAGCAGCTTCAGATTAATGAGCGGGGCAGCAGAGGGTAGTTAGTCTTCAGTTATTCTATGTGGCACTGGTAAGATTGCTGAATAAATAAAACTCCGGTTAACATTAAATGCTGATGAATGTAGCCGTGAATGATGTTTGAAATCCTTCACAAGTGGACCTGATCGAACCCCCATTTTCTCAAACCAAAACACTCTCTTACAGACACAAACAAGCCTGTGCCGCACTTTTAACTATCACACACAGTATTTGGCAAGTGTTTGGACTTCTGGAGGTGTTTTAGATAGGCTGAGAGGGAGTTTTGATCAGTTTTTAATTGCTTGGCATAAATGGCTGAATGGACCATTTCCTGGTTCTCAGTTAAACGATTAGCGAGATCAAAGACGACACTAATTGATATGACACACAATGAACCCAATGAGCACAGCCTCAGGTCAACAAGACACCAACTCCACCCACAGGAATGCCTGGGAGTACGTATGTGCGCATGTGTGTGTTTGTGTGTACACACTCACCTCTCCTATTTGAACGTGCGTTTCGTCGACAGACTGCGAGTACGACTGAATGATCGTCTTCATGTGAAGGATGTGGTTTTCTTCAATGTCTTGGAATCTCTGCAACACATGGAGAGGAAGGTTCACGGCACGGCGGTGCAGCAAATCAAAAACTAAAAAGAGACAGTTCACCCTAAAATAAAAAAACACATATTTTACCTCCTACCTGTAGAGCTATTTATCCATCTAGATTTATTGAGTTGTTTAGTTTTATAGATTTCGGCTGTAGAGATGTCCAACCTCTCTTGAAGATAACGAAACTAGATGGTACTCAGCTTGCGGTGCGCAAAACAACAATGAAAAACATTTTAAAACTAAAAAGCAATGTTTTACACTATGTGGTTACCCAAGATTCTCCACAGGCCTTGAAATTTGTATATATTTCGATAATTTTTTTTTTGCGATTCATCTTGTGTGGCCCGTCCTCTTTCAGGTCACCATGGTGGAGAGGAAGTCATGCGGCTCTGGCAGCACTCGGCGACGCCTCGGCCTGCTCGGTCGTCCTCCTGGATCCTCACTCTTCACATATAGTTTAAAAATCTTCTCCTCTGTGTCTCTTCCTGAGGTTTCTTCCATTTGTCCTTAATACTATGAGGGGCTTTTTGGAGGAGCTTTCCTTTCTCGAATCGATGGTCTAAGGACAGTGGGTCATAGGTACACTTTGTAAAGCACACTGAGGCAATGTGATTTATGATTTATGGCTATATAAATAAAATGGACTTGTTGTGAGTAGTTCTATGTTGCAACAATTTTCCTCTACCAACTACACCCACCAACTGTATCGCCGCATAGAGGGAAGCTGTATCTGCTCATGGACTAGAGTTTTTTTAAATGTACTTTTTTGGCGCTTTGAGCATCTCAACACCAGCACCATCAAGTTCCATTTTATTTGAGAGAAGGCAGACATCTCCACAGCAGACATCTTCAAAATCTGCAACACACACCAAATCAGTCTAGATGTATTTTCTAGATTTTCTGCTATTTTTCAGATAAGCAGCCCTCAAATTGGCTGACATGGTAAGCACAAATAGCGACAAAAGTTATGAAACTTTTTGATTTTGAGGTAAACTGTTCGTTTAACTGAATGCTAACAGTTCTCAATCACGGTTTCAGACTGTTTTAACAGGCATGAAAACAAAAATGAGCATAAAGGACAAAATGCAGCTGAACAATCCCCACTTCCTTATTCTGTCTCTGCGACTTCCTGTTTGTCTGTTTGGGTGGTCTATGTTTCTCACAGTCACACACACACACACACACACACACACACACACACACACACACACACACACACACACACACACACACACACACACACACACACACACACACACACACACACACACACCTCTTCCCGTAAGATATAAATGGCTTTGAGCAGTAGTCTGGTGCACATCACAACCTTAAATGCTGGTATTTACTTCCATTTAAGTCTGACTCTGGGGTTGACCGAGGAGAATGAGTATAAATAATCATAAACTGGAAAATCACAGTGTGGCTGGAGAGGAAGATGAGCCTCTCTGACCGCAAAAACACACAGATGAAGGGCCACTCTCTCCTGCATCTACACTACAGAGACACAAATAAAGAGTGCGCTTTTGTCATTTCGCCGCGATAACAGCTAGCATACGTTCACATGCAGACACACCCACCCACCCACAGACACACTCAGACAAAGAGAACACACATGCAGGAGTGATGTCAGAGAGCACATGTGTTCAGTGTTTATAACTCCACATGTGCAGCGTTTTGAGATGAGCCGTAGACTGTGATCCCGGGGGGGAAGCAAGCCTGCAACACTGCTTTCTCCAGGGGGAAAACAACAAAAAAGAAAATGCTGGGCTAACTGGAACCATTTCTGGTGGCGGAGCTGCTGCGGTGCAGGAGGATATGGAGGCCAAATTCTGTTGATCTGATTTTAATTTGGAGTTTATCTAATCAGTCGTTCAGATGGATCCAATCAGGGCTCTCCACTGCGATTCCGTTGCAGAGGAAAAAACACAATCTGGAGATGATACAGGGCACAAAACGTGGAACACACACTCGACAGAAAGATTACACAATGAAAGTGCTGCATACCACAGCGACAGAGTTTATGGAGCCCATCTTTCATTGAGGCGCGCACAAACAGAGGAGAGGTTCTATCTGAATACCTGTGCAGTTTCTGCCATCTTCTGTTCAAACTCTGACTTTGCTGTGGCGTATTTCTCCACATACGACTTGTAGGTCTCTGTGGCTTTTTTGGCTTTCACTCCAGCCTGTAAAATATAAACAGACAGATAAATGGCTATCATTAGTTTATACACTTCACACAATGGGCCTCTGTTTTCCAAGATCAACCAGAGAATCAGCAAAGGAAAGCGAGCTCCGCTGCTCATCTGAAGGCGAGAAGCTTTTGGGGTTAAAAGTTTCTGTATGGAGCGGAGCGTTACGGCACTTCATCAAGCCTTATTACCATACCATGATTATGTGGGTGCGTGTATGTGCAAATGTGACCTCCCACCTTGTCCACATCTCTCTGGGTGGCCCCCTCTTTGCGGAGGCGCTCCTGCTCCACGGTTTTGGCATTGTAGATCTCCTTGGACTTCTGCAGAGCCTGAGAGGTGGTCTGGATGTTCTGAACGGCCTCCAGGGTGGACGCCACCTCCTCTTTTGTCTAGCAACACACAAATGTTTTGTATAGTAACTCAGCTAACAACGGGCTGAATAATAAGCGTCAGTGTCACCCATTGCTCTGCTAACTATGGAGCTGCATCTCGCATAGTTTGAAGTTTACATAACGCAACACTTGTCCTGGAATCCCCCTTGTTTGTTATGACAAAACAGACACAATGTCAAGTGAAGACAGAGGTCCATTATTACTCTGATAAAACACAACTGCAGTTCCTCTGTGTGCAGTACAGCAGACGCAGTTAAAATGATATAGAGGCTTTTAAAAAAATGGATATGACTCTGCATTTGCTCCATCTGTACAGCTCTTTACATCCACTTACTGGAAGGACATAAAAAGAGAAATATAATCAAGGAATAATAACTTCAAGTCTCAGCGGCCACACAGTCTGGTCATTCGTTTAACTCATCATCGTAATTGTCATCATCATCATCATCATCATCTCTGAACCCTCTTTGCTGCTCAGTTTGACACAGTTACTGTATAATGTAAACATCACCACAGAGAGCGGAACCGAAATCCTAAATTATGTACAAATTTCGAGGCCCTCCTCGGGTGACGAGTGTTTATTTTTCATTATTCACACCGCTTAACTACAGTATGCACTGCGTCTGCAAGCCAAGCCAAGACAAACAGTGCTGGTAGGAAGCGGGGAGTGTAGGGAAGTGACAGAGAGAAAGTGTGACAGCCTTTTTGTCATGCTGAAAGCACAAACGCGGCTCCACCGACCCCAAGCGCCTATTTTTTACTCGGTGTTCTGTGGCTTCATGCATGAGATACGAGCTGATGGTGTGTTTCAGCAGCAGGGACGAGAGGATGAGGAGTGAGGTGTAGAAAAAAGAAGAACACTGCACGCTACAATTTCATAGCATGGAATCAACAATCGAATGATTTCCCTTTTTTTTGTGGATGTCTGTCAGCTTCTGCAAAACAGCTCTTTGACATAAAAACAGGGAGTTTAGAATAGGTCTATATCTAAATGGTTTGTTTTCTTAAAGACGACAGTCTTGTGCCAACTACTACGTGTGATAATTGGGAGAAACACATTTCGAGGGAAAGACTGACAAACACGCGCCTGCAACATTTATGAGAGCTGGGTATCAGATGTCAGGGATGGGCGGCCGATGAGTCAGTATCAACAAGCTTCTTTTTAGCTGTTGATCCCTTTTCAAAAAGTAAAATGATTCCCAATTCCCAAAAATGTGAGTGGCTGCATCACTTCCAGACATTTTCAGTACTTTTGTGTAACGTTTGTGCCAAAACTGCCCTGACAGATTTAGCTCGCCTGTGTTTCTTGACCGAGAAAAGCGTGACGTGAGAACTCTGCATCAAACTTGTGAGAAAAGATCGGCAGAGAGGAGACATAGCGTTGTGTGTGGCTACTTCTCACCTGTAGATAAAAATACAGCAAGATGCACCTTTCGTGGCAAGATAGTGCAACAGAGTAGCAACATGAGTGATGGCTTAAAACATTTAATAACAACACAAACTTAAAATTACTGAAAATGTTTTTGAAAGTATTTTTTGAGGGCACAGATTGATAAAGTATAGGCAGTACTGTTATAAGTTTTTACAGTTATTAAACCTTTATTCAATTGCACTTACATTTGCTTTTGTGATACATCTGTTATGCCATATGTGTCATGTGATACGCCTTTAAGTGTGACGATTAAGAAATTATTATTTTAATACCAGCATCATATCAATTTAAAGACGTTTTGTGTTTGATTTAATATACGTGCCAAATACCAAACACAGGCATGAATAAATGAAACACCTTTCATCACAAACACCTCAACACTGGCCACCTGAAACAGTAAAGGGCCTCTGTAGAGTCAGTGTTTGGTTTGTCCATGCTGGGCTACTGTAGTAACATGGAAGACTCTGTGGAAGAGGACCTGCTCCCTCTAGACGCAAAAATTCTTAGCTTAAGGTGAATATATACTGATGGAAATATAATTCTGTAGATTATTTTACATTTCTCCCAATAGATCCCAAATTCTACATACTTTAATAAATACTGTAATAATGTATTCTATTTTGGCGATGTTTTTGTCCAGCTGCTTGTTTAGACAACGTTTAACATTTAGGATGTTGAGCGAATTATGAAATAATCAGGGTTGTATCCATACCAATACTCAGTTTAACAAAAAATAACCCACAGTTTTCCCCAGTTCTTCATGGCCTTACCTTTTTGTGTGCTTTGGCCTGCTCTTCC
Source organism: Acanthopagrus latus (assembly GCF_904848185.1). Taxonomy (NCBI): domain Eukaryota; kingdom Metazoa; phylum Chordata; class Actinopteri; order Spariformes; family Sparidae; genus Acanthopagrus; species Acanthopagrus latus. Next base: position 21,398,353 of record NC_051050.1, on the reverse strand, counting down.
ACGTACTTCTGAACCTCTTTTATAAGTTCCTGTAGTTTCCTCACTAGCTCCATGTGACAGCTGGCCAGCTTCTCTGTTGAGCTCTTGAACACATCCCAGACTGGTGCAAACGTCCTGTGACAGAGGATGACACATCAGAGGCTGGAACATGGAACAAGGTGATACGATACAAATACATCTCCATTGTTTAATCCTCTGTGACAATAAACTGAATATCTTGGGGTTGTGGACAAAACAAGACACTTGAGGGTGTCATTTTTCACCATTTTCTTATATTTTATAAACCAAACAACTAATCTATTATTGGAGAGAGAAAAAAAGACATTAATTGGCAGTGAAAATTGTCCTTAGCTGCAGTCGGACTGTCTAAACTCACCCAAGCTGAGAAAAGTTGCCGGCTGACTTGGCAAGTTTGGTCATGGACCTGGCATAGGCCTCTTCAATGGTACTCCTGGGGCAGAGCAAAAGTACAACACACATATTTATAGATCCTAATTAATCATGACAAACAACAGCTTAATTAACCCACAGTTAACAGTTTCGTAAGTCAGTGAGGTCAAGATAACAATTCATCCTTTAAAAAAACCCTTTTAAAAAGTGTAGCATTACAAAGTTTTCCAGAGTTTTCGCAACTGGGTTGAGGCGCAAACGGGGCACGCCGCTGCACAAACTGGTGATCTCAGCCAGAAAACACCCACTTAGAACCCCCCAACATAAATGTTTGACCACACGCACCGTGTGTGGGCAAATAAGTGTGGCTTGGCATGTGATTTGTTCATAAACCTCATGTTGAAGCTGACAGAGTATGAAAGCTAGTGTTTGGATTCCCTGCTTCTCTCAATTTCCCTTTTTATTCCCTCATTCCGCAGCGGAGTGACAGGAGTTAGAAATAAAAACAAAACCGAACAAAGAAAAAACAAAAAAAAACATGTGGCATAGTGAAAGCCTGAATTATGCATGTCTCATTTAGCCAGCCTCTCTCTTTCTCTCCCTCCTCTGTACAGTTACTTCACAGGAATGAGGTCAGCCAGGGGGAAACAGGACAAACGTGCACACACACACACACACACACACACACACACACACATCCATCATAAACATACAGGTACACACAACCAAGCAACAAGCGACAACACAGAGGATGGATGGGACAAGCTAGAAAATGCATTTTAGCCTTTCCACATGTGCGTGTGAGCCCAGAACAGCAGGTTATTTTTATACTTTATCAGGTTGTAAATACTGCCAGGAGTAACGTCTGCCAACTTCCAAACCAGAGCTCACAAAAGTAGAAGTTTAAACTGTGTGTTGGGGCACTGCAGGAAATTATTCTTCTTCACAAGTCCACTGTTGTATTAGTCTCACATGTCCCCTTTGACCTCGTATACAGAAGGCGGATGCAGACGGGCCACGCCGCTGCTCAAAGTCAACTTGACTGACCTGTTTCTAAATATTTTGCTCCTGTTTCACGCTTGTAGCTGGAGGGTGTGCTTCAGTAGTGGAATATAAATAAGTACAAATTTGAAATTTGTTCACTTAATTTGAGTCTTCACTTTTCTTTCCACTTTATACTCCTGCTCCACTAGCTACATTTCATTTATTAAGTTTCCCTTACTAAGGCAGAGATGACCCTGCCTTGATTAGAAGAAAGAAAGTCGACCGTGTTTAACGGCAGATAATCTGGAGCGTGAAGCTTCTACTTGAGCTTGAAAACAATAGTTAGACTAAAATATCCTCCAACAAATACATCTTAAGGGACCTGGAGCACATATTCAACCATAATACTTTTAAGCAGGTTCTGAGTACGTAATGTGCTCACACTTGAACAGAAGAGTAACTAATTAAGTAAATAAATGATAAAATAAATCAGCCATGTCTTTTGTGGGCTGTTGACCAACGTTATTCTCCCATAATGCACTGAACAAAAGAAATGTAGGAGCTTCAGGAATATACAGTCTGTGATTACAGAAGCAAAGATGCCGTGGATATATTAAAACAGTGCACAGCGCTCCTTTCCCCACCAGAGGGAGCCACAGTGCAGGTTTTCAGAAGCATAAACGTCACTCACAAGTCTGAACAGAGAAGCCCAGACTGGAAACTGGCACAGTGTGATCAGTGATAGGATACGCCTGAGCAATGTGAGCAAATGTTTAACATGTAATAAATCAGTCTCTACCCGCACGTCAGCCTCCTTCACCCATGATGTATTGATTCATTTGTGTAGCATAAACAACCACATTCCTCCAGACTGCAGGAGCGTTAATATTTGAGCAAAGTGAGAAGCTAAAAGCTGATTTATTACAACAAAATGAGTCGGAAAAGTTTTAAACAGTGACGGTAAACTTAACACATGGGGCACTGACAAATATGTGCCAAGTGTTGGCCAGGAATGACTGCAGATGTGCTGAAAGCCTGATGTGAAATTACTGCTGTTTTCTTCTGGGATTGTGCGATAATTCTAATGTAAAATATGTAAAATAACATTTGAATTGTCATCATTCATCATTAACATGACTTTCCAAAAATCTTTCAATAACCAGAGCTGATGGAGTCTATCACAACCTGCACCAGGCTTGTATTAAATCATCTGAGTCAAAGTCAGGTAGACTGAGGAATCCGCAGCTGAATTCCAGCGGTAGACCATCTATCATGTGGCAGCTTATAAACACACACCTCTGACAGGGTGAAGCTAATCTGTATGGAGGTGGAAAGATTCTGAAAAGAAGCTGTTATTATGGCATTATCGCACTTGCCGACACTGAAGGTGTGGAACATAATGCCAGGTTACAGGTGGGCTTAGATTTAAGCTTCGTGCACAAAGGGACCACGTTTGCATAACATTCACACTCATCTACATCTACCTCCGGCCACAACGTCACACTCACGGACCAAAATCACAGCCTAATTTTCATGATAATTGAAGTGGAGATTCATCTTGATGTCAGCATGAAAACAGAAAACAATTAGTCAACAAACTGAAACTGATGGGCGATTAACATTCCATAGTGTCAGCTGCTGAATGTGATGACTTGCAGTTTTTTAGTGTCATATTTCTTAGCGAACTCAGTATGTTGGGTTCCTGTGATTTCGTAAGGTATTAGACACTTAAATGTAACGCTTTTAAAGGCTGGATCATCTTTTTTTTTTAATCCAAGCATTACAGCTAAGCATAATAAAGGTAAGTGTTATATAAGTGGCCTGGTGCCAAGGTAGAATTTATGTAGGAATATGGTCATTAAAGTGTGTGAGGTTAATCAGGATTTTGCCAACATAACCAGTAAAAATAAAGTTTTGGGTTCAGTGGCAGGTTTGAAGATTTGGTACATCAGAAATGTTAACATTTGAGCTTGTATGATTTTGACAAAAAGGAAGGAAATTAGATAATATCTTTGTGTCAATTGAGACCTTTTGAATTAAAGACATTTTAAGACTGTTTAAGGACTTGCAGACGACCTGAAAACATTTCAAGATATCACCATATTGCAGCTGACATTATTTTAGAGACTAAAAAAATAGGAAATTAATGAATCAGTTGCTGCCCTTGTTAGCTAAGTGTGTGGCAATAAGAGTGGATTTTAGCTTTGGTCTCTGTGAAGCTTCTGGGTGTTGTCAAGCACATAACAACTGCATGAGCCAACCTGGAAAAAAAAATGTATTCCAAGAAAAACCACAAGACAGGTAGGACATGTATTGACGAACCAGACACATTACAGCAGGTTAATGACTACTTGTCTTGTGTGTACTACCATTAACAACAGCAGCTGATGTGTACCTGACATCTTACCTTTCTCTGATGAAGTCTGTCAGCTCCTTGGAGGAGATTTGGCCATGCTTCATGTTGTGGTAGAGCACATCAAAGCCATTATTTTTTTCCCCCTGCAATCCAGAGACAGATAGATCAGTCCAGCGGAACAGGTCGAACAAACAACAACAACAATACCTCAGTTATTGATCGGATGTGTTACCGTGAAGGCTTTCTCTACCAGCAGCATTCTCACTGTCTGAGCAGCTTCCAGGTGCATCTGCAGCAGCCTCTGGTCAACCATACTCATCTTTGCCATGTTTGAGATGAATAAATGTTCAAAATGTTTAAACCTGTGGTAGGTTGGTTTAAGGCGAGCGTACAATAGAGGAGATAAGCTGACAACTGTGTGTCTGTGTTGCCGTAACCATGCGACTGGGAGACGGTGTTCAGTTACACTGAAGCTTTAAAGATGCAAATGTTGATCTGAATAATTAATACGACTGAAACATGTTGGGTTTAGCTTATAGTACAGATACAGTCACATCCTACTACCACTATAAATACAGATCTAGACTTTTGTTCTGCCTGTTTCAACACACAATAATGGTTTACATGCAGAGTAAATAAAATAATGGAAAAAATAATAATAATAATAATTAGAATTCTAGTTACAGCAAGCAAAACAATCGCAGTGACTTCAAAGAACAATGAAAATAGTCTCTCTCTATCACAAAGCTACCTCCTGTTTTTGAGCTAGACCGATGAATACAGCCGGGCTGACATGTCTATATTAGCTTATTGCACATGAACAAAGAGTGTCTGTGTGTCTGACGGCCAATAAGTAAGAGAATAGTCTGCAGACCAGACGTGTCTTACAGTGTCACCTTTACATACTTCGTCCAACAGACAGCTCTGAAAGGTGAATATCTTCGGCTGTAAAATGTTTGGCTCTCTGTGGTGGGAAAATAAAAAAATATATATTTCCTAAATGCATCACAATCCTGTCTTTAAAGCTCATGTCTTGACTTAGAAAAGTCAAAAATTGTAGCCTATATCTGAAAATGATGCCTGTAACAATTACGTAGGACTGGACTGTGTGTACTTCACAGCTGAACCAACCGGATGGTGAAATGTAACAAAAAAAACAAACAAAAAAACATACCAGGTTGTTGTTGATCATCTGATCAGTCATCGTAAAGTGCTGCTCTGGCTGCATTTTTCTGTCTGCAAGAGAGCAATCAACCCAACCCAAACTTGACACGTATTGTTTTTAAGCCCCGACTAGAACTAGAACCCGACAATGTTAACGTAAACTGAATGAATGTTTGCTAGCTGCACAGTAACAAATGTTATTTTGCACTCAAAGCATTGTCACATAAATAGAAACCCCCAGTAGGTCCATCATTTAACAACACTTATTCCTTATTTTTCACACTCTAGTTATCCATTTTTACACTCTATTTAAAAGAACTTGAAAGCACCATGTCGACTGACGATGCTGAACCTGACCCAAACCTGGACATCACCTCTTAATCTTTGTCCAACCCAAGCCCAGATTGTCAGGACCCCAATATTCTCATGCACAGAGATAACAAGCAAACAAACAAACAAATCTAAGTGATCCATATAAACATAGTATGTTTACAATGTTTTATTTATATATTTCTTTATATCATAGTAAGTACTGGCCTCAAACATCCAGCATCCGTCAGGGCTATACCGTTTAATAACAGCCTCTGATATCATATGCTGGGTGTGATGAGAAAGGCGGCACATGTAAAGTAGACTATAATCCATAAATCAATCTGACACCTGCAGAAGCAGATAAGAATATTCATTATTAGCTTCACTATTAGAATGGCCTCAGGTGACCTTTGCTGGCATGATGGAGTGATGGTGCTGGTTTGTGCTCAAGATAAGAGCAATGATAGTTTGGATTAACCACAACAGATTGCCGTCTACAACAGTCATACAATAAGTCGTATTCTACACATTACACGTTTCATAACAGTAACATTTTTGGCACACTTTCAATTCAAAGCTTTCTTGTGACTTATAAGAAGAAGAAGAAGAATCACTTAACTTCCCCATCACCCACCCTGAGGCTGTTTCTTCACCGAGTGAGGAAACATACAAATCATGGCTTAAAGCTCAGGGAGTGGCCTTTTTTTTTTTTTTTTTTTTTTAAAGACACACATTATAACAAGTGTCCAGCAGATGACAATAACAGTCGCTGTATTAACGGTTTTGATTGTGACAGCTTTCTTAGGACGACTGTAAATCATCACATATTCTGCTCATCAGCAACTTCTCAAGAGGAAAGAAATAATGAAACTGTCACAACACCATTAGCTGAAGTCAGCTGCAGTTCATCTTCATTCTTGTCTAAATCAGAGGCCAACTTTGTTTCACCTCAACCCGAGACTGTCACAGATATTTCCTGGTTCCCGAGGCCATCCACTGTCAGCAGTTTGGCGCAGGGGCTGCAAAATCTGTCAGTGCAGCTTTAACACATGGCTTTCTGGCCCTGTTATTCCACACTGACAGAGATGAAAGGTCAGCGGGTTTGTGTCAAAATGAAGATCGGACTAGCTCCAATAGGGTTGTATTTACAGAGCAAAGACCGGTCTCGTAGGCTACGGCTCACAGGCCTACATTTTACCCCAGTGATGAGACCACTGAGACGTGCTTCCTGTTCCTGTGAGAACTATTAAAAAACATATATGTTTACGGCACACAACTGCACGACATGTAAGGTAGTGCACACAAGTAGATGTCAAGACTGGAGGGCGAGACACAGAACATAAAAATAACCCTATTTTTTTGGTTCAACAGTGTATATAACACTCACATTATACTGCAGCAAATATAAGGAACAAAACATGGGAGACACATTGACTATTGGCCAATCAGTCGACAAAACAGGGAAGTGCAAAGTGAGTGAAAACACACAGAGCAGAAAAGCGACAGGAAGAGAGTCCATTCTGTGCAACAACTGTGCTCATGTGGAATGTGATATCAATGAATACAAAGAAAAAATAAAAACAATCCCAGGAAACGGCTCAGGGCGTTTTTTGACTTCTCTGCAGGTTACGAAAAATAACTCTAAACAAAGCAGTAACCCAGAACAGAGAGACGTGGCCTCCGAGGTTTACAAGTTAACTTCTAATCTCTGTACAACTGATTCTACATGAGCAGCAGCAGCAGCAGCAGGAAGTGATACTAGAAGTGCTGCACAGTTTCTCAGTGTCCTCGTTGGACACTCATCGATGAAAGCCCTCGTGCTGCTGGGTGTTTAATATTCCAACCACACGTTGTCAAATTCAGAAGTGCTCATTATGCTCGGATTTAGACGGAGAGGTTTTTAAACTCCCTGCCCCACCCCGGAGGGAGGACGGCGTGCTGAGAGGTTAGCACACATGTCAATCACAGTTTGTTTGAACAACAGTTTGCAGCTGAGACAGCCGACGAGAAAAAAAGGAAGGGAGAGATTCAGTGTGTGCCAATAGTATCGCCGACAGAAACAGATCCTGGCGGCTGTGGCACACTGCGCTGTGTCTGCACTGCACAGACTACAACTGAACCCAGTGTTTCTGTATGCTTCAGGCAGACCAAACTCAAATGTAGGTAATACTCCAGCAACTAGACAGCTTACGTCATGGCTGAATGTGCACTAATGCCTTCTGCTGGGAAGGGTACTGTCACTCACATGCACAGAGAGGAAGGCGAGTTTGGATGGAAAAAGCAGCAGCCTTGCTATACTATTAAATGCACAGTTTAATATGAAGTAATAAAGTATAACTTCAGGTTATAAAGTGGCATTAAGACTGAAAGCGGCCTGTTCTGCTCCCAGAAAATAACCCTCAATCATGAATCAGGTTCACTGAACTCTGATCTGAAGTTGTAATTATTGTGTTATTACTATAACAAACGCTTAACATGAGTGAAATAGCTTTGGCTCTTAATTCTGCCACCTGTCTCCTGAGGGCAATTTAACCAGTTCATTTCTAAGAATTACCGTCACTGCAATGTTAACATGTCAAGTTAGTTTCTTTAGTGTGACTACAGGACAGTTCAGAGAAAATGTTACCTAGTTTCTTTAGAGTGGGCTACATGAAGATGAAATAAACACAATGTAAATGAGCTTCTCAGACAACACAAACGCACAAAACGAAGAAGTGTAGCATTAATTCATGTTGTGACAACGCTGTGCTTGGTGCTCTGGTCATGTCCAAGCACAAAAACCACTTGGTTAAGGTAAGGAAAAGTGCACGTTTTTTACGTTAAAATACCTGTTTTGGTTGCCACAAACAATCATCCTGAGGACTCCTTAAAAACATCACACTTCTGTTGAAACACTGGTCCCTTATCAAGAATATCCAGTGGTTTCCCTCTTACAAATGTTGAACAGTGGCCACTGTCTTGTCAGCCTTCCCTCCTGTAACTCCACCACCAACACTGCTGCCACCTCTCCTGATATGACAATCAGGTCAGAACCATGTAATGTCAATGTGATATGAGACATTTTGTAGACATGTCAATATAGTGCGTGCCTCTGACATGTACAAATGTAAATGTATCAGTGAGTTACAGCAACCCAATTACCAACATTTTATCCTGTCTCTAGTCTTAAGTTATGGTAAACCCAAATATATTTGAGTTGTAGACAACTAATCGGTGGTAATTAGTAGTATTAGTAACTCACTTTAAATAAACCAAGTGTGAGATACAGGCAGTGTTATAATCACATGACTCTGCTCAGTCTGTGCACAGTGAAGCCATGCCACTGCTTTTAAATATAAACTGTACTGTGTTTTAACACACAGCAATAACATCGATGCAGTTACAGAGACAAATCAACACGAAAGGAAACTGTTGCTTTACTGCCACCCTTAATCTTAGATACCACCTTAAAGATAAGCAAAACCACAGTGCAGCAGTTTATCATGTAACATCTGCTGGGCAGAAGAGAAAAGGAATCCATGCTCGTTCTGTTCAACTGTAGCAGCAGACAGTTTCAATATCCTGTGTGTGGGGGAATCAAGTGTTTACTGCCTGACAGGCACTAATGAAACTCGAGACACAGAAAGGTTATCCCTTAATAGCATACTGCCTTCGTCTTACAACAAGGGAACTGAGATGAACTAAGCCGACTTCGGTATGTTGAAGGAAGTCTGCATGTAGGGCTGCAACTGACATGTTGTAATCAGAAATAAGCTGCCCATTAGTCAATTAAGACATATGCCATTTGCCATATGTATTATAGCACAGACAACATGTAGGCTCATTCATACCCTTCTGCTTTACACCCAAAATACTGCCAAACTGGCAGGCTGCCATTCGTAGAGAATAAGTCCTCCATGTGTGTTTGTTAAAGCACTGTGTGCATGATGCTACGTCAGGCCACTTAACCTGCACTAACCTCCGCCAGCCCAGTCCTGTTCCCACCTTGTCAAATATTGACGCACGTCATCTTCGCTGCCACGACAGCCCAGTGTGCATTTTTTTCTTCTTCTCCAAAATAAAAGCCTGAAGATGACGTAACAGCTGTGTGATATATGTGAAAAATGAATAGCCCAAGCTGAAGCCCAAGCAGCAGATCTTTACATTTGAATATATTCTTGAGAATTTTGCTTGAGAAATGCCTGAATTTGTTGTTATTATTGTTATCATCATATGTTGTTTTAGCTGAATGCGCTACAGTGAGAAATTGTGCTAATAGGAATAGGGAAATAAGACTGATTTGTTTCTTCAGAAATTAAAATATTACACACACTTCTTCTGAAAAAAGTGAGAGCTACGTCATTGTTAACTAGAACACACTGGTATGCAGGCTGTGAAGAGGAAATGCTCTGCAAACAACTTGTAAGAGGAAACAAAAACAACTTTAACATTGCTGTATAAAGTCACTGCTGTAGTGTATGTAGTATGTGCATTCACTACATAACGGTGAACAATATATCATGAAGTAAATCTGCTTCATGAGGTCTTAGTCTGCATAAACAGGTATCGTAAAAAAATATCGTCTGAGCTGACACGACTCCTTTTCAGGCTGTAAATGTATGTTCAGGTCGAAGTAGTGGAAAGAAGTGTGACTGCACACTTTCACTTAGGAATTTAGGATTAGTTAAACAAGACTGGCTCCCTCCAGACAGACTGTAAACCACGGCCCTGTAGACCCCAGGGCCTCCAGCACAGAGCGGGGGAGACGGCAGCATGACATCAGAGTGTCTGGCCCAGGTCATGTGACCAGACAGGCCTGGGAGTGGTGCAGGAGCTGTCAGATCCACAGCAACACATGCAGTGTATGTAGTATGAGGTGGGTCGGGCTTTATTTGTGGTGTAAACATTAATATGAAAGCTTGACAACTACTTTAATCTCAAGGATATGACACCATGTGAATGGCTACTGGATAACGGCCAAGAGCAGGTTAGTTTGTCACAAATTCAGACACTTCTTAACCCATTTTCATGTAGGAGTTTGAGGCCATGTGGAAAACAAAAGAACACCAAGCAGCTTAAGGCAGGAACAAACACAAAAGTCAATGTTACAGGCCTGCACTGATTCTCATGGCTCTTTGCTCACCTCACTGTTTCAATACAACACAGCAGGTAGTCATGGGCTACACGAGTACATGCTATCATGATAGCATTATATGCCTATGAGCCAACAGCCGACCACAGTTGGAGTCACACCACTGGATATGTCAAAGGATATCTGGGGACATTTCCAGCCGTGTCTGTGGCAACAGAAAAACATCTATTTCTCACAGGAAGCTGGACTGTCTCCATCCTTGACTGTGACGACCAAAACAGATATTTTAAGCCAAACAATGACCTTTGTCTAACCCTAACCAAGTGTTTTTTGTGGAAACTTTCAATTTGAACTTAGTTATTCTGGTGACTGGTTTGACGAAAGTAAATTGAATTTCTTTGGGCTGAGGACAAGACAAGACATTTGACTTGAGGATGTAGTCTTGGGCTTTGGGAGAAGTTTATTTTTGCTCAGTGCCATTGATGTTGTCTCAGTTTTCCCCCCATGTTACCTATATTTTTGAAGCCAGCGTATGAAAGTCAGAAATCCCTGTATTGTGACACTATAGACCAAACAAGTAATCAACTGATAGACAAAATGATCTACAAATTATTCATTAATGAAAACAGTTGTTAGTTTCAGTCCTATAAAATATCCTAAAACATAACTAGAATAAAACCACACCACCAAAACAATCACTACGATACTAATAAATGCTTAAGCGCTGCACATAGGTTTTATAATGATGGGGAAAACCCTGCTTGTGAGTCTGACATTTTATTGGCTTAAATGTCAGTGACATTTTTAAGTAAACAAAGACACAAACACCACAGCATCGAGGTCATGTAAGCTGATAAGATATGTCCGATAAATCAACAACTATCACAGCAGACCCACATGACACTGACATTGAAAAAAAATCTCAACAACAAATTCTTCTAAAAACAAACGAAGGAAGGCAACATGGTGGCCTGTGATTGTGTATTTGGGGCTCAGCTGGAGAAAAGTGCTGGCTGGAAGGAAATATGTCACCATTGTCCCATCTCCTCTTCTTACTTCAGTCTGTGCTGCATTATTATGCATATTTGCAACACTTCACATGTCTGACAGTAACTTGAGGGAGAGTAACTGACTGTGAAACTTCCTCACAGTGAGTGAGTTTTGTGTGAACCATTTAGACCACACACACAATCACAATACAGACAGCAGGGAGAACAGGGCCATCCCCGGGGCTGTTGGCTGTATCAGCACTGTTTGCTTATCACACTGCCATCTTATTTTCCCATGACATGCTGGAGGCTAACAGACTCCATAATACACACAAGCTCATCACAGATATAGAGCTAAAACTCAAGAACTAGGCCAACTACTGTTGCCTTTACTAACCGGACATACTAATCCACCTCTTTGGAGTTTTTTTTTTTTTTTTGAGCAGACTTGGGGACCACCACACATTGAAATTTTCATCAACAGGGCCACAGTGAACTACTAGCTTACTCACACGTAACACATGCAGACAAAAAAGGAAATAGTCATTTGAAATGTGCAAGTAAGAGAGGAAATGTTGCAGTGACCAATCCCGTGCTGCAGCTTTGACATGGGAGTAACATGTCTGGCTCTTAATTCCTTAAGAACTTGTTTATTCAGCTGAGGGGAGGTTTTTGTCCGCATCAGAGATTCAAGCCAAGATTACATTCAAGGAAGAGAACGAGTAAAAATGTCTCTGCAAAGACCAAAGAGCCAAAGAGCCCAGGATGGAGACATATGTGCTAAAGTTTCAAATCTGACAGCCTATTGTGTGTGTTTCTGTGCGTGTCTGCTTGTGGTGATGATTTGTAGTCAAGTCAAAGAGAAATGGATGCATCTCCTTATGCCAAGTGTGAGTGTGTGTGTGTCCTGCATGTTAAACACACAGCTGATCTTTGCCATCACTGGATTCTCTTGTGGCTCCACTGCGGGGCACAAAGGGCAGATTGAAGAATCAGGAGTGACTCGACTCTCCTCTTCACCATTTAGTTAATGATGAAGAAGACTCCTTCAGAAGAAGACTGTGGAGGTTGACAGTATTGTACTTTCTTCGTTACTTTATCAAGGTATACTCTTCATATGCTTTTCAGTTGCCATGTTCATACTACCAGCCTCAGAAGATTCCCACATTAGGCTTCATCACCTGGAGCTGAAATGTTGGCACTTTCAAACCACTGACACATTCAACATTTGCACATATCACAGGCTATGTGGCATATTGCCTCAGCAAAAACTTGCTATATCACTTTCATCACACGTTTTCACGATCTGACTTTCATGTCTGGAGGTGGAGGAAATTGTGGTGGTGCTACAAAGAACGACGCTGTGTTTGTGGCAACCAAAGCAGGTATTTTAAGACAAAACATGACCTCTTCCTAAACCTACACAGGTTGTGTTCGGGCCTAACCCCTGCTGAGCATAAGCACAATGTTGTCGCAAGGTAAAATTAAAAAAGAAATGCTGCAGAAGTTGCACAATAAAAGCTGTGGCACAATAATATCCTGAAAACGGTCAAAAATATTCTTGCACACTTCGAACAGATCAGTGGTTTTGCAGATACTTAAACTGCCAACATTTATTCTGGCGATTGGGTTGGCTGAGATCAACTGAGGCTAGAGACTAAATCTGTATTTCTGTCCTTAGGGAAAACAGGAATATGAATGGAGGTCATTTGGAGCTGAGGAACAGGTTTACAACTGCATGACAATACTGCAACTGCACACAAACTAGGTATGAAATTCTTTTTCAACATAAAAGCCCTCCAGCCATATTTTTCAAAGAACTTTAAAGTACATCTGGTCTTTGAAAAACAACAGAGCAAAGCCATAACACATTTATTAACACATACCATCTCCTATATTGACTCGGCTCATTTGCTTATGGCTACAATCCAAAACAAACCGAAGAGACCAGGGCATTTACAACAGTCCAGATGAGTAAATATAAGACATAACATCCAAAACATGACCCATATTTGTTGCACAGACTTAGCTCAGAGCATTAGCCCGAATAAAGTTATTGTTTCGAGTTCTAATAACACCTCCTTTGTGGATTTAGTGGTATGGAAAAGGCAACTGCAGACAAAGAGGGTCGGTGAAGGAAGAATTGAGGATGACAGTAATGCCAGTAATGGATACGTTTAGGTTCAACCTGCTATGACACAGCCACGTCAAAACGGAAGAGAAATGACCTTTCGGCACTAAATGGACAACAGTGTACACAGTACTAATAGTAATGTACTTCATAGAGCACTGCCTGTTTAAAAATATGAGCTAAATGTCCAGAACACTGAGGGCTAGTTTGGTGTTTTGTTTATTAATTTTCTTTATTTTAAAGCTGTTGTCCAACTTACTAAACATCTGGCCTCTCATCGAAACTTCGTGACGGAAGAAAATGACGCGTACGGCCAAGAGCTGTGACTGACAGCCGCGGCGTCCAATCGCATTCCAGGAACTGACCATAAACATTCCAAGCAAGCCTGAGTGGGCCAATTAGCCGGAGCAAGGGAGGATTCATCGAGCTTTCAAGTTAGTTAGCTTCACAGAGGCCCAAAACCCCGGGGTGGCAAAATAATAATCGCCGAGGAAAATTAACGATGGCCGGCGGGCTGCTGACCAGTAAGTGTGGCGGCTACCGGAACACCGCCGACAAGCGACAGTACACCTACGAACCAGACGGCTACCACTGCAACGTGATTCATAGCTGACTTATTGGCTGACATGAACATGATAGGGAGGGAACAGAGCAAGAGAATAATAAGGAATAGCACCGGTGTAAACACCGCGAGTTAAAAGCAGCACCTACCCAGAAATTCTCTAGGAAGTACGGCGTTATCATCTTGTTTTAATCCTCTTCGCCGCAACTCTTCGGTTTGTCGTACAGCAACTTTTAAAGCGTAAATCATCCACCGTCCTCCCCCCGTTTCTGTTGTATCTGCCTTTCCCCGTTTTCCTCCTCTCCCCTTTCTTCTCCCTCCCCACCTTCTGACTCCACCTCCAGTCCAGTCGGCTCTCCGTCGAGTCTCTCCCCGACGGTTTCTTCCCCTACAAACTCACAGTTCGGTTGGACGAAACAGCGCTGCCAGTGGCGGTTGGTAACAGTCGCTGGGTGAAATGCTGCCTTCAGGTGCTCCACGTAAACGCCCGAACTCTTGCAGACTGAAATGTCGCAGGGACATATTGACAGGAGTATAAGCTATAAATTATGTGATTTTTTTTAACTTTAATTTTTTGGATTGAGTAATGTATATTGAATGCATTCTGGCAGGGTTGTTTTGTCTATATTTTATTTAAGCCACTTTTGTATTCATATTTGTTTATAGTTTGTATGTATTTGTAGTGTGTATATCATGAATATAGTATAATAGGTGTAACATTTTGTTTATTTCATATTCTTTATATTTCATCTATTCATCATATCACTATTTATCTCTCTCTTTTAAGTTTATCTTTTAAGGGCCTAAGGTGCAATCACTGCACATTGTGTCTTATGAACTGTGTATAATCCCCATAATGATGCCATGTCATATCATATTTCAACCCCACTGTGAATATAACTTGGGAAAACTCATCTAATCATTTAAAAATCCAGGTTCTTGTGTATTAATTTGTCTGTTGAAGGCTTTAGTTGCCTATTGAAATATTTTTACCCACAGAGATCCAGAACATAAAGGCAGCACGGATTCCACAAATACTGTTCCTAAGAAGTTGAACTTGAATGAATTCCTAGAGACCTGTGGAAAACGATTCGTTTTTGGCTTTATGTTAGCTTTATTTATAGGAAGTGATGTAGATCTAGGCCAGGGCAGCTCAAAGAGTGGCCCACAGGCCCAAGTTGGCCTGCTGTAAGGTTCAATTTGGACTGCCAGATATTGCTAGCAAAAATAAGATAAAATATAAACCAATGGTAATGCTATTTTATTTATGTTGAGTAGAAATTATCTTAAAATCAGTAGGATAATTATTAATTTACATAACTGAGCAGAGTCACTTTGTACAGGAAGTTAGGCATTAAAGCAACTAGGGATCAAAGTACTATTTTGTTAACAATACAAGTGATTGGTTAGGTGACCTGAGCCAAGCAACTGACAGAACTGATAAAAGATGTAGGCGGCCACAGTGACCAGGAAGACCTTGACAGACATTGTACTTAACATCCGAGTTTCTACCTTCCTCTGTTTCCTTGCATGTTAATATTGTGCAGCCGCAGCAGGGAAAAAAATGCTCTGAAAAGCTTGAGAAAACACAAGACAAAGGGCCGTAATAATGTAAACAATTTATTGGAACAATGTACAGATTCAAGCAATGGTAACCAGTCACATCCACTATATCATCTTACAAATATTACAAAATTACTACAGTACAATATAGATTCTTTGCATGATCCAAAATATTTGGTGGCCCCAAAAGTATTACTTTTTTTAAAATTCAGCAGCTCATTAAAAAAAAAAAAGAAGAAAAAAATCAAACCATGTCTATCAAAATGATGTTTTTGCTTTTACTAGCAAAGATGAAGGCAGATAGTCTAATCAAGATCGAAGGCTAAATGAGAATACAGGAGTTCTTTGACTAGACATTCCTTAATATTGGTGGGTGCTTTATAAAATACAAATTTTCAATAAAGCTTCATAGAAAGTCAAACATTATGTTTGTAACAATATGTTTATAAATTGTCAACCTATTTCCTTGCTTTTAAATTAGGCGTTATCTGTTTCTCCAGATACAGTATACTGTATATCTATTGCAAACTATCAACAAAACCTGAAAGTATTTACTCTCAAGGCAATGTGTACACATTACACTAAGTATTTACTGTAGTCTGTTAACAATCACTTTTGACAAAAAGCACATTAAGTATGTGCAAGTTACCATTTTATTCTCCCCCCCGTCTTGCAATTGCAATCACATTTGACAGCTAGCAGTGTTTCACAAATAACATTAATGTCAATTAACACCCACGGTACTCCGTTTCTAATATGCAGGGCGATAGTTTTACTAATCTTTAGTTGTTGAGAGGAGATGCATAAAGGCATACACATTAGGGAAATGATAACAAATAACACTGAACACAGACGACCTGAGGTTAACACATAGAAAACACATATTCAAGTAGTGAAACACAACTACGATGTATAGCAGCAGTCGAGTCAGAAATACAGCACAGTGATGGTGGGACTGTGTTCTAATGTGTGTGTTTTATAGACCTAAACTCTTTCGGTGAAAGAATAACAGGACTGTGTATACACACACCCCATCAAGCCGTGATTACTCCGTTTTTTGCATGCCAAACAGCTGGAATGTGACAGACAAAATCACTCCAAAACACAAAATGATGTGGCACATACAAGTCTTCGCCTCTGTATTCCATGATGCCTTAAATTTACCACAGTTTATCTTATAAATGTTAAATCTAAGAGTGCTGTTACATATTTGGTATTGTGAAAGTTTATCTAACACATTAAACTACTTCCACAATCTAAGAATCACCCCGTTTGCATCAAGAGACTTATTGCATTAGGTAAATACATTTTAGCAGCAATTAACACTAAGGTCATAATCTTAAGGGGTTTGGCTACATCGTTAATTTTAAGCACTTGCGATTTAAATTTTGAGTGCATGTTATTAAAATACTGCAGTTATTACTCTGGCCAGCAGAGGAAAATGACTGGCTGGGCATTAAAAAAATAAAACAATAAAAGAAAAAAAAAAATCATCCCATCTCTCGGACCCATCATGGAATACATTCAGGCTTTCTGTAACTTAAACACTTACACACTTCATAAAATATAACAGCGCAAAACAACCAGAGACAATAACATTGTTGTAGTTTCACAGCATTTAAAAACTATACATCCAGCTATGGGGGGGGACAGTTTAGGGCGAACACTCCAGCAAGAAAATGTGAAATTATAAAAGTCCCAGTGTTGCGATACATAAATGTTTACTATGTACTCGTTAAACCTTTAGTTTAATTGAAGCTCCCCTCCCTCCCATAATCCTCTTCCCACTATATGTTGGGGTGTGAGGGGCCACCAACATGCAAGAGATGAAAGCATCCAAGTACCCCACAATACACAACCACCCAAAACATTATACAGTCATCCTCAAGATCATGCTTTTAGCACAAGAAGCCAAACACCCAAGGAAAAACAAACAAACAAAAAAACTTCAGTACATTGAGAAATAAACATATTCAACATTCATCCGATGGACTGCGTGGTTCTGACAGCCGAAGTCACAAAAATCACTAAGACAGGATTCGTGTCGTGGTGTCTCTCCTTCATCTCTCCTTCATGAGGCTCAGACAGTATAAAGGATTGTAAGCATCTAAAGCTTCGCTATACTTGTTGATGAATGTCCACGTCAACATTCACACCCACAAGACCAAACTGGGAGATTCACTCCGACGGTACATCACAGCCAAGATTTTTACACACTTCCTAAGTTTCGGCGTGTTAACCCAGTCATGCTACGTTACAGCTGATTGCTGCAGTAATTCTCTGGTAGAGGAAACAAAAGTACTGTAAATAGATAAATTACAAGGTCAAAGAAGAACCTTATCACAGGGCAATGACAGCTGTCAAATGCAACACACATCACTAATGTTCCACAGCTTTTCACAACGATACAAGCATGCTACCTATTCCCAGAAAAGCTGCTCTTTAAACGTAAATCTTGTGCTCTCCAGTGACATAGTTAACAGCCTTTGCCCTGCTAAAAAATAGGAAATAATCTGATGTCTCTAAAGGCAAAAACTTATTCTTGGTGATATGCAGCAGCATAAAATTAAATCCAATAAGATGCAGTTTTACCACCAGCTGCTATCCTTTAGTTTGAACCTATCTTTGTGTTAAGAGAATATTTCTCTTGAAAAAGCCTTAACTTCCTCTTCTACTGGTGGAATTCAGTTGTGATGAGAGCAAACACATGCCGTTTACTTGGCTGACATGATTACAAATGCAGATCAGCTCTGAAGACCATTTCCTGTCAGTGCTTGCGAAGTTTTTTCTCCATATTTGCGTACATTTCTTTTCAGTAGTTCGCGTAAATAAAAACAACATGTTTGGGGACTAAAATGGAGAGAAAAAGGGTGATCGTTTTTCATTTTCTGATTGAGATGTGATTGGATGAATTTTCCTCCCATGATAAGGTTGTTCTGCCAGCCCCTTTGACCCCCTGTTGCCTGTGCATGGGGGCAGTGAGCGCCGCAGCTACCACCTCCCTCCCACCCCGTCCGTCAGGTCGGGGAGGGGTCCTCACCCCTTCCCTCCCCTCAGCAGGCAGACCCTACCCCCCTAGTAAAGGGTAACATGTTCCCTGGGTAAAAGAGGTTCCCTATGTTGTCTCCCGTAGTGAATGACCTGCCCAGAGATAGAGAAAGAGAGGCCTCATTAGAATCTGACACAACCATACAGTGACAGTTCCTTTATATCAACGACTGGAACAACAAAAATCACAGCTACTAAAAACAACTTCACCATTATGTAGATTTTGTTTTAATGAGGAAGAGGAAGATCAATCACATCTTTTTTTTTTTTCTATTGTCTATATGTTCCAAGTCCAGTTGGACCAACATCCAAAAGTGGACCAGGACACTCAATATTCATTCTAAATTGAAGCTGTTGTAAAATGTGAATGTATATATTCTGTGTTTATAGGAATATTGGCCAAAATATTGCCAGGCTCTAAAACTAGGAGTCATTAAATTGTTACAAATTACTGAAGGGATCTGACTAAAAATATGTGTGTATATATATTTTACTTTGTTTTCATGTCCAACTATCCTTTTGTGAGGATATATTGTTTTATAATCATATAGTCATGAGTTCACGTTTTTGCCTGGATTACATAAACAAAAACTGGATTTAACAGGTTTCTGTAAGCATGTTCTACAATAGTAAATGATATCGGAGAGGGAACTGACCCCAGTGGTGAGGTACACTGCTGTGGGAACAGTTACACCCCGTAGAAGGTTGCCAGCCGTTCCTTAAGCGGCATGGGGAACTGATCTGAGAAGCGGCTCCAGTTTTCCTCGCCCACCTGGTTCTTAAACCCGTGAAGGATCTGAAATCAAACACCCGGACAAGTTCATACCAAGTTATAACAAGATGCTGCTTTTCAAAATAGACCTTGTGCATGACGAGTTTATGATCAAACTCTGCCATTCCTTTGTTTGGCCACAAGGGGACAGAACAGATGAGCTTGGGCAAATTGTCTACAATCATTAGGTTAAAGTTAGATAAGTTTTAACCATCAGTTCACTTTGCTGAAATTGTACTCAATATAATTGTAATTAAATCCAGTGCATTTTAGCAGGTTAAGTTTAAAAACAGCAATGGTCAGCGTTTACCTTGCAGAACATGTCTCTGAGATCATCCTTTGGATTTACCCAGGAGGCCACTGCGTCACAGAAGAATATAAAATCCTGTTCCAGAGAAGAGAGGTGAAGCAACGATTCAAGTTGGGGAGCAACTGACAACATAATGACCACGCTACCAATCGTGTTGCTGGGCCTCACCTGTACCACACCACCTGGATTCACACTGATCATAGTGCAAATTCCTCTGAATGCAGAATCTTTCTCCTCATTGTCTCTTATATTTCGTAGAGAGGTGCACCTGACAACAGGGACAACCAGATTTAACATCATACGTATCAAGTTACAAGCTTAGAAACTAAATCTACAAACTGGCACTATTATATGAATGACTACTGCAAACACCTATAATATCATAACCTATTTCCATCTTTAATACAAATGTAGTGTTTAGGTGTTTTGTTATCATATTCCTTATCAGTAAATACATTAAACTCTATGTATACACCTATGTGTGGAGAAAACTCTGTCTATCATGAGCTAAGAGATAACCACAACAAGTCAAGCATGCACACAAAACAGATTAAAATAAAAACAAAACAGTTTTACTTTTAACAAAACTTCTCCGAGCTCTTATAACTTCACTTTATTTTGTCTATGAGCAGTGTGTTGAGCAACACCTCGTCTATAGCACCTTGAAAATAACATTACTTTTTGGAAGGATTGACTAGAGAAGGTTTGGAGTCGTTTTTTTTGGGACAGGCACATGCAGCTGGGGTGACTACTCAATGAGAAAGGGATTTAGGAATGCTCTTTTGCAGCATCCTTTCTCTGTCGTTGAACCAGCAGGCATGTGACAAATCTGATCCCATGCATCTTTTAGGTTAGCGACAATTAACAATGACAAAAGACTAGAAATTAAACAAATTAATGTATAATACATGAAGGTGCTACTGAGGCAAAAAACAAAAATCACAAGTAGGACCTAAAAGAGGACAGGGTTAGTCACATGGTTGGCAATGATTACAAACTGATAAGAAAAAACAAAACCAACTGAAAAGACTTCTTTTGAGAAGGAAAAGTGAGGAGAGGAGAGCAACAGGGGAGAGAAAGGGAGCGACAGGAAGACAGACGAGAAAGATAGGAGGAAAAGCAGAGAGAAGATGAATTAAATAAAAGATTGAATAATACACACCAGGGTCTTATAAACTGCTGTAGCATGGGTGCCACCTCTTGAGGACAAACGTAACCAAGACGACCAATTGTTATTGCTAAGGTAACGCAATCACGGTTACACACCACCAAACGCCAACCAAGACATGAGCAATGAGGAGGGGAGGAGAAAAATAAAGAAAAAACAAACAACTCAGAGACATAAATCAACAGAATCTGTGTATGATAATAAATAGAAGAGTTCACTAGCGTTGATTATCACTGCCCCCTCAGTCATGGGGGAGGAATGTAAAATGTGACACTCTAAAAAAAATAAAAAACATACAACACGTTTAAGGGAGAACACATTGACAACTTTGACAGGACATTCATAGAAAAAGGCAAACAATGGCATCTGCTTTCAGAAATCATATGGATCGAACATCCAGATCTATGATTAGAAAATCATTAGCTTGATTTTAAAAAATGTAGGTCTCAATGGAAAGACACAGGCTATAAATAAGGGTGCATCATGTGTATGCAGTTCACTTGGGCTTACAGAGATTTCTCCCTTAAACTCACAAATGTTAATTTTTACATAAGAAACAGAAATGTTTTCTTTTTTTTGTTGTTCTTTTGAAAGGAAATGACAGATTACTCCAAGCCAACTACATGGAGGGAGACTAGAATCCAGCACAGCAGGTTCTTATGAGGCAGAGAGGAGGGAGGACCTAAGTTTAAAAGACACAAAACTATGCAACATTCTCATTAACAAACAGGCATTTATGAACAGTCCAATGACACATGCAGAAAGCAGATGGTATGCTCATTAGAATAAAGTTCAGTGCAGGATAAGCTGATCCAAGACAAACTGCAAAGTGTTGCCATGCACTCTCCAACAATTCACTGCCACAGCCACCTTTTAACTGACGGTGGTGTTACATGGCTGCCCGTTTAAATTTAGTCCCAGTGGTAAACTGGTTCTCTTATAACAAACATAAGAGTTGCACAGGACCAAAACATCTGATGTTGTCGATTCATGTTGTATTCATTAGTTCGCTTTTGTGTTTTCAATTAATATACTTCAGACATGCAACAAATGCAAGCATCTATAAATCCTAATGAAAACTTGGCATGACACTATTACGATTATCATGTATCCTGCATCAAACATTGGCCATTCTTAACAACATTTAACATCTATTGGCAGATATGCATCCACATTTAAAGAACAGTAAATAAAAGCAACAAATAAACTGACAGCAAACAAACAGGAACACATCTACAGAGTCCCTAGATGCTCTTTCATTTAGGCAGGTTACACTTCACCCTTGCATGCACATTATTGATGAGATGCTCTGTTTGATGTTTCCAATTAGATTAGATAAAAACAAGAGCACAGTGTAACCTTCTCTTTTTAATGTTCTAGGCTTAGGTGCCCTGCTTCTAGTCAGTTTAGGTGTTCTCTCAATCATTTATGAGCAGTTATTGTTGAGAAAATGTCTGACAGCTAACTATGTGAGGCTGTGAACTTACCTATCTATCTCACACACTGCCTCATCTTTGCATTTTCAGTATTCTACCTCACCTGATGGTGCACAGTCAGTCCACATGAGTTAATACCAAGACTGGGCACTTACACGGCTCGCTCGATTCAAGAGTGTCAAGAATTTCCCACCAGGGTTTCGTTTTCTTTTATCTCTGTTGACAGGCCAGGCTGCCAGATTGCAAATCAATAGCTGAAATATTTTACATGCTTTGGTGAAACCAGCGAAACCTGTAAGGCTCATGGCTTGGGAAGGGTTTTTGAATAGAGATTAAAGGGCAGGACAGGCACCCTAATGAGTGTGGTGAATCCTGACTGAATGGACCTGAGTGTGTGAGCACCTCCCTGTGTGTGGCAAGCTGGCTGGCTGGCTCAGCACTGCCACCGAGTGGTACCTGTGTTCTCCAGTAGAGTCTTTGGGGTATTGGGTCTGTTAATGATCTCCACCAGCTGGTGCAGCACCATGGCAATGTACGGCTGCATTTCAGGCCCTGAGGGTGTAGAAACAAGAGGGAATCATGGAAAGAACTCTGTTGACTGTTTACTCTGTGATGCGGTAATAAAATATACACTGGGAATATTTGTGAAGCACTCACCCATTTGTATAGAAATCTCTCCAATTGCCCATGTTGCATTGTTGCACACTGATATTAATTCCGGGTTTAAATTTGTACCCAGTATAGGCATAAAATCAGCTGGAAGAAGGAAGGCAAGTCAACTTAGCAACTGACTAACAACATATTATCAACAAATTATTAAATGTTTGACAGTTAATTCCACAGTACATACCGATGCAGGGTTTGACGTGTTGGAAACACGCCTTTGTCAGATCCCCCAGCAGAGCAAAAGAACTCTGACGCACTTCTGGCATTTTGTCCTGAACAGACCGAGAGAACAACAAAAGGTGAACAATGCAAGTAAACTTTATCAGTTTATCAGATAAGTGGCATGTTTGACAGCTCTTCACCTGCATGCACTGGTACATGAGCGTCAGGATGTTGCTTCGAGCAACCAGCTGCTCAATGGTGTTTCCCAAACCCTCAGCAAGTCCGCTGAGAAGATCCAAAGCCACGATCATAAAGTCTTTGTCAGGGGCTTCATACTGGTCTGGCTGTGACTGATGAAGCTGGAAAAAGAAAAGAATAATGAATAACCACTAAATAATCAAATTATAATCATTGAGCTATATAGTAAAAAGTCAGCCCTTTATCCTGAAACTACATTTTCCATCCACTGTGCTTGTGACTAAAGGTTTGTTTGAACACCTGTTCATTAAGCCTGCAATTATTTTGTTTGGCCACTTGAGGGCAGTGCAGCAGCTCTAAATACAACCATGACATACAGTACAGTCACCAAGATGATATGGCAAAGGTCTTAGCATACAATAGACACGAAGCAACACTCGCATTTTGGAGTTATTTTTGTCTAATATCTGATCTCCTTTCAGCTTGGACAAGTCTCCACACATTTCTGAGGGAATATTTGGCTCTTTAGTTGCTAAATGCACCACAATGTTCACCAGTTAGTTGCTAACTCTGTTATCTCTGTTATCTGTTTGTTGCTATCAGGTAATGTACAGCAGGTTTATCCAGAAAGGAGGTTGACGAGAATGCAAGACTGAACAAAACAGTTCAACTGTAAGTCATGAAAGCAAAACAACGAGCTGAAAGAGGCTTAAAAGCTCCACAGAGCTAAGAGTCAGGTGATAATTCTCTGTGGTTTTGTGACCACAAGCAAATCCTTTCAAAAAATACATTCATTTGATCCATTGTTAATAGAAACATATTAATTAAATCAGCTGAATGTTAAGGCTGGCTGTACAGGAGACAGTGTCAAGAATGTAGAGGTTCAGCAGCTCAGATTTTCTCCTTTGCTATGTGTATGTTTGTGTACATATTTAAGTGTCCTACACACTCACCATGGCCTGAGCCAGGGTCTTCTGAACCAGGTTGACACAGCGTTGGTACACAGGCTCGCAGTAGGGCAGGAATCCACTCTGCAGGGCAGTGGCTACTGACGACAGACACTAAGGAAGGCAGGCAGGGGGTGGATACAGTCAGCGTTCTGTCTGTACAATGTTCTTATCATAGAGCTCGAACTGACTCACTGTTGACCTAACAATTTGTGTAGGCAGTGACTGCACATTTGAGACTCACTTCTAATAAAGGGAACAGATCTTTGTCTTCATCTTTCAGCTGGTTCCACTTCTGGATCAGTGGAGGCATCAACATCTGGATGTACTCCTAACAAATAACACAGATCAAATGTATTTGTAGTAAGTCTGCTGCTTGGCTGCTTGGGTTTCAGAGGGTTAATCCACTCATCCATACATTCAAACAACTCAAGGAAGCATTGTGGATTTGCTGATGCTTGTTTACCTTCTAGTGATGGGCTTATAACTATAACATCACCCCAACTAGCACTACAAAATTGAAAATGAGAAGGAAAGCGTGAATCTAAAATGTAAAGTGAAACTGAATCCATGTTTCTGTTCTACTTACTGGTTTATTGAGATGGTGCCCAACTGAGTCTGCGAGTGTTCCTATGGCATCGTAGAGAATGAGCAGATTCTTGTGCTGGTACTTGCTGAAAGCAAACACCAGTGTGTCCAGGATGAATGCCAGGTAGGGCACCAGCTCTGTGCATGCCTCTTCCTCCAAAGTGGCAAAGGCACTGGTCATGAGGGATCAAAAGGAGGAGAGGGAAGAAAACATGATACAGTAGGCAATGTGTGGCTATGAACAGCATGAAGAAATCTGGATGTACCCAAAGGAAGAGTGGTGTGGATAGCAACAATCCAGTTGCACAACAGGATTCCTAATGTGCCGTTAAATGACTTTTTACTCACCTGCAAGCCGCCTCCTGCACACGCTTGTTGCTATCCAGAATTCTTTTGAGCAGCTCCGTCATTAGCGGCTTCAGGTACGTATCTGGCGGCTGGCTGACAACCCAGTGGGCATAGCGGCTCAGTGTCCAGCAGGTGATAGAACGCACCAGGGCTTTCTTATCAGACAAACACTGGACGAGATGGGGAATGAGCTCAGGAAGGTATGGGATCATACCCTGCATGCAGCCTGGAGATACAGAAAAAAACTGTGATTCTATATCCCCTGAACTCCCAACATTTTGTTCATACTTCGTCTTTTTCCTTCCCTTCTTACCTTCAGCTATAGCCCCCAGCACAAGGATGCCAGACTCTTTGACTACCCACTCTGGATGGAAGAGCAGCTCTTTGAGGAGAGGCAGAATGTGCAGCAGCAGGTCGTCCCTGAAAACGTTAGCCAACACGTCCAACGCTGCAGCTGAACACTTGCCTAATGTTTGGTGAAACGCAAAGAGACACACATACAGACATAGAAGTGTGCGGACAAACACACAGACATTACAGGTACAGTACACACATACACACACAAGACAAGTGATCAATACACTGTATGGCTCCTAGCTAACTTTAAAAAGAGCAGGAGATGAAGAAAAGGGACATCAATAATGATATAGAGACAGTGGGAGAGCGAGAGAGCTCCATCTACACAAGCACTGAACTCACGCAGGTTCCAATCAGAGATAGTATCATCATCATCATCCAGTTCATCATCCTCGTCTTCGTCATCCTCGATCCCGTCGCCCTCATGCTGCTGGGCAACTGTGCGGGAGCGATGGAAACGCGGCCTGATGTCCTGTTCATTGTCTGGAATGGCTTCGTCTTCCTCGATGTCTCCCTGATGACAAATGTGGGGGATGAATAAAATTGTATTGTACACATGTTGCAACCACATTATAGTTAACAAACAGTAATTGGAGGTAAAAGTGAGTAAAAGGAAAATCTTTCAGTAAAGTGAATAAAACTCACACATGTTTGGACACCACAGAGTTACACAAACAACTTAACCCATTTGTGTCTGTGACTGGAATTTTTTTTATTAATTTCCTTTGGTGGACGTGTTCTCTGAGTAACATAACCTAGAGAACTTTTATTAAATCATTAAAAACGTTTGCTGAGAAAACTTACTATTCACTAATACTGCATTTCTTATACATTGCTTATTCTAGGGCATTTGAAAATAAAATAAAAATATTCATATGATATGAAAATGGTTGTATCTCAAATACTACCAGGAGGAGCAAAATAAAATACTTTGCATCTTTGCTCATAATAATTGAATATCAAAGATAGGAACATATTTCCAGAAATATTCTCTAAATAAGACAAACTGAATTTTAGCATTTTCTGACCATTGACAAAATTGTGATCTTTCATGTGATCTGAAAATTTCAAAGCTATACTCTTACATACTTGCCAGAAGTATGACAGTGTCAAATTTCAAGACTTAAGAGTAATCAGAGCAAACGATTTGGCATTTTTCCCTTTTCAAACTAAATACAGTCTTTGGCACCCATGGGTTAATCAAACAGACACCCTGGGTCAGAGGACAATTTATAGTCTTACTGGGAAGTACAAATATTAGGCTATATAAACTGACCTTGAGCAGGATAATGTCAATCTCAGAGTACTTCATCCCATTGACAAGCACCGGAGTGAGCCTGGAGAGGAAGCAAGAGGAAAAATGATGAGAACAAAGGGCAAGGACAGGTCGCAGCCAGCAGGCAATCGGTCACATCTGATCCCTGCTGTGGTCTCAGTTTGATGTGACAGTGTGGTGACAGATGTTACAGATGAGGTCAACGGCCAGGGATCTTAATCAGCCGTCCTGAGGTGTAGAAGAAGAATATAATTTTGGTACAAGGTCTGCAGTAACTTACTCCCAAGGCTGCAATGAATCTACAGCTTTCAATATTAGCACTAGGGTGTCAGCTTGTACTGTATGCACATTTGTGTATTTGTGTGTGTGTGTGTGTGTGTGTGTGTTCTTACTGGGAGAGATGTCCACACAGCACCTCCTTACACACCGGCTGCTCCGCCAGAGTAAGCCAGAACTCACAGGCCTCCAAGGCAACATTTTCATCTTGGTCCTGAGTCCTCTGCAGCATGTACTGAGACAAATGTAAAAAGAGAAATTGAATCTTATGCTCGTAATAATTTACAAACCAAATAAGTAATTCTGAAATATGACACTCAATAACAACATCTATCCACAGGGGGGGGTGTGTGATGAGTCTATCATCACCAAGTGATATTGAACACTACACCATGTAACCCTTTAAACTCACTCACCTCTATGATGTTATGCATGTGTGGCAGGAGACGGTCCAGGCGAACTTCCAGCAGCATGACGAGAGCTCTGCACACATTCTTCCGCACTTCTGGTTCCTCATCTGTCGCCAGCGCAAACAGGTTCTACAGAGGATGAAAAGACCACGGTCAAATGTCTTCTTGGCACAGTGTGAAAGAACAAACACAAACAGTAATAATAATAATAATTACATGGCATGTAACATACAGAGTATGTACCAGAAGAAAAAAGAATGCAGGGGACAAAGCCAATGTAATAACATATCACAGTATATTTTCTTGTGATACACGTACAAAGACCAGTTCCAGTCTTGCGCCAACATTTTATTAAGTGTTCTGTCTGGACTAAGTGTCCATGTGGAATTACTGTGCGATACTGAAATCTTATCTCTGTAGCTGTTCTGCTACTGTGTATTTCACCCTCTTGCCACTTTATTACCTGCTTGACATTTAAGGGATGGTACATGTTGCTATTAAAAGCATAAAACCTCTTGGTATTTTGTTACAATGTTGTATACAAATGTTAGCCTGTATAAAATATCAAACTAGCATTTTATTTTAAGTTACTGTTCTGTATCTCTATTTACAAGCCTTAAATATATAGAGAGGATAAATAGGAGATTAAATCAATGCTTAATTCTTAAAACTAATTCCAAGGCTCAGAAATAATGACCAAATAAAATTAAAAAAAAAACAATCATGACTTGAACCTTCTGAAGCACTTTTAATGATTTTCAAAGGGAATTAAAAGCGACAAGTTGTACAGTAAACCACAGACAAACTGTCAGTGCAATAATTACTTGGAGAGAGATACTGACATGAGGGAAGGAGGTCATCCTTGCCGGAGACAGACCATCTGTCTCTCAGATAGTACATATTTATGTGACACGACAAGACAACAAAGGACAGTCAGACTTGCCTCAATGAAAGGGTCGATGTGCAGCATAAGAGCCTGAGTCCTGCTGATGATGAACTGATTAACACATGCGATGGCATGAGACCTGCAACACAATAACCACCAGTTACAACCAACACAGGCATTCTATCCTCACATGTAGCACGCTATGAAAGCAGCCCCTGTTTTCTTCTTAGCTCTGTTTTGCCATTGAGTTGACCTACAATTATGAGGAACTCTTGTCTTCTTCTGTCAGTGGGCCTGTTGCTTTATGACAGGGTGATATTTCATCTGTACAATTATTGTAGAAAAATCATAGGACAGAGGAAGGCGGGGCTAAAATGTAAAGATGTAAATAGGTTATACTTTTATGCAGAAAATACAAAATGTTAAGCTGTAATTCATATCATTATAAAGCATCAGACACAAAAATCTTAAACCAATGACAATGTATCATCAATAAGTAAGTATAGTGATCACTTATAGTGATAGAGTATAGTGATTGAAATTACATCAATCTTCAAAACCAAGAAAGCAGTACTGGAAAGACTCAGACAAACAAACAAATTTGATTTACTTCATAGTCAACAAAAAAAGTAGTAAAAGTATAGTAAGAGAACTTTGTACCTAATCTTTGGGCTGTTGTGCTTGAAAAATTGCAAGAACTTGGGGATCATGATGTTCAGAGGACGGTCCAGCATGTCACTGTCCAGGATCTCTGCTGAGTCCTCACAGATCTTCTGCAGGGCCCCAAAAGCTCCCTGATGGACAAAATGAAATGGGGAAAAAAAACAACAGATGAATATGTTGAAATATCACATTCTCAGATTTTTTAAACTCAGTATTTGTACCAGGCAGTTGGGCAGGTTATGGCCTCAATCACACAAAGTAGGCTGTTGGGTTCAGACTCTTAATAGACATAAAATAAATGTATATGTTTTCAAAACTGTATATCTACGTTTGTGGAACAATGCCTTTTTATGGCCATCTGTACATATCTAATCAGGGTAAACAGGCAGCTGACCAACATGACCTTAAAATTAAACACACTGCTTAACTAACAACTCCACCACTTTTTCTTTGCCATTTCATCCATGCTACAATCGCAACTGTTAAGGAAAGTCAGTATTACTGTGCACATTCATATTCTAAGATGCTACAAATTAGATACAGCTATAGAAAAAAAAAAAGCCTAACAAATCGGCATGGAAATACTGAGAGTCCTTGCAATTGAGATGATACACAGTCGTGTCTTGTCGCATTAATGTAAACTGGCAGGAAGAGAACGCCTGTCGACTTGGAGTCAAGTTAGGTTACTACTCTCTCTGACTTGACCGGGTTCAGACAGAAAAATGCGTCCTGAGCTGCACTCTAGTCTACATCCACCAGCAGGCCATTACAACAAAAGCGAGCACGGTGATACGTTTATTCCCTTCCAGGAAAGACTTGGTATTCTCTGTGAATAGGTGGGGAAAACAAATATGTGCATTTATTGGTAAAAATCCAATACTGCGCATCCCCATTTCAAAGATCTCTAAAAAGGAAGTTCCATTTTTTGCACAACCCCCCACCCAATCTCAGAGCAGGTTATACTGCAGCTACAGACGGGGAATGTGGAGGAGGAATGCCTTTACGTTTCTGTTTAGCTTCTTTTGTTCTCCGTCATCACATTTTTGCAGAACAATCTCAACATACTGTCAACATATGTTAATATTTTATAGGCCAAGCGTAATAACACACAGTAAAGTACGTGTTTACATAAGGAAAGGTCATATAGATGATCTCGTTCCAGTTTTTGCAGATTGCAATTCAAAAATGTGCTCATCCATGATCTTCAATAGGATTCATCCACTTCTGCTCTAATAACCTTCAAACTGTTGGCAAGCAGTCACACACAGACACAGACACACACACACACGCACACACACACACACACACACACACACACAAATGCACACACACACAGGAACACCCGCCCCTCTCTCTTCGTACGAGCTGCTCGACTGATGGTTAGTATGCATGTTCACAGTATGCTGCAGACTTCAGCATCTCACACAGAAAGGCAGTCTGAGGAGCAGATACAGAAAAGCGCAGCATGGATACTGGCGCTGTCTGAAATGTGTTGCCATGGAAACCGCTCCCATGCCGGCATTCCTTTGAGATGACAGATACAGAACAGTCTCAAAAAAATAAAAACACACACAAAAAATAAATAAATAAATAAATAAACACGAAGGAGCCAAATGGGATGCAGTGAGACGAGGAGGGCGAGGCTGCGACTGTGTCAAGGTCAAAAACAGGAGGAGACCAAGTGCAACTCATTAGAATACAGATGAGTCACTTTCACCTTGCAGGGGAGTGTGACATGAACAAGACAATAACAGAGCCTGAGCAGGAGATTTCCTTACAGAGTTTCTGGGTGAAACAAACAATATACATGACACTTTGGGGATTTAAAGCGCAGACTTATTGCTGTTGAGGTTTAAATTAAAATATGAGATTCAGATATGATGTAGCTGAATAGCACATGCTTTTATGTACTTGTCTACAGACCTCTGTCAGATAACTGTGGAAATTGAGTTGAAACAATTAACTGCAAAGCCGATTGATAGCTTAATTAATTGGCAGTTACTTTGATTACTGATTAAGGGGTCAATATTCAAGCAACAATTCTTTAAAGCTGCCTGTTCCAGCTTCTGAATTGTAAAAACTTTGCTGCTCTACTGTATTTAATATCACTGTTCAACCATTAATTCTGGATTCTTGGAAATTATGAAAGATGTTCTAACATTTTATAGACACAGTTAAACACTGACTCATCAGATAAATCAGCACATTTACGTCCACAATGAAATTTTATCCTTCCTTTACAGCATTGAGCTAAGCTGAGTAATGGAAAATTCTACTGAAATGTTTTAGTTTAAGTATGAGGTCACAGCAGCAGTGTCCATCCAAATGGAAATTCAAATGGATTTTAAACCACCTCTGTGGAAAGAAAATTTTTACGAATTAAAAAATAATAAATATGTGTCATGTGTAATTAGACGTTTTGAGAGTTTCCACAGAACATTCTGTGTTTCCACCTTGAACAAACAATCCTAAGCATATTTAACGTAGTTACTAGTCATTAATGGGACGAATGCTGTTCCTCCTGTGAATTAAAAAAAGATGTAGCAGCCTTATATTTTCCAGTCAATACAAACTAGAAGCAAAATGCTATAATATTTATGCTTTTTGTCAGATTAAAAATGCAGCATCAGATGCTAAAATATAGCTCGATCATTACTTGTGATGTCCATGTGATAATGTACGGAGCACAACTTGAGACCGCTACCACTGTGGTGTGTCAACAGAGAAGGGCAAAGAAATGGGAGTGGCCTTCAAACATTCCAGTGATTCCTAAAGTGTAATCCTCCCTTCGAGTTCTGCTATGGAAGGTCATCAGATGCGAGAATGTATGTCATGACAGATTACAGCAAGCCAGGGCAAAGAGAGGTATGCATTTAGTCAACTGAACAGCTCTTTCAGACTCAGACGGTTACAAATACGTGCTTAGGTGACAAAACATTTTCATACATGGTCGTCAGCCCTCAACTTGACCCTCACAATGCCATCGCAACAACTCTCTAACTGCCATATTTCAAAACAGTAGAACTGCTTGCAGGCAAAATCTATAAAAAGCTGTCCACCATCATCAGACTTGGCATCCAATACACCTGCTAGTGTCTTTTAATAGAGCGTGCAGAGAAGGGTACAGTGTGGCTGCGTAGGGGGCTCTTCCCACAACTGCTGCTCTTAAACCACAAGAGAGAACCAGTGGTACAGCTGCATGTCCACATGTTAGCATAGCCATAGACTGGTCATTAATTAATTGCTAACTATTTTGACAATCGAGTAATCATTTCAGTCATTTTTCAAGCCAAAATGTCAAACAATTACTGGTCCAAATTCTAAATTGTGAGGATTTGCTGTCTTTCTTTGTTCCAGGGTTCTGGGTAATTGTACTGTGCAATTTTGGTTCTTAAGCTAAACAATATACCAGATAATGTGAATGAAAACAATTGTCAGTTGCATCCCTAGTTTATGTCATTTCTATATCATAGAACGGCATGTTCTATTGCTGTATATATGAAGCTCTTAACTATGAAAAAAGGTTATATAAAGAAGACAATGAAATACCCCAACACATTGCTGAGAGCTTACAGCTAATATTTAAGCCTCATTTTCTGCCAAACATCACCTTAGTGTGGGTGAGAAAGGTTTCAGTAACAGAGTGACGAGGATCACCTTGCAAAGATTTACTGATGTAGACTGATCAAATGGCCCAAGGCCAACATGTAATCAAACATGGTTTTCATTGCTTGGTTTACAAAGTGCATACAGCTGAGAAACTGTATACTGGCAGCCACCAAATATGTCCCAAAAATAGATATCAAAGTGCAGTTGGCAGTAATGGTGTAGGCGAATTAGATGTCTCTATGGCAACAGTCAACACCTTCAAAAATGAGTTTCGCACGACATATTCATTTGTTTTCTCTAGTAAATTTACAATGTTTGCTTTAGAGGGGACAGTATTCATCCTAGTTGGTGCACATTTACAGACACCAACATTAATTAAAAAAAAAAAATCTAAATGAAAACTAGTTGTCCACATCAAATGACATTAAGTCTGCTAAAATCTCAGTGCATTTGTAAAATCTCCTCACATTAAATTAATTATTTTAGTTCTGGTGCAAGGCATTGGACAAATGAGGTATAATACAAGCCACAATAGATCAGGATGCCTTCGAGAGTAAGTGTTGCAGTACTCAGATTAAATGTTCAATCCTAGATGGAACATGGCACTAAATATTACAAAAATTGCAAAAAGGTCAAGTGCAATATCAAAATCGCAGGAGCAGTAACTCTTTTTGATTACAATGTCTCACAACATACCATTAAAAATCACTGTGGTGATATAGAGATGACTCAGCCAACATTTCATATTCTCCTTTTGTAATGGAAATATTCCTCAGTGCAAATGGAACGCAACAATTACCATTCCCACAGAAATCGTGACTCATATCACAATCCCAAATCTGTCAAAAATACTAATATGATTTAATGAAGAATTACTTCGTATTGGGTTTGACAAAGTATGGCTTAGCATAACAGAGATGATTATGGAAAATCACCACCATTCATCTTTTTTTTTATCTTCAAGAGGTCTCAGCACTGAGAACCCTCTGATTCCCTGCACGTAAACTGCAGTTGTTTTGTGCTAAAGTATCTATTGCCCCCTTTAAAACAACATGGAGATCTATTTTAACAGTTTCAATTAAATGCCATTTCTACCATCAACATTAGCGGGAAAATTTCATCACATTCATTCAATTAAGACTGAAAATACTGCTGGCTCAGACTTTAATAGTATCAAAAACACTTGGAAAAAGCACAAAAAGAACTATGGCAGGACAAAATACCTTTGTGTCCCTAGCTGACAACACTAAACATAAACATTGCGATCAATAGCCAAAAATACATAAAGCTTTTAAATAAATATTTTGCAACCTTTACCACGAGATTAGTAGACCTTTTTGTCATCCAGCACGAACTTAACCATCTTCAACATCAGACACTAAGAAGCTTTCCAGCCTCCAAGCTGCTTTTCAAAATCATAGTGAGTCTTATGAGGAGTTGCTACTTTCGGTCGCTGTAAGCTTCGTACACACATACACTTCAAGATCCGCCGCAGTAAATAGCTGACCTAAATCACAGCATCAAAATGAGCTTTATAAGCGGGACGGGCTGTGGTGTTACTGGGGGAGACATTTTTTCCTGTCACACCTCTTCCTTAAATTTCAGATAGTGCAGCTCAGTGAAAATCATGTGAACATTCTTGCTGCAAGGGGTGGTGAGTAATCCTGCCAGGATACATTTGAAATGCCCTTCAACGCAGCAGAATTTAGCATGACAGTTTAACATGCTACTTAATCTGCGCATGTTCTCTAATGTAATGTATCCACCTTCCCTGTAGCAGCTGATGACACAGGCACATGCAGCAGACAGCATATTTTAACGAGAAGGAAGTTTATGTGAGTCGAAGTATGGGTGCGGCACTATTACACAGATCAGATGCATCAACATCCACTATAAGCTACTGTGTTGTAATTCTAGTGGTCGCTGCAAGGGAAGATTTGTCTGCGTAAGTGCTGATATCATCAAAAACGGATGACATCAAGCACTTCAACATAATGTAATCAAGAGTTCTAGAGCTGCAACTAAAGATTATTTTCTTTTCCTGGTCATACGAATACAGTGCAGACATTAGATAAGAATAAGAGTAAATAGTCTAATTTAGTAAGTTTAAATAACAACATACTGAAAATACTTTTTCCCTCTGTTGATTTATCATTAAAATAGCTGGTGATTAATTTAATATTTGAAAGCTAATCCATTAATTGTGGCAGTTCTAAAGAGATCATTATAAACATCATGCTGTAGAGCAAATAGACATACAGAGAAAAAGGAATACTTGCAGCATAAGACAGAACAACACTGTGTTGTTTTTTGCTCATATGCACATTGATTAAGCTTTTCCAGGAGATGTTGTGCGTCGAGTCAGAAAATGAGGTCATAATGGTTTACTGGTGAAAAGGATAGAAAGAGAATAAATGATTCCACGTTGAATAATCTGTAGTTGTGGCCGCTGCTCCAGCTGTGAGACGGTCTTTAGCTCATCTGGCCAGCAGGATGCTATCCAGATGCTGCTTATGGCTGACCCAGCCCCCCTTCCTCTCCCCCATAAATAAATAAACAAAAAAACAGACGTGCAGCCAGCGGTGTGTGCCCAGACATGCTTACTTAAAGCTCAAGTGTGCTCTGACATATGATCACAAATATGTGTGCGCTTAATCCCTCTCTCACAGACACACATACACTTGCAGACAGCTATGGCAAAAAAAGCTACTGCTAAACAAATTATACCGACATTTATTTATCAACTTATCCAAATAAAGCCAAGTGTAATCCTTAAAAGATACGGCCATACAGATACTGGTTTTGCCATCCCCAGTTCATTTTTTGGGTTTAGAGCTTGTCGATTAAGCTGTTTTGGGTTGGAGAGCCATCGTAATCAAAGTTATGCACAAATCCTGACAGTTCCCTTTAGGGTGAGAAAAACATGAATACATCCAGCAGCATTCAGGTCCATTTTAAATCCATGTTAGTTAGCATCATCATGAGTTATTTTATTTATTTCAGATTTCAAATGTCATCTAATATCTCTGATGCAGAAAATGTTGGATACATGCAAATGTCATCTCTCATGTTATGACAGAATTGCAGATTTTTTTGATGCTATGGCATTTCTCTAATCCAATTTTATAAGATCTTCCATGCCACAGACAAGCATTCATGTCTGGATTAGGGTAGGGCGCTATGGCAGAAAAATAATATCATAAGATTTCAGGGTATATTTGCGATAATATTTTTGATGGTATGACAAAATACTGGGAAATCTCTTTGGTTAAGAAGCAACAATATCTCTTCTTTACGAACAATCTGGTGCCAAACAGAGAATTCAGAGCCAATATTGGCCTATCAAGGGTATATTGTATTTATATGCCTCTTGCAGGATTTTTGGCTCCCCTCATTCTCAACTGGGTGCTTCCCTGCTTAAGGAGGAGAAATAATTTGTTTTATTACCTCCATTTGTTTCTTACAGTCTTCTTGCACTTCTTAAATTTTACCGTAATTTGTTGTACATATGATTTCTAATCAAAAACACTTCCACATGCGTGAAGTCGCTCCCCTAATTGAAGCCAACTTTCACTTCTAAAACCCTAGTCTAAATGGAGACTAAAAGATACCCCTCCATAAAGTAGCTACTGAATAATTAGCAGAAAATCAAGTCCTACAATCATTGCAAAGATCCCAGCAACATCTCCAGTGTGCGTCCTCACCTCACATGTGTTGTAGTCCTCAGAATCTAACAGCTGGCAGAGTTTAGGCAGAAGCTCCGGCCAATTTTGTAGTTCTCCCTTGGAGGCGATGGTGGTGATGAGGATCCCTATCATGGAGAAGATTTACTATAAGCTACACTGACTGTCAGGAATGCAAACACTCAGCTTTCATAGTGATCAAAACAATCTTAGAACAGAAGCAAAATACAGTCAAATGCAGATGTTCAGCATGATGATTTACTTATTAATAATCAATATGAACGGGTTTGCTTTGTACAAATATGTATTCAGTTAGCACTGTCTCAAAAAATTAAATTTAACTAATCTAATATAGAAAACAAATAATTTTAAGAAAGATAGAATGGCTGCATGGTTTCTAGTTAAGCAGCATGTTTTTGTGCTGTTTATCACATGTAAAACTGAATACAGCAATAGAAACAGTGAGTAACTGGGGGAAGAATGAAGGGATAGTATTTGACAGGGAATTGTAGAGCCTTTAACCTGGTTTGTCTGTATCTACTGCAACTACTAATAAAATCTGATATATTCACATAAGCAAATCTCCACCATCAGAGTACAACAGAGGACAAATAATGCAAAGTACATCACAAAACACTTCTTCCAACGGTCCTACAGTACAGCACTGGGGATAAAAACGGGCGAGTCATGATGGATGAACTCTTCATGTGGCAGCTGAAAAGCAAGCCATCACATTCAGTGGACCCAGAGGAGGCAACTTACCCACAGTGGCCCGGATGAGGGGAGACGAGTCTCCGATGTTTTGGAGGCACTCACTCTTGATGAAATCTGACACGCCATTAGGGAAGTTTTGATAGTGGGCTTTTACATTGTTCTTCAGTATCAGCCCACTCAGGGAGCGTGTGGGTTCATCTTGGTGGGTGGAGAAAAGACAGATAAATTAATTCTATCTGAGCACAAATACACTGGTGGAGTCAGGACAAAGGTTAATGTGTTGTGATGGCTGGTAACTTGTTCCTTAACTACTCACATTGCATTAATTCATACCGTTTATATAAAAACATATATATATTCTTAACTATCTAAACAACATATATTACATAAAAATAGGTAACTAATAGACTAAATAAAAGACTCATCATTATCATTTCTAAATAATTGTGGCTTGTTGCATCTCAGCTAAGAGTAATATCTTAACACCACTTAACATTTCGGTCAGACAGTCAAGCCAAGAGAGGAGCGGTGCCAGGAATTAGGTTTAAAATTAGAGTGACCCATATTCTGAGTGCCACATCATCTGCGGCAAAGATGCCATCGGGTCAGCCGAGTCATGGCCAAACAGACCTGTCAGTGAGCAGTTACATAAATATAACATGTTCCCTCTGTCCACTACCATCGGATGATCGAGGAACACAGTACACATGCGACAAAACGACAGACAGAAACAGACAGAATGGGAGCTTACCTTCCGATTTTAACTTTGTCAGAACAAATATCAAATAGTTGTTGAAGTCTGGGTACTGGTTGAGCTGCTCGAGTCTCTGGAAAAGGTGGTTTAGGAAGACAAGGTGCTAACTGAATGTAGAGCATGTTAAAAGGGTGTGAGCACATTGGCACCAAAATCTGTTCCATGGTTATCATTGCATTTCTTTTGTCTGAAGAGACTCATAAAGAGTCTTTCGAGCAGAAGCTTGTGTGACCAAGTGTTGGTGTAATGTAACCGTATACCTGTGTGTATGTGTACATTTGTAGGGGTTTGTAAATATATCATATGACATGACTATATACTGTATGTCCCAGCCAGATGACGTATTTAGGGATATAAGAGCAGCTTGTCTGTGAGTCAATGATGCGGTGCATGTGAAGCATTACGTAAGTACATCATTTAGGATCAGCATGACAGCAGACAGCATGGAGCAACAGTTAACAATTGTTCTTTTGTATAAACGTATGTGGTGACTTCTGTTGCACAGAATCTATAGATCAGATTTATAATGCACTTAAAATAAAGCTTGAACCAATGATGGATTTTTTGGATCGAAGCTGACACCATCATTTGGGAGTAAAAAAAAAATTCAAAAGTGATACATCAGTCAATATTTTTCTGTACAGACATTTTTTGCAACGATCCCTCAAATGTGGTTATCAAACACGGGTGACAAAGATATTTAATAAGTAAAAGACATTTTACAGTACAACAATAACGTTTTCAGAGCACGACCAAAGTATCTACTGGCTGACATTGCTGGTCCATACTGGCTTATCAATGATCTAATTTCATTTTGGGGGAATATAATGCAAAAAAATTGTCGATATACTGTCATAGATATATGTATCAGTCAGGCTCTGCTATTTTTTCACTGTACATTTTAGCATGCTGTTGCATTTATCAACTAAAACCAGTCATTTCATGCTTTTATATCTTGATCTTTACACAAAAGCGAAGTGTTTAAATTGCACTTTAATTTCCCGACATTTCATTTAGAGACTGATGGTCTAATGTCAATTTGATAACAGTTTTCTAACATCATTAATAGATTATTCATTACATAACTATTACAAGACACAGGGTTGCATAAACAATTGTCTTATTTGCTTTGAATTCAGATAATCAAATGATTGATTTGATTAAAAAAAAAAAAACAATCCTCTGATTTCTTTGACTTTTCACGCGT
Source organism: Acanthopagrus latus (assembly GCF_904848185.1). NCBI lineage: Eukaryota > Metazoa > Chordata > Actinopteri > Spariformes > Sparidae > Acanthopagrus > Acanthopagrus latus. The sequence continues at coordinate 21,359,353 of NC_051050.1, read as the reverse complement.
AAAAACATGCACTACTGAAGTGTAACATTAATTTAATGTTTGGCTATAACCTCATTTCAAGGTAAACCGAACTGCACTCTGTCCGGTGTTGTCAGAGGATTAGCTTGAGGATGATACACATGCGTGCTGCATGAATTGGCCGTTAACTTAATTAAGTTTGATGGAGCATGATAATGCAAAGTGAGGGTGTGTATGGAGGCGATTAACCGCAGGATCAAGCTTACCAGTACATGCGACGTTTGGTATTAATTGTGACATTACCCTCGCCTAAACAGACCACTTTCTAGCGTTATAAGTGGGTTAGACATGAGTTATCCAGCACGGCACGGCCTGCTTAGCTAGCAGCACGCTGAGCTTGTTAAAGACAATAAGCACCAAGCGGTCAGCAGCACCTGCGTACCTGCTTATAACGGTACCCACCTCGGCTAGTGTTAGCTAGCTAGCCTGTTGATTCTTCCTGACATTATTATAACTACCAACATCCGCGTCTGCCTTAACAAAAAAAAAGGATACTTGCTGGACGGATCTCTGCGTGGACGTGTCTGGCGACTGAGACTCCTTCAGCAGCTGTAAAATTTGTTGGAGCCCTTGCTCGTCTGGCTTCCACTCACACTCCATCTTGCTCTGCTGCTGTTGCGGATAAAGAAATAACACTGGCTAACACATCAAACGGCTCGCTAACGCGTAACCCCGAGGGACAGGGAGACGTTAACGTGACATTAGCTGGGCTCGTAAGCTAGTTCCAGACACAAAGGGGCGTTTTACCTGTTTTCTCTACGCCGACGTACTCGAGTGAAGCTGACTTTCTGGCTAAATGTGACCGTCTGTCTGGGTTTTCAGACATGGGCCTGGCACGGCAGGAACATCCGTTTTCGCAACAAGCTGAAAAAGCTGCGGGCCATACAGGCTCGCGACGCATATATGTGGCTGCCTCGTCAGCTGACGACATACGGCTGAGCGGTCCTAGTGCGAGACATGTATTAGCCAGACGTGTTCAGGGATCAGATTATCCTCATTATTATCCATATTATCATTTACAGGTCATGGGTCCAACTTATTCAAATACTCACCAAAGTCTGCCTTATCGTGCTCAATTTTTATTTATTTATCTATTCTTTATTTCTGTTTGCTGGTGCTTTTCAACATACATTTGCTATATACATATACACTGTTTATTACAGTTATACACAATACAAGAAACATTAATTGAACAAACAGAGTACATAAATAACTATGGTAAGGGTGAATATGAATAACTAAGTGGTAACCCACCTCCCACGCACCCCCCAGAAAAAGGGAAAACAAGTATGATATACGTTCAAACCATCAGACAAAGTGGTTGTGGAAGACAGGAGAAAGGTTTGGAACACATATGTCCGACAGCACTTGAAGGCAGCACGACTTGCTTGAACTGTAAGCCTTGTGATGTCACTGTTGTGTTCAGAAATCTTTCATAATGAGAGTAAACGTAAAACTGTGACATCTAGCGGAAGTTTTGACTCCACAAACACAACTTTATAGGATTTACAAAAAAAATAGTAACCATATACTTTGTTTTGCATGAAATTATGAAAGAAAAGGGCTATGAAATGTCTAAACAAGAGTGTGTAGAAAATATCCAACTGACACAAGGAACCTGAGTCAGGTTTTAAGTTGCACTCAATGTTTTTACACACTGATTCCAAAACAGTTTACAGGACTATATAATACACATACAGCTAAAAAATTAGGGCAACAAAGCTGAAAGGAAATTTACTTTTATTACTTTCAGTTTTCCCAAACTAACAGTGGGGTGTTAGGTCATTATTTGAAGCAGTTCAAATGAAAGTAATCTGGAAAAAATGAAAAAATAAATAACCATGAATAGAATTTATTGGAAATATACCAATAACATTGATTGAACAAATACAATGTAATGGTGTTATCAAAATCTTGACAAGGATGAAAATAATAATTCAACTAATAACTTTGATGACATATTTTTGAATGCACAAAATAAAAGGAAAATCCTGTTTTTTCAGTATTAATATCAGATGAATAAAAATGACACTGAATGGAAATATTTTGTTCACGGATGCTTCAATAGCTCCAGAGGAGTGAGTTTCTTCTGTACAGAGTAGTTTTAAAGTCTACCTGCTGTGTTGACCACTTCTGTCCACTGGGTGGCAGCACGCGGCAGAAGTGCGTGTGATCTGCCGCGAGCGTCAGGTGAAGAAGTGAGCTCTACATTCAGTGCGCTGGTGCCTCACAGCGTACAGAGCAGCATCCAGTGGACCAGCCTGCCTGTACAATTCAGTTGTTTCCTTCAACACCAAGGCGTATATGTATTTCTGGTGGAGGCATATTTAATTTGTATTTTACACGACCGCCGTTTGAGGAAGCCCCAGAGGAACCCGCGGACGTGTGAGGGGGAGTTTGAACAAACAATCCCTTCGGTCTGCCTCCACTCTGCTTGCCAGCTTTTTGCCAGGAGAGTTATTTTCTGCCAACCGAGGAAACATGAGCTTTCTATTGTGAGTTCTATCTAAATCTTCAGTGTTTATTTTACCTTGTCATTTAGATTTGTGTCCGGAAAACCTCAGCGGTTTCTGCGTAACACAGCTAGCTGGCTAGCCATAGCATAATACGGGATAGGGCTACTTCCTGGATTCAGCTCCGAATGTCTAATGTGTTTCGGTTAGCTTTCTGTGAATTACTGTGAAGATTAACATCAGCATCGATGGTAAACTATCTGTAATCTATGAATACCTTCTGTCGTGTTCCACCTCAGGGCTTGAACCCGCACAGCAGCGATCCTAGAGCAAATGTTTTAACTGTAAGTGTCTCACCGTCGGGCCTGGATATGTGCTGGCGTGAACACTTTGTTGCCACGGGCTAATCCAGCCTCGATGTGACAGTACGCACCACCAATCCATCTCTTCATCCACTGTTTCATCAAATATCTGTTTGTGGATGAAATGACAAGGCTGGACATCAACTTAAATACGCGTCTTTTTAGGTAACTGGAAGAAGAGATGAGCTAAAAAAACGAACAGTCGACCCCAGGAAAACATTAGGTTTTTAGGTTTGACTACATTACTGAAAGACTTGTCTGACATTTCCTATAAGCTACACAGCATATATGTCATCAGAAAACCCTCCTTTTAATGTGTATAATCAGGCTTTTTTTAATCAGCTATGGTTGATTCCTAATTGTGTAATTACAACCAAAATCACATTTCAGGCCATGGACAGCATTTTATTGCAATGTCTAGATAATTAGTCCAACCACTCTTCTGTCTCAAAAGGATATAGTGACAAAAGAGTCTGTCTTGCTTGTAAAATAAAATATGAAATGTTATCGAATGTTCTAGATAGGTTTTAGTAGCTGATGTTGATGCTCTGAATGAATGAATAACTGTATAAGTGTGTGGCCCATCGTGTTGTGACTCTCATAAATTCATGTTTAATTGGGCAGCGAGAGGGTTTGAGTACTGCACCTCTCCAAATGACCTCATTAAACACACAGAGAGACATACTGTTCTGGCTCCTCCACCGAATCTGCCAAGCCCATCGAGTCAACGGGAGCTCAAAACTCCCTCTTTTCCAATCAAGAATCTGACTTTTCTGTCTGCAAAAGTCCCTCGCCTGGGGGGTTACTGTGTGAGCTCACGGTTTGTCATCATCTTATCGGCCTCCTTATTTATCACACCGTTTGTCTAACCCTCTTTGAAATGTGACTCACAGTGGAAACCGCTCATCCAAGACGTTCAAGCCCAAGAAGAATATCCCAGAGGGTTCTCACCAGTACGAGCTGTTGAAACATGCAGAGGCTACGCTGGGAAGTGGAAACCTGCGTATGGCGGTCATGTTGCCCGAGGGTGAAGACCTAAATGAGTGGGTCGCAGTCAACAGTAAGCACCAGTTTTACCTTTTTCCCCCTCTTTTGTTGAGGCACCTTTTTAACTTCAGAGTCCTTGTATTCCTCTTATTTTGTTTCAACTGTCACTCTCCTCTCGGTCTCTTTATCTGCATGCTTCTCAGTACCTCTGTCCCTGAAATCTCAATTAGTCCACATCAAGAATCAGTTGAGGGCGAACTATCAGGCTGTAAGATCTTGGCATTCCCTCTAAAGACCGCGTGCATTCATGCTGGAAAAACCACTGTGAATGTTAAATAGACTTTATTGTCTGTGTTCTGAGAGGCTTGTTTACGTAGGTCTAAATCGAGACAAGTGGTCGGTCAGCAGGAGATTAATATCCTCTTGCGTCAGAATGCCCTCCGGGGTTTTGAGATGTCCAGTGTCTTTGCATGTTAGGAATTTAATTAAGTTTTTATTTTAGGTCTTTTTAGTGTGATGTGGGGAGGTTTTGGATTCTGATCTGTCAAAATCGATGCAGGACACATAGAAACACATCGAATGCATCATTACGTTCTCTTGATTTTGCTGTTTGCCTGTCATTTGATGCTCTTGAAGTTAATTGCAGTTGATTTGGGTGGACTGTATTGCACGGGTCTTCAAACATTTGATGCATTTAGGAATCCCTTTGTAGCACAAGAGCATAAAAAATGAAGCAGGCTGTGACTGCATGTATCCACTATTATCTACTCGGTTTACTTGACAAGTTCAGGCATCCTCCAGCTTTGAGTTTTTGCCTGAGAGATGTCTCGGCTATGTCAGTCATCGTTGCAATCCCCGTACTCTCCAGTTTCATAAAAGCTTGGTGGAAATGGATGGATGTTAGTCATTGCCGCATGAGCTGTTCTAACTTGCACAATAAAGGGAAGTTAGAATAACTTCTCCCAACACCGAGTCTTTATGACTTTCCTCATGATGTCTGTTCACGAGGCGCAGTTCATTAGAGTTTTTTTAAGAAGCGTTGCGACAGATGAGGCTGCTCGCGGATGACATAAATCATAATGTTGAAGATTTTTTTCAGCACTGAAGTCATGATTTTTGAACACGATTACTCATTGACTTTGTAAACATCATGAATTTATAAAATAGATGTATTGGGATGTATTTGATACTGCTCTCCCACTGTGAGTTCACTGTGTATTAAGAAGCTGCCACCAGCAAATGCTTGTCATCTTTGCTTGAAAAACGTGTTACAGCTGAAAGGATTTCTAGTCTTTCTTGTTGACCAAAGGCTCCTCATCTCGTCTTGAGCTGAGCTAAACATGCCACAGCCTGGCTGAGAGTGAGTTTAGGCTTTTAGGGCGGGGGTGAACGCTGTTAAGGCGAGGGGTACGCTGGATTTATAACACAAGAAGAAACAAGAGCTCGATTGTGAGACAGAACTCATTTATATTGTTTGAACTGTTTGAAGCCAAAATAATAATTGAAAGTAACACTTGATTCATTACCCGGCCCAATAATCATGTGGTAGCATTTGAAGCAATAAGCCACCAGTGGTTTGTGCTTTATAGTGACTCAACAATTCTTGCAATGCCATCTTTATAGCCTGAGCGTCTCTGATCTTCTGTGGCTCAGCTGTCTCTTTGCATACACATCTAGCTCAGTCTAAGCTCCAGGAAAAATCTGCCGTGGTGACGACTTTGGCGCCTGTCATGGCAACGCGCTGATCAGCTGAGAGCACGGCAGAGGCTGCAGTCATTTCTCTCTTTTTCCACCTCCACCTCTTCACCAGTGCTTTTTGCACCTTTTTACCAGACATATTCTCGATAAGATGTGTCTGTATTTGTGAGTGTGGTGTGAGAACAGTTGGCAAAGGCCGTTCTAGCAGCAACGGTTTGTTGATCTGCAGTTCTGAATCTTCCTGATGAATACAGACCACTATTACCTGGTGGTACGTAGAGATATTTCCTTTCACACAAGTGCAGAACGCACAAGCTAGTTGTTCATCGGCTGTAGTCTTTTTGGCCTTCTCATCTATTCGCCTGATACATCTCTATATATATCATGCTTTCCTTCTCCCAACAAGTGTTTTAGTGCCATTTTATCAAGCATCTGAATTGTGCTCACTGACATCAAAAGACAGTAGGAAGATAATTTAGCAGGGCCTTGCCTTGAAAATGCACATTTCTGTATTTAAATAATTCTCAATACTGCTTTCCAACACTGGTTGTAATCAAGCTTCACATTAACTTTAAAACCTCCAGTGAATGCTTGCAGCTCTACAGCCATATGAAAGGCACTTAAATTGACAGTGTCCAATATTTGATATATAAGGTGACATTTTTGAAGTTATTATAAAGCCTTGACCTTGTCGTGAATACAAATGGTTTGGACAAAGGTATCTTCGTTGATCATCTCTCCACAAGACATCAGCTGTTCAGTGTGTCTTTTTTATGTGAGATTTTTTTCCGTAAGTTTAGCAGAAAGAACACTAACTCTGCCAACACTTTAAATAGATATCTCAAACTGAAGGAAAGCCAGAGTTGGCTGTGAACTGCTGGGAATGAGTGATGCATTTTGTTGCAGATAACTGGAGTGCGCCCTGGTCTACAGTTTTGAACTGGGCTGTGAAGCCGGGGTGGAGGGCTGTGGGGGAAACTTGATGCCAGCTATTTGTGCTGACACACATGGCGTTTGGTCCCATCTATTCTTGATTTAAATATGTTCTTTTTTTTCTTTCTTATCAGCTGTGGATTTCTTCAACCAGATCAACATGCTGTACGGCACCATCACAGATTTTTGCACAGAGGAAAGCTGTCCAGTCATGTCCGCTGGTCCTAAGTAAGTTCATCAGTGTAGATCTGTGAGGTTATAGTTTATTATAACCTGCTCATCTTCGTCTCTCAAGGCTCAGCAGGGGCATGGAGGAGAGGAGGGGGTGGGGGTGATTAAAATCTAATTGAATTCATAATGCTGCATGCCTTGTTGTTGTGATAATGTAAAACACCTACCAGCCTTAATCAGTAGTCTGGCCTCCTGCTGCCAGGCTCATTTCATTCTCAGTGGATGTTTTATATGTTAGTATCTCTCAGGGAAAAACGGAGCTCACATGATTTAGATTGGCTCCTGCAAGGTTGAAAGGATCTGTATGAGAAAGATGTGATTGCGAGTTGCATCAGCATCTTGAAAATGAGACTGAATGAGAATGAATAAAAAAACTATTTTCAATATAAGATATCTTCTACCTGTGTTTTCTGTAGGTATGAGTACCATTGGGCTGATGGGACCAACATCAAGAAGCCCATCAAATGCTCTGCTCCCAAGTATATCGATTACCTCATGACCTGGGTGCAAGACCAGCTGGACGATGAGACACTTTTCCCTTCAAAGATCGGTATGACTCACCTCCGTTTTCTCTCATCTCCTGTCAAAGCCGTCTGTTTCGTGTGGGTTTTATGTGTTTGTGCGGTTTCTGTTAGTAATCAGCTATAAAGAAAAGCAACTTTCCTACACCTGCTGAATGACTAATGATCAGATGTCTGCAGATAGTTTTTTTTTTTACCCAACAGCTGTAGTCTGTTGAATTTAAACTGCCATGCAAAGAGTGTAAATTATACTTGTAGGTAAACTCTTGAAACTTAGAGGGAATGTACATTTAAATTGCTTGAAATGCTAATTGAATTGTAGATGCAATAAAGTTGGAGCCCCGTGATGTGGAAGAAGGGACGAAGTATTACATAGTGGATGTATTATTATTGTTATTATTATTATTATTACTATTATTATACCAGAGGGGACATTTTCTAGGTCATCAGCAGGAAAGTACATGAACATTTCGTCTGTTTGCTTATTCATGAATCCACGGAATAGTTCACAAACACATCCAGATTGAAATTGTCAGAAATAACTGGGTAACAGCTGCAATTTACATAAATACCAACACAAGCTTGTGCCATCTAAGGTGGAGCTTCAATAGGGGTGGATGGCAGCCAGCACAAATAATTATCTCATCCATCCTGAAGTACATCTCAGTGGAAGGAGCAACGACTGAAGGTGCTCACCTGGAGTGTGCTTCAGTACCATGATGAATAGATCCATGGTAGCTATTATTTTGTACCAGAAAGACTTCAAATGATCTGTAAAAGACTCCAGGGTTGGTCATGTTTGTTTCTGAATGAACAAGATGCGTAGAAGACTGGACACTGCATGCCCATTCCTGTGTCACAGCTTTATTAAAGAGCTCCTCATCCTGTCTGTCACCTGCTCCCTTTGAATAATTGAGTTGCACTGTAGGTTACTGTAGCTCTGCTGTGTACTCTGCAGAAAGAGGCTCTCTTCCAGGCGTCTGCACTCGCTTAACATTCACTGAATCATAGAGAACTGCACAATCTGAGGTGTATAATACAGTGCTGTTTTAACTCCATCAGCATTCCCCACCTACAGATGAACCATGTAGCTACGGTGTGATGTGGTTCCGTGCTGCAGTCATGATTGTTTGCACTTCCCTTAAATCGTGCCGTGGCCTGCCTGTGGAGGCATTGGCAAACCAGAGAACATGCTGTACTTGCATCTTTCTTTATTGCTCTGAGCGTTTGGGGCTTATTGAGATTAACAGTGAGACGAAGATGGATTGAGTGAACTTTAAACATGTGTCTTCTCGGCTCGCTGCGTAGAGCAGCAGAATAACTGCAGCAGCCATTAAATGTCACCCTTTTCTTCTTTAGACACATTTCTTTTTTTCTTAGATCAAGCCTTTTTTTAAAAAAATGTGTGTGTGTGTACTGGTGTATACTGAAGAAAATTAGTGTTGAAACAGTTTGACATATTCAGACCCGTTATGTATCCATAAACTCATAGTTTGTGAAATGTCGATAATATTTTGGTATTCTAAAGCTGAAAGTGTTTCCACAAAGCCATTAACTCAGTGACCGTCCTAGCTGCAGTTTATCTTTGGCTGTATGTTTGAATAACAGCTTTCTCCTTCTCGTTTCCAAGGTGTCCCCTTCAAGCGAAACTTTATGTCGGTGGCGAAGACCATCCTGAAGCGGCTGTTCAGAGTCTACGCTCACATCTACCACCAGCACTTTGACTCTGTCATGCAGCTGCAAGAGGAGGCCCACCTCAACACGTCATTCAAACACTTCATCTTTTTTGTTCAGGTACAGAATCTTTCAGTGCTTCTCACTCGAGTCATACTGCATGTTGGCAATAATGTAATGTAAGCACAATGTGAGAAATCTTTCCCTTTTCGTCTTTTTCAGGAGTTCAACCTCATTGACAGGAAAGAGCTGGTCCCACTACAGGAGCTGATTGAAAAACTGACAACCAAGGATAGATAAACAGCATTGTAATCCTTTATTTTATTGGTCTTCTAGTTTTTGCACAGATACCCACCCCCACCCTGGCTGTATGTATGCAGTATATATACTATATATTTCCATTTGGGGAAATGTTTTTAATAAGGCCAGGAAGAAAGGAAGGGTCTTGATAGGTTTATGGCACCAGGACTAATGCAATCAGGGATTACACACTTAATTGAACAAACCACAGATTAACATATTGGAGAAGTTGCTCTAAGCTGTATGTAAAGATCCCCAGTATTCAGTCAGGGCTGACATTTAGGATAATATTATAGAAATATGTTCATTAGTTTTCTATTACGCTACACAGATTTCTTTGTTTCACTTGGATTTATGGCTACAGGAGGCATTTCCACGCTCTTGGACGCACAGGGAAGAAAAGCGTGTGAGTGGAGTTGCTGTATCATTATAGGAGGGTGTTGTCGGTGTCGGTGCGAGAATTTAAGCCAGCCTTTTAAGTCTGTTTAACGACAGAAGCTCGTTATTTAAGTCACTACGCTACATAGAAGGATCTGGGTTGCAGACTACTACTGTCTACATCTGTAACAGCCCACATCTGTCAATACAAAAGAACCCTAAGTGCCTAGCATGGCTCATAATTGCCCTATGTCAACAGTGAGTACTGTAAGACAATAAAGGCCATATATCACTAACTCGATTGACTTAACATTAAATTTTCCACCTCACCTTCCTTTAAGTTTCCACGCTTCTTAATTCTCTCTTACACCACTTTTGAATTACTACTGTAACTTGGTTTAGATGGTATTTTCTGTGTAAAACCATACTACTCACCAACCTTCTCCTTATTTAGTTATCAAGTCTCTTTACCAAGTGTTCTGTGCAGGTTATGATAAAATGAATGTGTTGAAGGATATAGAAGTGAGGCTAGAATATTGTCATGTTGTAGCAGGGACTCAAATTAACTAAACTTTTAGCTTTTCCTAGTGACATGTTTCTGAGTACTAGTTATTTTCCCCCTAAAAACTTGAAGTAGAAACAGAATTTTAGGAAAAGTCTTCAAGGGATCTAAAACCTTTAAAGGGACAGTTCACCCCCAAATCAAAACTACATATTTTTCCTCTAACCTTTGATGCTGATTATCCATCTAGATTGTTTTGATTTGAGTTGTTAAGTTTTGGAGACGTTGACCATAAAGGTATCTGCCTTCTCCTGAATATTATGGAACCAGGTGGCGCTCGACTTGTGGTGTTCAAAGCGCCAAAAAATCCCGACTCTGTCATTTAAGTAATCCAAAGATCTTGTGGTGAGCACTTCAATGTGAGAACTATTTTTCCTTCCGCTAAACTACACCCGCCTAATGTATCACCACTCGCATCTAGTCATGGTCAGGAGGACGCCTCCGGAACAACAACTCGGGATGACGGAGAACATTTCGGAACATGTGTTGACGTCACGCGAGGCTGAAACATTGCCGAAAAAATAAACAGTGGGCTAACAAACTTTTACCAAAGTCATGTATTGTGAGGACACTGTACCTTTTCCTTTAGTCTTCCTTGTCACTCAAACTCTGCAAACAGCTGTCAGTGTCTTGCACTGAGTGATAAAATGCAAATGAGCAGCCATCTGTTTCTATCATATTCGAGAGAAGGGAGACATCTCTACAGCTCCGCTGCAACTCACACCAAAGCAATCTAGATGGATAAATAGCACAACAAGTAAGAGACAAAAAACATATATTTTTGATTTAGGGGTGAACTGCCCCTTTAAATTGTATATAAATGTTAGAAGTAGAGACCTGTGTTTAAAGTCACAACCTCCCAAAAAAAAATACAAGCATTTTGAATCGGGTTCTGCTGCGTCCCTTGTTATCTCACGAGCCATAAAGCACTTTGAGCAATTTTCCTGACCTCTCTCTCGCCTGAATGTTTATACTGCATAGACTGTGCTTTGTGAGAAGCTGTGTCATGTGACTGACCATATAGTTTTTCCTCCCTCTGTTATATTTCCCCAAATGAATGTTGAATCGCTTAACCTCCGCTGGAAATTGGCTACGATAAGGCACAAGTGAGATTTCTTATGCTTTTGTACGGTTGTTTGTTGCTGTGCTCCAAACAGCAGATGCATGTGCCCCCCCCTCCCCGATCTCAAAGTGTAGTTTACTATGCAATAATTGACACGAAACACTAAAAAGGGTTACCAGTCGGCTCATTCGCTCTTTTATCTGATGTTGAGTTTCCTCTATAGTGCTTAAATTCTGGTGTTTGATAGACAATAGAGTTGCTTCTCTTTCAGGTTTGGTTTCGAAAAATAAAAACATTTTATATATCTTCTTATCTGGAACTTGTCAGAGAGGTGTAATACTTCAATGCACTCATGTAAATACTGAGGGTTAGACCTGTCTTAAAGATACTTTTCAGCGAGCATGGAGTGGTAGCGTGTTTTTTTCGGTTTAAAGAATGCAACAAGTCTTTTTAGAGGCTGCTTCCCCTCCTTCCCTCATTTGAATATTAAAATTTTGTTTGCTTTTAATCGTTGAGTATCTCCCCTTCCACTTCCTTAGCTAGCTATTATGAATGTTACTGCTCACCAGATATCTGAAAATGTAATAGAAAAACCAGTCATCCTGAAAGCATCTCATCCTTATGAAATGCCCATAACAGCCTATTGCCTACAGTTTTTTTTTTTCCTCCTTGACTGTAATAATTGATGAAATGTTTGTAAATAATGGCTTGGTAGGGGTTTTCAATGCTACTGAATTGATTTATGCTGTTTACAAGGCAAATAAAGGTGGTCTTGACTCTTTAAATCCATTGTATTGTTCATTGTGTTGTGTGAGCTCGTTGCAGACAGAAATTACATCAGTGTAGTTTTTTTTTTATTAGATCATCATTCAAGTAACTGTTGTTTAAACTCCATATCATGTTAGTTGAGACACTTATTATGAGGAATGAGAAAGCATTCCAACGTATGCCACATGTTGTTATTGATTAACTGATAACTGACTTGTTTATGAAACTTAAGTGGTAGTCCCTGAAGGGCTGTGACTTGGGCTCTGTGTTGTGTTTGCTGCTGTTGTTTTGGCCTATGTTGTTTATCAGAAATAAGATCCCATGGGGGGAAACCAGACGAGGCGTGACTTTAGCACTCTATAACACAGTTGAAAACATTATGGAGAAGTGATCAAAATCGATTCAGCTAAACCAGAGATTATAGTCTTCTTCTGTGTCAAAACACGGTGCCTACATTATCCACAATGCAACTTGTGCCATAAAAAATATATACTTTTGTTTTTTCCACATTCTGCAAAAACCCGTAAAAACATTTTTAATGTAAAATTAAATGTAATGTAATGTAAAATTATTTAATTAAGTACTTTTTACACATTAAAACATACACATACGTATTTGTTCTTTAAATAGGCTGCATGTTGTTAATATTAATATGCTTTTACATTAACACACATTTGAATGCAGGTTGTAATGGAGTACTTTTGCAGTGTGCTCCTTTAAATACTTCCTCCGTCAGCTGCAACTTCCGGGGGGCGGAGTCACATCTGTGCGGAACCGCCACTTCCTGACATCTGTTACCGCCAAACTTCAAACAGCAGGGAGACGTCCAGCAGCTGCAGCAGCCGCAGCAGCCGCTTTAATCAACAACAAAACACCGAATTTACTAGCTGGAAAATGTCTTTTACTCCGAAGAGGCCCTGCCCGGAGCCGCTGAACGACTCGATGAACGACTCGATGGAGAGGAGGATAAAACGGATATCAATCGAGGGAAATATCGGTGAGTGCAGCTGCATTTGTTCTGGACAGAAAAGCGAAATTTTGCAGATTAAGCTAGTTATCTTAAAACCTCAACCGCAAGCAGGTGGTGCATTAGACAGATTTAACTATCTTCAGGTCATGATTTCGTAGTTACGCCTATTTTATTGGTCTTTTATTGTCGAAATGTGTTACCATTAAAATATTGCCGCCAAATGCCAGACTACCGTCACTTCCTCCACTAATTTATTAGCTTGCACACTCGGTACTTTAACATAGCATTCATATATGTAAGTAGGTGACTTATAAGATGTAATTTAACCTAAATGTCTGGATCCTTTGTGTTCAGCGGCGGGCAAATCCACCTTTGTGCGCCTTTTGGAGCAGGAGAGCGGGGACTGGGAGGTGGTACCAGAGCCAATCGCCAGATGGTGCAATGTCCAAACAAAAGGCAGTGACTTCGAGGTATTTTTACATACTGTACACTCATATTCCTGCATTTTTAAATACTGCTCTTAATTCGGCCTGTCAGCTGAAACCCCCCAAAAAACTATTTATTTTAGAAAAAAAAAACCCCGCCGTGAATGGCTTCAGCTCACTTATCTGAGCCAACTCTGTAAATCACAAATTTCCTTATGGAGTTTGGCGCGTCAGAGGAATAAGATCCTCCAGTCCTCTCTGCTGTGGCTCAGCGTGCACAGGACAGCACACGTTAAGATGGCTGGGAGAGTCTCCGGCTGTATTTAGAGTGCAGCTGCCATCTGTCCATATATCTGCACTGGTCACTGGTCACCAGCTCACATCCAGAGCAACAGATGGTCCCACACTGGGCAGATGAACGTGTCCCACACAACTGCAGCCCCAGCCCCACCCATGGGCTCAGTTTCATGGGCTCAACACACCCATATGTAAGCTTTGTGAAGCTTATCATACAGTACAATACTGTGTCATGATGGGTTAGTCTCTCTCATGATGATAAAATGCTTAAACAACTGAACTGAACTCATTTGGAGTTAGTTATTTGCTTGATTTTCACAGTTTAGTGTCTAAAACATTAGAAAATGGAGAATAATGCCCATCACCATTAAAAAGTATAAATATTTATTTTGTCTGGGGGAAAAAAGGTCTAGTTAACTGTCATCGGGAAAGAAAAAGTAAAAGAAAAGCAGCGAGTATTAACATCCAAAGAGAGTTTTTTGGCATCTTTTGCTTGGAAAATCAAAAATTTCTCCCATTTCCAAATCTTTCTGATTATTTCTGTGATGGTCGATCATCTAATTTTATAGAAAATTCATGTGTTTTTATCTTTTTTTTTACATGTAAGCCAGTAAAAATGTTGGAATAATAATGTGATGTTTTGTCAGTACAGTTTTTGACAGTTCAGAATGATACTGTACACTGTACTCAGCACAGTGTAAAATGATAGTAGAGGGGTATTATCAGTATGTGTGACTGCTGAGTCCTTTTTAACAAGGCTGTTGCATCTATTCTGTGCAACTGCTGTAGTTTGATCATGCGCCCTCTGCTGATCGTGGGGCTGAGTTATGTGATGTAGCTGCTCATAAGGAACTAGGTGGAGTTTGGAAACATTTCAGGTTTTATAGGTTCTTCCCTTTTTTTATGGCCTGAGAGAGTTTAAGATAAGTCCATCTTCATTTTGGGACGTGGATTTCTGCACATAACTAATATTTGATTGTAGAAGATTTATTGATCCCAATGGGGAAAGTATCAGGTGAAGACACTGTTTTGAATTCACCGTCACCCCTTCTGTCCTAGGAGCTGACCACATCTCAGAGGAGTGGGGGGAACGTGCTTCAGATGATGTATGAGAAACCAGAGAGGTGGGCCTACACCTTCCAGAGCTACGCCTGTATCAGCCGGGTGCGTGCCCAGATCAGGTCGGCCAATGGGAAGCTCCGAGAGGCTGAGAATCCCGTGCAGTTCTTCGAGCGGTCAATCTACAGTGACAGGTATCGACCTATGTCAAAATATTTGCATAAAAAATATTTTTCCAATGCTAAATATTTTCTGGTTTCCTTACTTCTCTATGACTGAAACATGACATTTAGGAACTTCAGAAACGCTACGACATCGTTCACAATTTTCTGACATTTTACAGACCAAACAACTGATCAATTAATTGAGAGAATCATCAAAAATAGAAATAAATTTAAGCTGCAGCCCTAGTAAACTGAATATTGTGGGACTGTTTGACAAAACTGATGAGATTGTGTAAAGGCATATTTCACCAAATCTGATATTTTACACCCAAAATTGTCAGTTATTAGAAAAACAAGCAGCAGTTTAATTGGCAATGAGTGAGTCAGTGGTTGCAGCCCAACTTTTGATCCATTCATGAACTATACATTTAAAAGTGTGTTCTGACATGTGACAGCAGTGATGCAGATATGCAGCTTGCACTGAAAGTAAGGAATTACTGATATGGTCCAAAGTTTTTGTCTTACTACCTCCTCTTGTGTCCCAGGTACATCTTTGCAGCCAACCTCTACGAGAGCGAGTGTCTGAATGACACAGAATGGTCCGTCTACCAGGACTGGCACGGCTGGCTGCACAGCCAGTTTGGCAAAAACATCGAGCTGGACGGCATCATCTACCTCAGAGCATCACCAGAGGTATTCATCCTTACCTGCCAAATCTCTGTATTGCTACTTGTAAATGAAAAGATTTTGCTTTGGAAAATAGATTCATTTTTTATTGTGAGAAAATTAAATGTCCCAACACAAATGTAAGTAATTTCCCTGTGTGTGCTTCTGTGCAGAGATGTTTAGAGCGGTTGCGCCTGAGAGGCAGAGAAGAAGAGCAAGACATCCCTCTGGAGTATCTGGAGAAGCTCCACTTCAAGCACGAGAGCTGGCTGCAGCACAAGACCATGAAGTGAGCACATGTAGACGCGGACAACAGATCTGCTTGTATCTTGAAAGAAAAAAGATGTTATATCTGATATTGGCCACAAGAAAACGATCCCATTAATGAAATAACCTGAGGCTGAAACTGTGTTGGATGCATGTGATCTGCATCTGCCACAGTAATGTGTTTTTAAGAAATGGATGAGGTTGTTTCCCATAAAGTAACAGAGCATCATCACTTTTGAGAGAATAAGTCCAGCAGCATGAAATGAAGGTGCCGTTTCCTGCATGTGAATTGTTCAGCATCACTAACCATGTGACTCTCTGCGGCCCACAGCATGGAGTTTGAGTATCTCAGTGACGTGCCGGTCTTAACCATGGATGTGAATGAAGATTTTAAGGGGAGTAAAACCAAGAGTGCCAACATGGTTGAGAAGGTGAGTGACCATTTAAAGATTCGAAATGGTCAAATTATGTTTACTGATTGGTTTCCATCCAAATACTCCCACAGGACATGGAGTCAAACATCCCATCAGCCTTTTTTACCCACAGAGATTTGTATTGGTGTACAATAACCCTCTAATAAAACTTCCACAATACTACATTTCGGAAGGAAAGATCGAACCTTTTACTTTGTTGTTGTTACAGCCGTAGCAAGAAAATGAATTTGTTATGAACATAATGTTTTGTTGTCCAGCTGCAACATTATAATAATGCAATGTCAGCATTAAGAAATATGTGAAAGTGACTACTGAATCCTAAAAGTCTTGTTTTCTTAAAATAAGTGGGGGTTGGGGGGGGTGTGAATCCAAATAGAAACCGGAGAGGCTGCTGCAACACTATGCTTCCTCTATAATAAATCAAACTGGCTATACCAGGCGTGAGACCAGCATGTACATGCATGTGGTGTGTATATCACAGAAATCTGCATTAGGAGTGTAAAAAAAATAGGCCAGTCTTGGAATTCTAGTTTTGCACAAAGAGTGTACAGCCCCATTATATAGAAAGTTTCAGAATTATCTTTTAATGAAACTAGTTGATGAAGGTTCTCAGTCATCCAGGTCAGGGTGATTCTAAGTGCTATATTGAAGGGAACTAGAGGGGCGTTGCAGGCTTCAGGGCGTTGAGGTCACGTGTGAACTCCAAGTTTCAGAGTCGTTAGGGCCACCAGTGAGTCGTTTGGGATGTCGGTCACCCTGTCGGCATTTAAAGCAACATGCAACTTTTCCTTCTAAGGCTTCTAACTGAATCTCTTTTAGTTTCTCTTGTCCTGTTTGTACTTTCAAACATCTGCTGTGTTTTAGTGTCATCCTGTTCGCTCTCATGTCTAGTTACTGCTGGTAACTGAAGAAGTCATAGTTAAAAATAAGTGAATTAGCGCAGCTTTATTCACAGGGATTCTTCCATAGTACTGCAGGGATCAAGACAAGGGAGTCGTAGGTTTTTAAAGCACACCCTCAAGCAGGTTGCCCAGTTGTGGTGAAAATGCAAAACGAGTAGAGCCAGTCCAGCAGATGTTTCTGCACTATGAAACTTCAGTGAGAGGGCAGGGTCACAGTGTTGCATTCATGTTTATGACAACATACAAGTTTTCAACACACAATATTGTCATGTTGCAATGAGTTTTGTTTGTGGTTGGCACCTACATTACACCTGACAAACCTTTACAGTATTTGATAGGCATGTTGCACTTACTGTTGTCTGTAAATATTAACTTACTCATAGTACTTATAAAGAAGTATACACAAACTCACTGCTAAAAACATGTTAAAATGTGTTGTTAAAGGGAATAAATGGGCTGAAATAAATGATTGGGGTGTATTTTGGGAGTTTGTACACACTGCTGAGTGTGATCACACACACACACACATCTACACACCCGATGGAAAGATGGAAATGAGTCTTGAAGAGCTGCTTATGTAGCGGTTTCATGTTGATGGTAAACACGGGTGCGTTCAAAGGTCTTTAATAATAAATGGACTCCGCTCTGCACACTTTAGACAGATGGTGAGACACCCACATGTTTTTTCAGTTAGTGTCGCCAGGACAGAGGCAGCTTGTGACTTTTGGTGCTGTTGGTATTTGCTGATTCTGACTGTTGTGGTTCTGTTTCAGGTGAAGGAGTTCTTGAGCACGTTGTGATGGAAAATCCAATCTGTGCCCACAGGAGGAAGAAGATAATGTATTTTACTTTGAAAACAATGAAATGCCTCAACAATGAATACTCTTGTTTTTATACTATAATTATAAATGATTTAGCTTGTTGCTTTCTTAAATTTGCTGTGTATTTATAAATATTTTGTGTGTAATTGAGAATGTGTCCATTCTCCAGTGACAATAAACCTGAAATACTTAGTGTCGTACATCCCAACATGAACATCTTTGAATTCAGAGATCCTGTGATTATTGTTTCCCCGCATGAAATAATGAGATCACAACAGGTGTTTGTGTCTCTGCTCTTCCAGCAGATGTCAGTATTCTCCATCACAGCAGTCGACTCAGCTATTTTTGACTGCTGAGCTTGCCTTTACCTGGTAGCTCCAATAGGATCTGCTTAAAGCCACCTGGAATAGGTGCTTTAAAGGGGAACTATGTAGTTTGGGAGAAAGACATTCAAGCTCATGATTTTAATGTTTACCGCATCATTGAGGTAATGATACATGTTAAGTGTTTTTGTAAAGTTGTGAATGAACCAGCTGTTCTCAGAGGAAAATAAGGTCCCCAGAACACTGTTTCAAGCTAGAAAGATGGCAGGGTCCGCCACATATAAACACAGGGAAACGGTATGAAATTGTGTTGTCCCTTTAAGGTCAGTTAGTTTAATCAGTTTATCCAAAACAAAAATCTTTAGTTTGTTTGGGCATAATTTTTAAAAAAGAAAAAAAAAAGTTGATGAAGACCTTTGTCTTCTGATTAATATTTATTAACCAAAATTAGATTGAAACTTTGTTTTTCACTTTTAGAGACAAAACAGCGAGCTGAAGCTCTAAGATTAGCTTTTATATGCACATAAAAAAAAGGTGTTTAAAATCAGTACTGACTGTAGCTGATATTTAAAATATGTGTGTGAAACAAAAGTCTAAAATGAAAACATTTTCTGTTTTAAAGTTTTAAAGTGGTATGTTTGTAAAAAAAATAAATAAAAAATGAAAATAAAAAAGGATAAACTTGTCCGAGCAGTTTTGATTGACATCCAAACTCAAAAAAATGTTTTCATATTTAAATTTTTTATTTATTTTCCTCATATTTAATAGACGCAGTGAAACCATCACTCCCCTCGTTCAGATGCAAAGTGAACAATAGATACACGCTTGTCAAGTTGAAGGACTTGCTGCGCCACCCAAGACAAACTTTCTGACCTCCACCCCCTCCTGTGGCGTCACGCAGGAGGAGGGATGGCACTTTAAATATGGAAAAAGACACGCTGCGCTCACAGAGGCTCTCCACACGCTGCCAACGAGACTTTTCCTCACCATGTCACCGAGGAGCGATCTGGAAGAGTCCAGCACGATGTGAGGATATCGCGTGACGAGTTCAATTTGATTTGTAGAGTCGGAGAAGTCAATTCCAGCCAGATAGCCGCAGCTCGCTCCTCGACTTCTTTTACTTTTTTTTTGTTTTGTTTATCCAGTTAACAAAGCTCGACGAGCGGAGTGGGTGAAGATTTCCAAACGCAGACTACGAGAGGGACCTGAACCGAGCAGAAGGACTGCTGATCATCTGTGAGGTTTCTCACCATGAGTTCCGACAAGAAGTAAGTTTATGATCTCTCCTCTTTACTTGTTAAACGTGTTGAAATGTCAGCGTGCGGTCCACGCGTAAAGAGCGTTTCCTGCATCCTGCCCAGGTGGAAAAAAGTGTGAATTACTCCTCAGGTGGTTGCACCAGGTGGATATCAGTCACATGGAACGTGTATTGTCGGGTTTTATTAGATGACTTTCTGTGCGTAAATCTCGCCACACGGTGCCATACCTCTAGTAAACCTCCAGCGCACCGTCGACCAGGCTTCCTATCAAGCCAATAAACGTTTCCATTCATTGGAGCTGCACCCTTGGCAGGCTAACTAAGACACTGTTGCCTCACCGCTGTGGCTATGAGCGGCCGGTAATCTATTTTCCATGAAGCTGTCACTCTCAATTAGAGAGAGGCGCAGGGCGCGCAGGCCAAGTGGTGGAGAGGTGTCTCCGGTGCAACTTCAGTGAATAAAGCCGTGTGCTCGCACCCTCACAGGCCATGTGGTTCCCCCCCCCCCAAGAAAATCAACACTCAGCTTCGGCCACCTTGTGCGTCCACGTTGCGCATGACGCGCCGCCTCAGCCGCAGCGAATCAGACTGAATGGTTGCTATCAGACACGGAAACGCGCTCACGAGTCCGTGTGCAGTTTCCTGACATGCACCTGGAACTCATCAGCTGTTTGATTCTCATCTGCAGCTGGTGTGAGCTCTTCCTGCTGTGTTAGGATTTACAGTATCGGCCTCATGTTTACCCTGAAAGTGTCACTGAAACCTGGAGTTACTTTTCACGAGTGTCAGCCCTGCCCTTCTTTTACAATGGCAGCGGATATTGTAAAACCCTGAACGATTCCTCATTCTTCTGTCTTTTTGTGCTGATTGTGAAAACTGGGTGCAACAGGGAACTGTTCCACTCTAACTGGAATCTTGTGTGCTCTTCTCGCTGCTCTGCTGAGTGATGGTCTCTGCACAGAGATGCCAAACCGTTTCCTTGTTTCTTAAAGTGCTGTTTCCAAATGTCCAGGCTCACCTGAAGGAGCAGAGAGCACAATTCACTGATTGCATAAGAGATGCTTAATCAGGTGTTGACATGTGTCCTTTGCCACCTCTCACCTCTGACAGAGACAGTTTTATAGAGCAGAGACACTTTGATGAGTAAAGCGATAAACTGCTGCCACCACCCTCTGTGGTACAAAGTCATTCTTCAGGCGAAAATGCTTCAAACATGCTTCCGATCCATAAAAAGATCAAATGTCAGTTGACTGGCTCAGGAGTGCCGCTTCACAAACGCAGGTAACGCTAAACAGGTGCTCTGTGGATACAAGTCAATATCAAGAAACCCCCCCAAAACAACAGAGGTTAGACTTAGACTTTTCTTTGTGATCAGTAAGCTATAAGCAGAAAACACCAGGGCACACGTCCAATTAGTAGGAAAGCTGATTCCCAACTTGTCAAACACAGACGCTTTTGACTTTCTTACAAACTGTAGAGCGCATACCTCCACCAAGACCCAGACTGAACACTGGTGTAAGCATAACCCATTACGTTTCCATAGTAAGAGTGATTTCGGCAGTTTCTATCAGCATTTTAAACCTTCAGCTTTTCACCATCAGAAGTCACTTTAACCGGCTGACTGCTGCTAAAAGTTTTCATCACAGGCCCCCATGTTTTGAGCATCTGGCATTCGAAAGATCACTTTTGTCTGGAGAAGCACTTTGAGTCATCATCTGTAGAATCATCCCTGTACGGACAGTGCGGTGCAGGGGGGGGGGCACCCAGCACCGCGGTGAACCTGGCCGGTGGGATTGGGTGCGTCACTCTGTAAAGAGATGGGGATGATCCCTGATCCCGAGCAGCTGATCCCGGCTCCTCACGCACCGACAGGTTTATCCAGCCTCATGAGGTCAGCGAGGAACAGAAGCAAAGTGAGAAGTTCGCCATGCAGACGCCAGATAGATGGATGCAGCTGATCGCTCTGACCCGCACTGGGCTTCTTTTTCTTTTCTTTTTTTTCCGTATTAATCAGGCCCAGGGAGTCATGGCAGGAAATGAAAAAGGAGATCAAGGAGATTTCCTCCATAGACAATGACGTTAATGAGAAGTCGTAGGGCCTTGTCTACCTTGTTTTCATACAGATGATATATGTTTAGCCTCTGTTTTTCTTTGTTCTACCTGGTTTTTACCTTTTTTATATAAAGTCTTTTTTTAGGTTCATCATTTTATATACGGTCACTACTAGAATGCGTTTACATGCTTTAATGCTCAAAAAGCACATCAGTTTTCACTTTCTGTCCCATCTGAAATGCTCAGTTTTTGCTCCAGTCCCTTTTTAAAGCCTCCCCCTCCCGAAAACCTAGTCTCCTCTGATTGGTCAGCTCACACATGCCTGAGCCGACATCGTTCACTGTGTCTCGAGTTGACTCTGTCATGTTTTCAGCTTCCCCTTAACTTAATTTCTTCTGCCAATATAGGCAGAAATTATGCAGATGTGTTACATGGTGGCTAGTGTGATGGAATTAAAGGCAGGGCTACTGAAGAGGCGTTCGGGAGCAGTAGTTTCTGTGGGAGAGTCGAGTCGAGCTTCATAACTTTTGAATGCACCAGAACTTGTCTAGAATACTGAAGGCAGGAGGTGAAAACTCGTCTCCTTTTGAAGTTTCTTATCCTCTTCACATCGACTTATTCTACCTCCTCATTACCACTCAATTCAAAACAGGAATGCCGATCTCTTCTCCTGCGTCACTGTGCACCACCTGTGGTATGTTTCTCATCATGAGGGTCCCCCTCCCTGTCTGAGGCCTCAGCGTGGAGTGATTAACGTGGCTCCATTGACTTGCTTTAGGCCGCAGTAAACCTGCAACATGAGCTTCCTCTGCTCTCCTGTGTGGCCGACGGTTTTCTGAAGGCCTTCTCGTTGTGTTACATGACCGGCCTCCGTGTGCCCACTCAAACCATCCACAGCACTGTCGCAGAATTAAACGCTATACGACTGAGCCGAGTTCCTGGAGAGCTCCTCAAGTGCATTTCTCCTCTGTTTGTTCTTATAGATCTTGAATATGTGTTCTCAGAGACACTACAGGCCGTGTTGAGCACAAGCTCTTCACACGAGTTATTCCCCAAAGCTGTAGCTTTTTTTTTTCTTCTTTTTTTTTCCTGTACGTTCTGTCCTGGAGGAGTACAAGCCAAGCGGAGCACAAAGAAATCTGGAGCTAGACGATAGCGCTGTCCACACACTGCCGTGTGGGAACTTGACCTCCCTTCTTTTGGAAACAACAATGGGCAACAAAAGGAGGGTACAGAGGCTAATCACTGTATTGGTATTGCCTGTAAACTTGGCCCCGAGCCCGGCCACTCCTCCATCACTCGTCTGATCTCGGAGCTCAGCATTACGTCTGCTTATCAGCGTTATACCTCCATCTCCCTCGAGGGCCTGATACCATATCCACTGGGGAAATTCAGATGAGCTCGCAATGCAATCGGAGGAACAAGTTGTGTCCTTCCTGACTTTGTTTATTTAGCAGTTTGTGTACACAGCCCCCATCCCCTCGTTTTTTCGAACTGTGCCGTCCTCAGCTGGGGATTGTTCGGTGGCAAACGCAAACTGTCGATGTGTTTATTGACATTCTTGATACGCATCCGAAAGTCAAATATTTGTTTCTAGTTGTTTAACAGAACTATTCTCATAAGACGGTTGGTCAGATTTGCCAGATGATTTCCTAATTTGATACTCACACGGTTATGTAATCCCAGAACACTCTCTTGGAAAACACAGGCCTCAGTAGAAGTGAAACAAACTTAAGCTTTGCTCCCGATATGATGCAGTATTAACCTCAGAAGTCAGAATTATTAAAGGGTAACTCCACCTATTTCACACATTACAGTGTGTCCACAGGATTTAGGGAGTACTACGGGCATATGTGGGGAAAAGTAATGTGAAGACTTATGTGACTTATGCATGAAAATCTGATAAATGGCCTTTAGTGATGTCACACAGTTGATTAGTTGCATTGTGGGTAATGTAAGCATTGTGTGTTCAAAAGGAACAACACGTCAAATAAAGTCAGATCTGTTAAATGATTCTGATCATTTGTTTTTAAACTTTCCACAAAGAGTTCAACAGTGTGCAGTGTGTGAATGAATGTCAGATCAGTGGACTACTTCGCAAAATGTGATGTCTACATTACCCACAATGCAACTTGGCTCACTGAGTGACATCACTGGAGGCAATTTATTACAGATTACATGCAGCTTCCTCTTCAGTAGCTTCCCATACAAAAGACTTTATATAACTTTGTTTCACGCATGCAGCTCCTCTACTACTCTAAGTGAACACACTTAATGTGTAAAATTATTTGCTTTATCCTTTTTGAATGCGAATATGTTTCTAGTTTCCTAGCTCCTCTGTGACCGTAGACTGAATATTTTTGTGTTTGAGGACGTCATCATACAACACTTAGCAACATTTTCAGACATTTTGAAACTTTTCCCGCTTGAATGTTCAGCTCACAAGATGCGGAAAGTGACAAAACCAAGAAAAATGTTTAATAAAAAAAACTAATTATCACAGGTACTGGTACAGTTATAATGTAAAAACTACTCCTCTGTTTAAAATGTGCCTTATTTTGTCTCCACAAGCATCTTGCAGTGCCTAAAATCAACTTTTGATCCCCAGATTGGAAGCCAATTTATTAATCAGCAGTGAATATAATGGCCAGTTGTGACCTAAACAAATGTTAGTGGTCTGGATTAGTCACACTTTGCTGCACTGGAGGAGCCACATTCCTTTCAACCTCTCCGGTAAGGTTTAAGCTCGTTGATCAAAGGAAACTCCAGGTCACGTTGCCCGTGAAGATGCTCTGACATCCACGATGGGACCAGGAAGTAAACACAAAGCCCTCTTTGTGCAGTGGAAAGTCCAGTCATGTCTGTCATTCAAAAACAACTGATGAATGCATCTTACAGTGATTTTTAAAAGTCCCCTGCCATTCATACATCCACTCATGGAGGAAAGAAGAGCTATTGTTTTACAAATCTTAGCCATGTTGTGAGCTGAGCTGTAGGTGGAGTGGGACTTGTTGCTCATGTGTGGGTGATTAACAGAACATCAGAAATGCTAATGCACTCTAAAGCTCGCTGGATTAATTGCCACGCAGTGATTCGTCATGTTTTTGAAGCGTTCATCTCGAATATTTGGACAACACATCACAACGGTGAGTCAGAGTGATGATGGAAGATCAGAATGATGTTGCTCTCGATGTAACTAGTGGTCTTTAACAGGTTGTTCTGTCAGTTCGAGGCTGACTTAAAGCGGCACGCTAACATTGTCAACTGTTATTAAAAGCAAGTTGTGTCCAACTCAGAGGTAGGACACAGGTACCCTGTATGAGCCTTGTCTTTTAGGGGTCGCTGTGATTGGCTATTAATGTGCTACCTAACCCTGACTGGTTGTTTGATTCTGACCTGAGGTGCAATCATGTTGACTGTACAGTGTCTTGTAATGGGGTGAAATACTGTTTCTGTCCCATAATATTGCTTTAAATGAAATACTGCTAGTGACATGCACCGGTCAAAATCGGTTATTTCAAACAAAACCACGATGGCAACTAGAGATTGTAATTTGCTGGAAAACCATAAAAATGATGACTCATCTGGCGCCTGGATGAGTCAATGAACACGTGCATGCTGATCTTTGCAGTGATCCACATTTAATAGTTTTTCTCCTTTTGCCCCGCAGAGTTGAGGACGAAGCAGTCTTGGACAGAGGAGCGTCCTTTGTCAAGCATGTCTGCGATGAAGAGGAAGTGGAAGGTAAGCTCAGTGATGGGAGGGGGGGAAAAAGGAAAAAAAACACCGGCACATTATCTAGCTCATGAACACGAGATAAGCTTCAACTTATCTCATGATCTGCCCTGTAGAAAACTCTGGTCCCCTCCGGTATCGGCACAGAATTGGATGAGTTATTTCCACTTCAGCTCGACATGTCTGCACAGGAAGATGTTACTTCAAGTGCTCTTATCCTGTCCAGTGCTGAGAAGAATAGAATTTATCTGGAGACGCCCACCAATATTTTAGAGTGCATATAAAAAAAAAATAAATTTAAAAAAAGCACATGAGGGATTGTGTGTAGTTGCAAGACCTTAGCTTTCCCTGTATGAGATTAAAATGCTGTGTTTAGTGTGCACCTCACTACTTGGGGAAACCAAGAAGTGTGAAATATGGTGAGTTAAGTCTAGTGTTTGTAGTTTTCTCTCTCTGTCTATCTCTAATTACTTCCTGGATGCATCAAGTCATCATTTCCTGTGTGAGCCGCTGCGTAGGAGGCAGTTGGCATTTATTTAATTTTGACAGTTTGTCTCATTGACAACAGGGTGTATCTCTTCCTGATTGGAAATGAGCCACAAACCATCAATAGATTATGTTTTTCGACATCAACACAAGCCAAAAAAAACCCCGCTGATGTGTCAAAGCAGCAGACGTTTCCCATCAGATCACACCGGGAGAACCAGTTCTCGTTGTGTTTGTCCCTCCGGGCGGTGATATAATTTACCAGAATTCAAGATTAATGTGATCTTTTTTTTTTTTCTTTTTCTTTTTTTTTGTTGAGTGTAATCTGATCTGCTTCCCCTCCGTTGCACTGTGTCGCTGCAGGTCATCACACCGTCTACATCGGCGTGCACGTTCCCAAGAGCTACCACCGGAGGAGACGCCACAGACGCAAGTCCAGCCACAAGGACAAGCGGGAACGAGCCGAGCACGGCACGGAGGGATACAAGTCGGACGGGGAGACCGCCGATGAAGCCGTCACGAACGTCCTCAAGCCACTCAGTGAGTTCTGATGAAGTGCATGAGGGAAAGCATCACATTTGTAATTTGAAATCAGTTGGGTGACGTCCAGCGGCAGTTTGTAAATCACAGCTCACGGGACGTCAGTGCTCTTTCAGTTAAGGACGTAGTCACTCAGTGGGAGCGGGGAGGGCTGGGTGGGGTCGGCAGCTAAGAAAGCAAAAACAAAACCACCAGACAGAAACCTACACTCAACAGAACTGATAGACCGAGGAGGATGGGAACATGTCGAATACTAATCTGAAAATGACACTGGGATTGGCTTAAAGTGTGTCAAGTAAATACAAGGGGGGGTATTATCTGCCACCTCGATGATTAACACCGGACTTTGTGGGATTTGTGAGGAAGGATTCTCTGAAGATAAAAAGAAAACAAGTAGATTGAAAGAAAAGAAGTAGCAAAGCAGCACAAACCGCTGAAATATCAAGATGCGTCACGAGCTGGGGGAGGATGTTGTTGCAGCAGACGGGCCTGATACAGCCTTGTTCCTTCTAGTGGCTTTGTTGTAGACAGTGATGGAGGTTGGAATTTTCTTATTCGAAACTTCCAACTGCTAAGCATTCAAGGTGCAAGACGCCAGAAGTTGGCAAAAAGACTTGACAGACTGTGGCAAAATGACTCCTCGCTGGCAGAAGTGCAGCCTCTCGCGTTATGAATGAATAGAGGAGGGAAAAACAACACATTAGGTTGCAGACACAGCTTTTGTGTTTTATTTTACAGAACATTTTATTAATTCACTCTATAGAATTACTGTACAGCTGCTCCTTTTGTGAAGTCAGTGTAGGTGGATGTGCTGTGAGTTTACATGTAGGACTTTGAATGGCGTTCTATTGTGGGAGATTTGTTTCTTGTTAGAAAGTCAGATTGTCTGACCTTCACCGTTGACTGGAACTTAAGCGGAACTGCCTGGATTTTGGGTAACACATTGTGATGCGCCTGTGGAATCTAGCTGCGTACACTACAGGCCATCGTGTGTGAAAAGTTGACAATAATTCAAGTTCTATAAACCACTAGAAAATGCGATCAGTGGGCACAAGACACTCTGGCAATGCGTCTCCTCTCACATAGTTGCAGTTGTCAATATTGTCAGTGTCTTTCGGGACATAAGTTCGCATGGGGCCCACCAGCACGGGAAAGACTTGGCCTCTTTGTACTGAAAGGTGCTTTTGAAAGAACACGAAAGCACCAAATGTGCAGAGCAGTCGGTCAAATGTTGGTAAACTGAAGCGATGACGCAGGATCGAACGCTAAAAGAGATGCAAAATGCGCATTGAGATTTATGTCCTTCTCGGGAGTTTACTCCCTGCTGGCGGAGAGCACACCAGATGTCTTTCCTTATATAGAAGCTTATAGGAAAGTGGCATTATAGCAACATTAATCCCAACATTGTTTCCTAGAACAGGAAGAGTAATTATATCAGTCTTAAGATATAAATCAGATTTAACTCATCTCCCCCTACAAGAGGGGACTTTTTTCTTTTCTTTTTTTTTTTTTTATTAACATGGAAACTCAGTGGGAAAGCATTAAACAAAGATTTAGCCTCAGTGTACAGTAAATGAGCCATGTGATTGTACGGGGATTCCCATGTTGCATCTCTAAGCCTTGATAAAGTCTCTGTACCATCACACAAACCTCTTGGGTGGGTTTTTTTTTTTTTTTTTTAAAAAGGCACAAAACATGACAATCTGGTTAAAAGCCATTTGCAAGACATGCAATTATCACGGTGCTGGAGTTCACCTTTAAAATGGCAGATCCTTGGATGGCATAATGGGAGAGTATTTACACTCTGCTTTAGTGCTGGTGGAGGTATCCATTAAGGTCTCAAAATGGGATGGAGACAGTGGGGAAAAAGGCAGGGATTTGACTCCCACACCACGAGGGCATGCGAGGACGACGATGGGAGCACCGCATACCTGAAGATAAACCGCTGCAAATCAGAAATTATAAGATATCCCCGAAACTGGTAATTAGTTTGAGTTCAAATACAGCTTAAATACGATATGTAGTGAAGTATGGCAACAGAATAAAATGCAAAGACCGTAAGAGATCAAAGATGCACTCAGGAGAATTTGGGTTTTCTTGCAGCTTCTGCAGACGAGTGTGCGTGAAGCAGTTTGTACTTCGTAAATCTTAAGTCAGCTGCAGTGAGAGGATGGTTTCAAGCAATACCCGAGTTAGCTGATAGATCAGAATAGTTGTGAAGTCAAAGTAGCCACGGAGAGAAAAAAAAAAAAGACTAGGAAACTGTCTTATTCCTCACAGGAGCAGCCCAGGCCTGTGCTTATTGTCAATCAGATCCTCTAACGATGATTAAAAGGATTATCGCTGATTATATTTAAGTGTTTGACCGTCTCTATGATCTTTTACCC
Source organism: Acanthopagrus latus (assembly GCF_904848185.1). Taxonomy (NCBI): domain Eukaryota; kingdom Metazoa; phylum Chordata; class Actinopteri; order Spariformes; family Sparidae; genus Acanthopagrus; species Acanthopagrus latus. Next base: position 21,330,619 of record NC_051050.1, on the reverse strand, counting down.
CAGCATGCATTTAGACAAAGGTGGAGCAGCACGTCCGCCCGCTGAGCCCCGTTAATCTGCACGAGTAGCAATTTGATTTGAAATCCTTAATCACGGACCAGTTTGCCACCTCTTTCCCAGGGATCTCTGCTTTCCTCGTGTCTGCCGCTCAGCTCTCTGTCTCAGTCACCGAAAGAATCCAAGACGACTACTTTTACAACTACAGCAACAATAGTTTTTGTGAAGTTTGTCGAACATCACTTGGCGGCGTCAGCGGTAGGCAAACACAAACGTCACCGGCTCCACTTGGACACGCGCCCGGTCCGGATGACGTAGGCTGTCGCACATAACTTGTATTCCACCACAATATCATCACACCGAGCACAGGCACAAATGACTTCTACGTGTGTTAATCCAAGATGTTATGGTTTTCTTTCACACAGAGATTAATTTATCAATGGGGGGGGGGGGGAAATCACCAAACCCTAGAGCAGCCGGTGCTTTCCTGTTGGTTTATGTCAGCAACTGAGGCGCCAAGTGGAAACTGTTCCCTCTTGCTTTTGCTAGGCTCATGTTTCAGGATGCAAAATTAGCCAGTACCGGAACAGCAGGTAGATGCAATTTGCTGCATAACTCGATGTGTAATTGCTTGGCTGCAGGACTAGATGGAGAAAATTGTCAAAAATCACACCTCAGGGAGAACTGGGTGCCTCTTAATGGATTGGACATGGAGGTAAAGTCGTATCACCGATTGGACACAGGAGGTCTGTGACGCTGTGTGTTACGGATCAGGGTTCTGTTGCATCAACTGACAGCCTTTTTTTCTTCCCCCCATGCATCTGTTGTTACAGCTAAAGGTCGTGGCATATGATTCAGGACCTCTGTTTTCACAAGTTGGATCGGATCCGTCGAGACGAGAGGCATCGACATTATCAGTTCAGTAGCTGTGTAATGTCTCGCACAAGAAATCCAGGATCATGGTTGGAATAAAAACTGAGATTAGAGGTGACGATAATGGAAGAAGTAAAACACAATCGGGTCACACGAAACTCAAATGTTACAGCTTTCATCCCACCTGCGATCACACCTTTCTCGGCCGTGCTGGCCTCACATCAGACACCCCTGGCAGCAGACAAGCACTCGATTAATCCTTTCGCGCTGCTAGTTCCCCCGACGCTGTAAATCCTCCTTTGTTACACCTCATGCTCAGGTGTGAACCAGTCTGTGTGCTTAGTCATCTGAAGGTGCCATGATATGAGTTCTTAATCTCTCTCTCTCTCTAGACGTCTGAGTTGAGGTTTGGTTGAAGGGAAGGCTATGTTGTAATGGCACCAGTAGCAGCTCTTTCCCAGTCTTACAGAAGGCATTGGAGCACCACGTCCCAATATACTGTATCTACAGAGGGCCATTAGATTAAGTGTTTGTCGATATGATGACAGCTTTACAATTCTTCACTTTGCGATATCAGTGTTGTAAAATTCCATCACTGAATGTGACTTTAATGTCAGCAGCAGTCAGCCTGTCCCTTCAGGACCTTTTCCAAATCTCTCTGGCCTTTTCTTGCCCTGTAGCATTTTTTTAAACGTGTGTATGATTCAAACATTCGTTTAAATGCAAACAGTGTCGCAGGTTGTTCATCCATAGAATCGGACTGTACCATGAGCAGGCGGCGGTGGAACCAAAAGTAAACACAGAACGAGTGAACACAGTCGTTCACTTTTTTAAATGCTTCCTCCCAACACACACAAACAGACGAAGACTCTGACGTCCTTCTCATCCGTCTGTATCGCTGCAGAAGATCTGAACTTTAAACGGTCCAGCACGGTTGACTGAGAGGGCAGAACCAACTGTATGACGAGGATACGGCCACTGTTGGGATAAACAGTTTTGTCCTGTTGAGCAGTAAACCACTTCAGTGAGCCATTGCAAAAAAATGCTTATAACATCTTTGCCCTTTTTATCCAGTTAAAGGGCTTGCTGCTTTCTACGGTCCATGTTCTGCATCCACCTGCATCTCAGAGTCCCTCAATTCAGTGTCATAATGGGGCATGTTATCTTGATTATAAATGATCAGATCATGTCTCTGTCATCATTTCATTGTCATCATTGAAATCCAATTTCAGTGTGTGATTTAATGTGAGGTAGCGGCTAATCAATCCCAGACCCCCTTTGAAAAAGTATTAATTTTGTGAGTTGTTGAGTCAGGGAAAACATTTTAAACTTTGAAACGTTTATCTTTTTACATTTATTTAATTGTTTGTCCCCACTTGCAAATTCGGCACATGTAATACATGAAGTTATTCCTTGTTCCCGATGTGGTGACACAAACGGCCTTCCTCTGGGTGTGTTCGAGATGCCCTGAGAGCAGCGTCTGTGAAAATGTTGATGGGCTATAGCAACACGTAAACATACTTGTGTAATGGTACTCGGAGACTATGGGTAGCATTCAGGCCGACCGACATGTGCCAGACGGCAATGGCTCCAATTCAAAACACACACTACGAGACGGTACATGGAGAGCCCTCCACTTGTTGAATTTTCCGCTGTTTTGCCCTCCATCTAAATCCCCATAATCCTGTTGATTCTGCCAAACCCCGTGGAGGCGTCCACTTAAAAGTTGTGTGTAACCACAACAAAGGCCTGGTTTTTATTGATAACAACACCAGTTGTGAGGCTTAAGAGGTGAGTGGTGTTGTGTACACCATGTGGCGTCAAGAAGTGTCGCCCTGTGTTAGTCAGCTAAAGGACAACAGAAAGGCCCTGTGGTCATGATGAAAACACTGAAAAGATCCCCTGTGTTTCTGTGCATGGATCAAGTTGGCTTGTGTGTGTATAATGCAAAACAATACTGGTGTACAAGATGACGATACGCCAAGTGATCCATACTGCATCTTGGAGCTGTTTTCTAGTGTTTTCGAGGAATCGATCTTGTACTTCGTGTAGCTTAACATTAGATTTTCTCTCCGCAAGAGAAGAGTACTATTTTTAAAAACAAGCATCCTAAATTAGGCTTGGCTGCGCTGTGTGAGGATTAAAAGGTTACCGGCACTGTTACGTTGAGGTATCGACCTGCGCAATCCTGACTGGTACAGTTTATCAAGAGAAGGCTTCGGAAATAGCATCTAGTGACTAAGCATTTAACCTTCACTTTGTCTCACAGTTGCACAACTCTTCCTAGAAGTGTTAACAAGAATAAATCATTCTTAAATGCACAACCTGTTTTTAATTTACTTGGTATAAAACATTCTCACTGATGTTGTTGTATAACTTGGACTTTATCAGGCTTCTGGGCAAGCATGCAGAATCCTGCAGGTCGTAGCTACTTCCTGTGTCTCTATTGTGTAAAGAGGGAGATGCATTTGGTGCAAGTAATCAATTTTCTCAGGTCAGCTTGGTGACAGGGCTTGTCACACCGTTCTTGGAAGGAAGTAAATGTTTTTATGGGAAGGAAATGTTACTCTTCATGAGGGTGTGTTGTCAAAGTCTTTCCTTGTTGTGAATTTAGTTTTTCAAGGGCTGAAGTTGCTTAAGTGACAACGCTGTCCAAAGTGTAGTTCAAAACTACACTTTTAAGTGTAGTGCAGAGTTTAGGTGGTCAGTAATCTTTGTTGCATGTGTCAAATAAAATCATGACTTGTCGGTTTGTCGGTTCTCAACGTGTTTCTTTCTCCCTGCAGTTTCTCCAGCCGAGAGGATCAGGTTTATCCTGGGAGAGGAGGACGATGGTCCTCCGCCGCCTCAGCTCTTCACCGAGCTGGACGAGCTCCTCGCCGTGGACGGACAGGAGATGGAGTGGAAGGAGACGGCCAGGTGAGTCTCCTGAGCCGAATGTCTTTTTTATAATCTATCCTACGCTCACATTTAAGAGCCATGGGCAGTGTAGTCAAAGACTTCCTGTTTCACAGTCCCGGTGCGGTCAGCGGAACACAATCCCTTATGAATAAGAGCGTTTTGAATGTGTGGGGAAACAGGCCGTACTCCAGTGAACTCCCAGTCTGCTCTTATCTGATTGAGGACTGTAGTACCTGCTCTGTGTGACCAGGAAAGGGCAGAAACTCCCACATGTTCAGAATGAGACTTCCAGTAAACTGCAGCACATGAAGTGGGGAGATCATTGTTTAATGGGCGTTAAGTGGCTTTTCTGTCAGATTACGCAAAATCTCAAAAAAATGACCAGCGCCTAAGAAAGAAATGTGTTTCTTTCTGTCGGGCAAGTGCAAAGCTAAATCAGCACAGTCCATTTTTAAGATTAACGTGCTAATCGAAGTCCATTGCATGCTATTTTAAATAAAGAATATTCACAAAGCACACAAGTTGAGCGCTGTGGGAAGTTGTGTGTGTAGTTTGCTTTTTTTTTCTTTTTTGCCTTTCTTGGAGTAACATCGACAGCCGTAGTGATGAATTTTGCACACTCGTGATAAGCATTTCTTTTTTATCACTAGTCCCAGCAGCTCTTTGTCCCGTGTCGAGAAGGGGAAATGGGGGAAGTTTATACGAAAGGGAAGATGAATGAACTCCTTCAGGTCGACAGAGGCTCCGTCGCCTCCCAGTAAAGACGGCTGGTCACAGGCGTGTGGACCCCAGCCAGAGGGACACTCTATCCCCCTGAGGAAACCCCATCCTCAGGCCTCGGGAGAATGGCTCTTTGTAGTGGTGACATGTGGGGGCATTATTATTAAAAAGAATCCTTGTCCTGAGTCTTGCCTTCAAGGCTAAGCTCGTCCATGGTGGTAGAGCAAGTCACGTTTTTCTTGTGCTCAGCCAAACGGGTCCTAAAAGTCCCAGCACAGCATGTATTTCCTCACGTCTGCTTATTTTTGCACTCCTGCGCTGTTCTGCATCCCCTGTTCCTTTCTTGTGAACTGCGACTAATTCAAAACACCGTGGTGGTGTTGTGTAAAGAAAAGAGAACCCATCTTGTCTCCTTTTTTGTTTGGAGCCTCTATTTGCTCATAAACTTATAAAGCCACTATTACGTACTTTTTTTATTTATTTATTTTATTATTTATTTTTTGCAGTGACCTCGACTGAACTTGCTCGAAAGGGACTAAAGTAGAAAGTGAATACAACTGAATATAAGTGCATCTCAACGCTCTACCCCCTTTTATTTATTTTTTAATTTATTTTTTTTGTCCAGATGGATCAAGTTCGAGGAGAAAGTGGAGAAGGGCGGTGAGCGCTGGAGCAAGCCTCACGTGGCCACGCTGTCCTTGCACAGCTTGATGGAGCTGAAGACGTGCATCGAGAAGGGCACCATCATGCTGGACCTGGAGGCCGGCACGCTGCCGCAGGTCGTCGGTGAGTTGGCCGGAATAACCGGGACAGTTTTTAGAGGTTTTGCAAGAACCTGAGGGTAAAATCCTCAATGTCTCCCTCCGACAGAGATGATCACCGACAGCCAGATCGAGTCCGGTCAGCTAAAGGCGGATCTGAAGGAGAAGGTCATGTACACGCTGCTACGGAAGCATCGCCACCAGACCAAGAAGTCCAACTTGCGCTCGCTGGCCGACATCGGCAAGAGTGTTTCCAGTGCAAGTAGGCTGTTTTCCAATCAGGAGAACGGTAATGCCCGCCTTTTATTTTTTAAATTCTCTTTATCTTCTGATATCTGATCCTGAAACACTAACACCTGTTGGAGATATTTCTTTTTTTACTAATCCAACCTCTCACTTCCTGTCCTTCTCTGCTTCTCCCTTTCCCAACCTTGTTTTTCCTTGTCTTTTTGTTTCCCTCTCTTTCTGGGTCTGCACTGTCTTTGACCCCCCGCCACCGGGACGTTTATAGCACGCAGCCCCGTTGAGCATCCTGTGCCTTGTTTAAGCCCACACGACTCAGAGGAACCATGTGAGGTCATGAGGAGCTCCAGCATGGGATACCTCTGTAAGTGAGGTTGCAGCTACCCAAAGCAGCATAGTTGGAACCAGACTTGATGTAGTTTTTTATTAGTTTTTGAATGCCTAGTTCTAGCTCAGTTTTAGGGGTATCACTTCAGGCAGTTTGTCTCTTGACTTTATTGCAGGGAAATATTAAAAAGCACGCTTTATTATTGCCCAACGATCTACTCCCCATGTAAAACTAGCAGCAAATATGAAGTACAGTTGAGGTCGCCTTCAGTCCATCACACTAAAATAAAATTAAAAAAAAGCTGGACATGTGTTTATTCAATGCTGCAAACTAAAACGATAACGGTCCAAAAGCCTTACTCATTAACTCCAAATGCTCTTGACTAAATATTTATGTGGCAACCGAAGACTAAAAATGTCATAGACTCTGTTCTCCGGCATTGTCAGGAGACTGATGAGTAAATGGACCGCATCAGGCTGAGTTCCAAAGTTTACATTGTCACATATTTGCCAATAGTTGCCTAAGCAAGCTTCTGCTGACACGTATAAGCAGCCGTCCCAAGAAGGGCCACAGCTCTCTTCTCTCAGAAGCGTCTGAATGAATGACCATCTGGCACTGGACCCAAAGCTTAAGCCTTGCTACTTTTAGTTTTCTGGCTCTCCACTTGTACTTTCCCTGGTGCCTTTTTCTTTTCTGGGACTCAACTTTCTCCTCGGTCCATAAATGTCTCATTTGAAGCTCTGCGGTTTCGGCCGGCCTCTCTGGTCCTAACCGTGTCTTTTACCTTTTTATTTTTGCAGGTAGCCCAACTACTGCCCATAGAAACCTCACCTCCAACAGCCTGAGCGACTTCTCTGACAAACCAGAGAAGGATCAGGTAATGTGTTTGTGTCTCTCTCTGTATTGGTGCATTGAGATATGCTACTATCCTGCGACCTAATCGTGGCTGTAGCCATCGAGAAAACATCTGGAGGACTAAATCCTAAAATTTAAACACTCATGTCCTGGTGTTGTAAAACAATAACAACAAAAAATCATTAACACATGACAGGAAGCTAAGGTAGCTTACATGTAGGCTACAAACAGCTCAGTTAGCTAACATACATACAGTTAGCTGACATGCATACAAACAGCCCGGTTAGCTAATGCAGGTACAAACAGCTCAGTTAGCTAACATACATACAAACAGTTAGCTAACATACATACAAACAGTTAGCTAACATACATACAAACAGCCCGGTTAGCTAATGCAGGTACAAACAGCTAACATAAGTACAGCATTAGTACTTGTAGTTGTTAGCTAACCAATGTAAATCAAATAGCTCAGTTAGCTAAAGTACATTTTGTTAGCTAATATACATACAAACAGCTCAGTTGGGTAACTTGGCTACATCTCCCATAGCTAACGTACGTACAAACAGCTCAGTTAGCTAACATAAGTACAACATTTGTACTTATGTTGCTAACTAATGTAAATCAACTATCTCAGTTAGCTAAAGTATATTCTGTTAGCTAATATATGTACAAACAGCTCTGTTGGGTAACTTGCTTACAGACATCTCCCATAGCAGCTCAGTTGCCTAACATATGGATAAACAGCTCTGTTTGTTACGTTCGTACAAATGGCTCAGTTGGCTAACATACATACAAATGGCTCATTTGTTTAAATTCGTACAAACAGCTCACTTGGCTAACGTACGTTCAAACAGCTCCATCAACATGCGTGCTCCCTAACATACAAAAAAATTACAGCCCTGACCCAAATTGAGGATATTTGAGGTCTCCGCTCACAAAGCAGCACTATGCAGGGTCATGTGTTGAGCTGTGTGTGAGCCTCACATACTGATAAAGACCCCTGGCTCTCTCTCTCTCTGCTCACTGCAACAAAAGCTCATTGTTTTTCCGTCTTTGAGTTTCTGTCGTCACCGCACGCAGTTTCTCTCACTGTCAGGACTCATGATCGATTAGCAAGTGGTAGATGTACAGACACACCGAGTTGTAGATGGAAGATCACAGCGGCAGTTAAACTGTAACAACTGGAATTGTGTTACAGCGACAGTTAATGAAACTGTAGACCTGTGAAAACGTTCTGGCCTTTTGGCATAACACCCGTGCCTGAGTTAATCATCTCCCTAAGAGTTTGTATTTTCATCCACAACTGCTGTCCGGCACATAATTCTAGGAAAGGGCGGCTACTGCCTGTTCTTATGTGCTTATGGAGCCTCCGCTTGCCTTATCTTAATCACCACAATTATTTATAATGTCACTTCTATCATTGATCACACTGCACGAGACAGGAAAATGGAGCGAGAGCTTTTCAGTGCCTGATCCTCCTTCTCGTGTCATTTTCATCGTCTGACTTTTTTATTTATTTTTTTTCTTTCCCCATCTCTCGCTCCCAACAGCTGAAGAACAAGTTCATGAAAAAGTTGCCCCGCGATGCAGAGGCGTCGAACGTGCTGGTCGGCGAGGTGGACTTCCTGGAAACTCCCTTCGTGGCGTTCGTTCGTCTGCAGCAGGCCGTCATGCTCGGGGCTCTAACCGAGGTCCCAGTGCCCACAAGGTAGAGAACCATTCAGGGAAAAATGATCCCCCAGCACTTTTTATTTGATCTCCATGAAATGAGTTTTTTTGTTTTGTTTTGTTTTTTTTAATAAAAGTGTGCGCTAACATTTCATCTTTTTGTTGTTACTCAGGTTTCTCTTTGTCCTGCTGGGGCCCAAAGGGAAGGCAAAGTCCTACCATGAAATTGGAAGAGCCATTGCCACCCTGATGTCAGATGAGGTACTTCATTACTGTGCTATTCTTTTTGTCGCGTTGCATTTACTTTACATTCATTTACTGTACAATTTAATTTATTTTTGATGAAGGTAATATCAACCAACAAAGCATTTTGGTGCTAAAGAGATGCCCCGACCTATAAAATCATGCTCTCCAAATTTAACGGAACATGCTTGGAGAGCATGAACGCCTGTATTAAATACTGCCTGTACTTGTGGATATACATGTAATAGATTTTTCTCTCAAAACCAAACAATGTAAACCTCAGGGGATCACCAGATTCACCAGAATTCTTCCTCTGGGGACCATGAATGTGTGAACAAAATGTCACACGGACCCCTCCAAAAGTTGTAGAAATAATTCAGTCAAAATATAAATTCTGAATATTTAAAATGTTTTTAACGGATACACCAGAACCAGCTTCAGTTTCTCGCTTTCTGTTTTCTCCGGTAGCGTTTTGACACTATTTTTAAAAACTTGATCCAAAGAGAAAAACAAATTTGACTTTGAATTTCTCCAAATCTCAAATTTGATACCCTCAGTGTTTTTTTTTTTGTTTTTTTTTTAGTTTTTCCCTTGGTACTGAAAATGTTAGACAATATTTGATATTTGTCAAGATATTGTGTCCAGGTAAGAAATTCCAGTATTGTGACACTTCTTCATCTCAAGCCATCATCAAAGCTAGCGTAAAGATAACGAGATAATCAATACTGATAGTTTCATGTTTATTTATTAGATCCGCTGTTGCACTGAGTGTTAGGGGGCAGTCCACCTCCAGCACTTGTCCTCTTGCCAAATCTCTCAGCTCTCTGGATATTGCTGCATTAATGATCACAGCGGTTTGCCTGGCCAGTCCTGTTGGCACCGGCCAACTTGTAGCTTAATTGTTAAGCTGTGTATCGAAGTAGTTTTGGTTAGAGCTGAATAAATGCAATAGAATAAGGCAAACGATACATTTTAAACATTACTTTTAAACTCCTTCCATACCCTCAGCTCTCTGTGTGTTCAGTGTCTCTGGTGTGTACTTTGGTTCTCCTGCTCCAACGTCTCCGTGTTGTCAGGAATGTTAGCGGACGGCTCGTAAAGTCCTTTAACTCCCTGAGAGAAAATTCCCGCAGGCCTCAGCTCTTCCCAGCATGTTTCGTGTGTCAACATGGCAGGATAGGAAGTGTTTTTCCATGATTTCCTCAGGTTAAACTTTAACCTCTCGGCCCTCCTGTGACAGCTGTGTCACAGGTTCGTCAGATGTTTGCGTGTGTTTGAGTCCTCGCTGCCCGGTAGTACTTTACCAGCTTGTCCCTGGAGTACACACAGATAACAGCTCATTATTTGTGTACATTGTGAAAGAGTTCATGAAACTTTCTTGTTAGTCGTCAGTATTATGATGGGGAGGTTTGTTGCCATGATTTGCATTTCAAAGACAAGTGTTGGAAGTGAGTAGGATGCGTCCTTCAGTGAGTCATTGTAGTTGCAAACTGTTTACACAAGGCCTGAGAGAAAAAAAACATGTTGGAGTGATTACTAAAAAGTTTGGCATCGATCAATCAAACACTATGTACGTGGAACCTTTCCAACAAATCAAATGCAGCGCAGAGGGCGTCACAAGTGATTGACAAAACGTAAGATGTTGAAAATTTAGAGACTAATAGACCACCACCACAACAAAAAACCCTCAGTGTTATTTAGGATATGATAAACTTTATTGTCCCTATAGGGAAATGTGTCTTTGACTCATAAAAAAAAAACAAAAAACTAACCCATAAAAAGAGCACATTGCAACACAAATGAGAGATATTGCACTACCACCCATATTGCACAAATTATTCTATACTATATATTGACAATAATGTATAGTAATATAATCTTAATTGGAATTATATTTAAAAAAGAATTTTAATGGATAAAATGTGAAATTAACATGCTGATAAAACAAAATGGAATACATTTGAATGATTATTAAATTATACATTTTTTAAAAGCATGTTTTTTTTAAATGACAAATGTTTCTGTCTGTTTTCTGTGCAGGTGTTCCACGATATCGCCTACAAAGCGAAGGACAGGCAGGACCTGCTGGCCGGTATCGAGGAGTTCCTGGATGAGGTCATCGTCCTGCCCCCCGGAGAGTGGGACCCTGACATCAGGATAGAGCCGCCCAAGTCTCTGCCCTCCTCAGATAAGAGGTCCGCTCTAATCCGCACCACCTAATCCAAACGAGTGAAGCCACCGCGCACAAATCTGTTACAAATCCGTCCAGGGTGTAACATGAACGCATGTTTGACAGCCAGAAAATCTTCCCTACATCACCTCATTCTCCTTTTCTCATTACTGTGTTACATACCTGTTCTATCATACGTATTATTGAGTATACCAAAAAAAAAAGGTTGTAAATGTAGTTCATCAAAAAAACCAGATGTCCCGCTGCATCTAGTTTACTGAGCGAGCTTCTGTGCACGGCGTAAGATGCAACTACATCAACTGAGCTGCAGAGAAAACAAGACAGATGCCACAGATAACATACTTTTTCTTTTCACTTCCAATTTGCAATATCAAGATGCAATGTTAAGATGAAGTAGTACGTGCCAGTTGTGTACTAATACATGCAATACGTACTTTGTGAGAACAGCTGGAGTACGTAGCAAAGGTGAAACAGAGAAGTATGTGATTTTTGGATCACCGCTCACGTAACCTGCTGAACACTGGCTACAAAATTACAGTTGCTGGATATCAAATACAAAATTATTGTTTTTAATTTTTAGCTGAAAATGGCTTCTTGTTCCAACTTGTTTTCATAAGTGTAATGGTTTTATAAAAAGATATTTATACATTTGCAAAAACAAAATTGATTTGACCTCAAACTGAACCTGAACTGAACGTCAGAATGCTTGAGTTTATTGACATCTTGTGGAATGTGCCTTTCTGCTTGTCTGCGGCTTTTATTTTTTTTTTAAAAGGAAGAACATGTACGCCGGATTAGAGCCGCCTCAGATGAACGGCGACACTCCCCACGATGCGGGACATGGAGGGGGAGGAGGACACCAGGTTGGAGAGGAGCTGCAGCGCACCAGGAAGTAAGTTAGGATGTCGCCTTGTTGGATGGAGGAAATGATTTTCAATGCAGTGAATGTTTCGGTCTAATTAACATCCTTATTTGTGTTTTTAAAGCACAGCTGTAACATTGCCATGATCGATATACTGCTAGGTGACAGTGTGGCCCTCATGAGGGCGTTATCGTTCAGATTATGATCCTGATGGCACGTGAAGATATCTGCCGTAAAGGAAAAGTCATAACTTGGGAAAACATTTGGCGTTAGTGAGTCCTGAAGTGCTTCATTGTTCTGCAGTCACGGAAGACTAACTTGTTTTTGTGCCATTTAGCGCACGTGTTCCTTTCCGTTTCGTCCACCTTAAGCGAATCAAGTATAATTGCTGTTTCCACAGTTGTGACGAGAAAACGGTGTTTCAGCCACTAACTCGACTGTCCATCTTTTAAGGTTTTGTGGAGGTCTCATCCTCGACGTCAAGAGGAAGCTGCCATTTTTCGCCAGTGACTTCTATGATGCGCTACACATCCAGTCGCTGTCCACCATCTTGTTCATCTACCTGGGCACGGTCACAAATGCGATCACATTTGGAGGCTTACTTGGCGACGCTACGGAAAACATGCAGGTAACACCTCCACCACCCTGGGCTCCTAATGTCTGCTTGCTTTCAACACACTGACCCCTCTGTTGGAAAGTCTCAAGCCAGAGCCAGAGTTACAGACATGACTGTCTTTACTGTTTTTTTTCATGATCGGTAAACGGATCACCGAAAGTTGATAAATCACACCTCATGTGATGTAATCTCTAACCTGGTTTGTTACTCAGAACCATCCAGAATGGAGCCTTAAGTCAATTTTAATCAATCGGATCAACAGTAGGAGAGCGCTTCCAGTGAGCCCATTGGTAAATTAAACTCCTGCTGAAGCCAGCTGAGAAACGAGTGACGTCACTTCATTGAGGAAACTTTTAGTGACGTTCCTTCAATGGAATATACCAAAGCATCTACGCTAACCTGTGTAGGAGCTGCCATTGTTTTCCAGTGAACAGTCGGTTATCACGCTGGTTGTCACACCTAAACGCACCCGCGGCTGCCGGGTTCAACCCTTGTGTGTTTTACCTGGCAAGATGGATTTTTGAGATGGCATGACTAAATGATCTTATGCAACCTGCAGACGTGGAGGTTAAACGCACTCCCCCCTCAGACAACGAAGACCATTTCCTCAGAACTAAATCAGTCTGTACTTATGTTGTTTCATCACTTCCCAGATAGATTCTGATGCTGACGTTGGCTGTATGTGTGTGAAAGTTCCCAGATTAAATTCATTGCTGATAAGTGGTAAACTGGCTCTTACGGACTCGCCCATGCCAAGCTCTAATGTCAGAGGGTAATGGCATGAGACTGAGTCTGTTTTTAAGATGTCGGCTGTCTGTGTTAAGTCACAAACTAATGAGCAACAAAAAGAGTTCACTTCAGCTGATAAGCCATGCTAATGTGGAGCTCAAAGGCTCATACTGCATCCATCTGTTGTACCTGCTGTTGATGGGGCCGCATGTGGAGGAGTCGCTACCATTTTGTGGTTTAATGGCAAACGCTGCGGTTGCCCCTGATGACCGAGTGCATAATGTTGCCCAGTCACAACAGCACCGTGCCTTGGCCTCCCTCCTAGGAAAGAGCTGCTTCCCTGTAGACCTGCAGAGCACCAGCCTGGAGGATTTACCCAGGCCGTAAATAACCACAGATCCAGATTACGCAGTCACTGTGGCCTCGTCATGGCTGCATTACCAACGTCCCTCCCCTTCCCACCACCACCACCACTGTCAACCCCCCACGCTTTTCCACTTGGAGCACAGCAGAGGGAATCCCTGCCCTCATCTACCCTCTTCTCAGAGCAGGTCTCAGGTGATTGACAGCTACAGTAGGCCGTTCTATCTGCTGCATAGACGCAGCATTAGGCTTCTAAAATACTGTCTGAACAACAGCCATTTGGTAAATTTACTAATCCCACACTGTGCTCTGATACAAGTAGTAAAGTATAATCAGGAAACTGTACTTAAAGCTGTTAATCGATTGATTGTTTTGTTTCTAAAAAAAATTGAAAAATAGTGAGAAATACCATCTGAATTACCCAGAGCCCAACATGTCACCTTCACATAATCCCATAATTATATCACCAATTACACTAGTTTATTACTCAAATAAATATTTTAGTCGTATTTGTTGAAACTACAGCTACCCAACAGGATGCACAGTGTCACATTTAATTATTTTCGACAAATTATATATATGTTTCAAATGTTTTGTTAGTAAAAGTCTTGATGTTAATTGTTTTGTAACAACTTAAGTTACTTTAAGTGGAAATACATGATGACTAGAAATCCCAATGGGCCGGCCTCGCAGCTGTGTGATGTGTAAAGGGAAGTCAAAGCATCCAGCTGAGTTGAGTCGAATTATGGGAGTCACGTTGCGTAACTTGGAAAAATATGCATAATGATGATGAAAGAAAGTGTCTGTTGAGCAATTTCTTTCCAATGCAATTTGATATTGAGTCGTGACTGACGTGTGAACGTGCAGCCTAACATGTTCCATTAGCTGCGTGTTGAGTCTTGAGTGCAGCTGCGGTTACATGGACAATATTTCTTCGATCTGATTCAAATCTTTCTGATTAGAATTCCTACATTTGGTATAATTATTACTCCGATTTTTGAAAAAAGACAATTATTTTAACATAATTTCAACATTATCTGCAGTTTACCAGCCAGATCCTCTCTCAGAGGAACGTGTAGAGGCTGAAAATGATTGAGACGGCCTCAAAAAAGTAAATAGTTCTTTTGATCTTTTTGGGGGATTTAGGCCACATTTACACATTTGCAAGATTTTCCTATCCTATTGGACTAACTTGACCTATTAAAGCTTTACACCACCTGTTTCCAGTCTGTTTTAGGGATTATTGTTCTGATTATTATTATTATTATTATTATTATTATTATTATTATTGGAATATTAGGGTCCATGTGAATACAGCTTGTTTTTTTGTTTTTTTCCCCCCCGTCTTGCAGGGAGTGTTGGAGAGTTTCGTGGGCACGGCACTGACAGGAGCAGTGTTCTGCATGCTGGCTGGTCAGCCCCTGACTATTCTCAGCAGCACAGGCCCGGTGCTCGTCTTTGAAAGGCTCCTCTTCAACTTCAGCAAGTGAGTTGGCTTCTGTTTCGAAATCTCTCGGTCGTATTGGCGAGGGGTGAAGTAGAGTTCACAAACAGTAAGGAGAAGCCTGGGAGGTATTTATGGAGAGAGAAAGTTTTCTGTCCCCTGAGGACAGGTGTTTGTGTGTTAACAAAGATGCTCTGCGCATGAATACAATCCAAATAAAAGCATTAGAAATACAAATGGATAATTCACATTTAAAGTAGGTTGGCAGCTTTGCTTTAAGGTTTATTTTAGCAGGATCTCTCTGGAGCTTACTGTAAATCTCATGGCAGGTACAGATGCCAGCTGAAGGGTAATTTCCTAAAGAGCAGCACCACATGCAGCCTTTTCTAGAACCAGATGCAGTAGTGTGATAAAGTGTGCTCAGCAAAAGGTTATGTCAATATTTCAATAAACATATACATGTTCACCTCAGGGAAGCAATAATGAGCTTGTTAAATGCTGACTTCTCCTTCCTCCTTCCACTACACCCTCTTCCTCTCCCAGAGTCATCTAGCATTACCAAACACCAGGCTGATGTTCCATTATTAATAATTCACTCTCATTTAATTTTACACTGCGAGTGAAGAACGTCACAGCGTCTGTGTCGTCCAAACGTTTCCATGTCGACGGTTGCTGAGTCAGCAGCAGCTGCAGGCCGGTCTACACCGCGCGTATTTTCTATAGAGAGGAAAGCCTTCGGAAAACTCGGATCATTTCTCAGCTTCAAAATCAATATTGTTTTATTTATTTGAAGGGCTCCAGAGCATAACTAGCTTTGTTTAAAAAAAAAAACACTTTAAAGGATAAGATGACCAAAAAACAGATGGAGAATTGTTTTAAAATGTAAATAAAATAATTGCTCCAGATAGCATGTCCAGCACAATCTATAACTCTCTGGAACTTGAATGTACATCATTTATGCACCCATTTCAGACGGGGTGCATGCCAACACTGTTAGCTTGGCTAATGCTGTGAATATTTCAGCTTTAATTCTACAGCTCACAGTTAACCTGTCCCTTTTCCACAGAGACAACAGCTTGGACTACCTTGAGTTCCGGCTCTGGATCGGCCTGTGGTCGGCGATATTCTGTCTGGTGCTGGTCGCCACAGACGCCAGCTTCCTGGTGCAGTACTTCACGCGTTTCACAGAGGAAGGCTTCTCTGCGCTCATCAGCTTCATCTTCATCTACGACGCTTTCAAAAAGATGATAAAGCTGGGGCACTACAACCCGATCAACACCAATTACGATACGAACCTCATCACTCAGTACGACTGCCGCTGCATGCCTGGTATGTAGTCTTCACATGGCTGGAATGGCCACGCAAAGATGGTTAATTTGAGCCATTTGTACCGTCTCCAGTACAGACGGTGTCTGATAGCAGCACTCGGTAATCTTAAACCGTCCTTTACTTCAAAACTCATCTTTGATTATTTCAGGGTGCCATCAAAAACCGGACAGTGAAAGCTGAACGGCCATATTTGGTTTAGTCACATTTGGCAGTGATTCCACCATTGTATGTTGAACAAAGCCTTCATCTTATTCCTGCTGTGTTGACAGTGGAGATAACAAATGATACTAGTATGTGTTGGCCTTTTGATATCACTGTTTACTTTCTCAACAGCCCTATCAGTTTTCTGTGTCGCAAGTGACTTGGCAGGATTGTTGGGGACAGTGATGCTGACACGGATCCAAAGCGGAATATGTGATACCGCGAGTAATTCTCATGTTGGTGATTAGATATCATTTTGTTTCTCTGCAGCAGGGAACTCTTCAGAACTCCTTGATCTCTCCTCCTGGACAAACAGTACTGACCTGGTATGTGGTGTCCTTTTTTTCAGAAGTTAAAAACTGTAGTTCAGATCATTTATTAATGTAGCTGTTTTTTCTCCATATATTGTTGGTTTGAGAGACCTTTTTTGTCCTTGTCTCTGCAGCCAGTGAATGCCACCTGGGCGTCCCTGACCAAGAAGCAGTGCTTGAAGTACGGAGGGCAGCTGGTTGGAGAGACCTGTGGCTACGTGCCTGACATCACCCTGATGTCCTTCATCTTGTTCTTTGGGACTTACGCCTGCTCCATGGCTCTGAAGCAGTTCAAGACAAGCCGCTTCTTCCCCACCACAGTGAGTGATGACACCCCGTCAGTGGATATGTAGCAATCCCAAAAGACATTTCAGCGTTTATTATGTCTAAAAACAAAACGTAGCGTTATGCAGGAAGTCGCCCGAATGTGAATGAACCTTAAAACCATTTCCTCGTGTGTGAGCATTTCCTCATCAGCATGAGTCACGTAGATTTTCATCAGCGATGGTGGTTGATTCAGGATGAGAACGACTCCCATCATTGTTTTGCTTGACTCAGTGGTAGAAAATGACATACTGTGCATTTTTAACAGCGCTTGAGGTAAAACACAAAAACTACTGAACAGATCTCCATGAGAACTTGGATGTGGGATGATACTCACAATGATGATCCCTAAACATGGTGACGTTAAGCAAGTATAATGTTCATCATCTTGGTTTTTAGCATGCTAATTAGCACAAAACACAAAATATTTGGTCTTAAACAAAAGTATTAACCAGTTAGATATTTTGATTATCTGATTATGGTGCTCGATTTAAATTGTCTGTAGCAAAATGTAATGGCAATGCATCCACTACTTGTTGAGATATGTCAGTCTAAGAAGCAGCTGATATTGCCGATAGCGTGGCCAATCTTAGCATTTCTGGATGCAAATGTATCATTTGCATAACAACCATCTCCATTCGTTCTCTGGCAAATAATTCAAGTGGCTCTCTGTCAGCTTTTGGGCTGGTTTAAAACCCATTAACAATGAGTCACCTATTGTTGAACAACTGTGTTTACTTACCATAAACGACACACACAATTGCACTCGCAGAAGTGAAAGCACACACTCAGCCAGGTAATATCTGTCAGTGTTTATCTACAAAAAGTCGTTTAACAGGATTTAATTCTTTGTCAAACAATTGTAGAGAAATGCACGTGGAGTACCTCATATCAACACAGGGTGAGGCATAAAAAACCTTTGTCAAACCTGCTCTGATGTTTCCTCCCTCCAGGTGAGGAAGCTCATCAGTGACTTTGCGATCATCCTGACCATTCTTCTCTTCTGCGGCGTGGACGCCTTCGTCGGTGTAAACACTCCAAAGCTCATAGTGCCAAGTGAATTCAAGGTACATACGACACACAGAAGTGCTTGTTACAGAAAACTTTGTTTGTCAGGTAAATGATAATGACCAGCCAGGTGCAGCTTCCTCTGATTACACTGATAATGACCCATGTTTCTGTCAGAAAGCTGAAAGTTAAAATCCCAATATAATGCTTTCTTTGTAGTTCGCCTAGTAAGCCGTATATATTACCTGAAACCAAGGCTTAGTCAGTCTTGGAGATTGAGAAGCTCAAATGTTCCTCAGCCGGCGTTGAGGCCTCCCCTCTCCGCCTCGACACAGAGGAAGGGAATGATGGGGTAGAGGAGCGGCGGGTGCCTGCATCGAATAACAACTTGATTATAGGTGATGTGAGAACACAGAGGATCTGATGGTTGCGAGCACAGAGCTAGCTTTGTTTGACCACAGAGTCTTAAATCACAGATTCCTGTCAGGTAATGATGCTCGAGTAATTTCAGACTGTTCAGTGTTAAGACTCTCAGAACGTGTGGTGAAGCCACTTTGATATTCTGTTCTGTTTGAGATGTTATCCATGTCCACACAGAAAGAGGATGATACACTGGATGGTTTCAGGTCACTTTTAACGGTCTCATTCTTCTTCTTCTTTTTGTCCAGCCCACGAGTCCAATGAGGGGCTGGTTTGTTCCTCCTTTTGGAGGGAACCCCTGGTGGGTGTACCTGGCTGCCTCACTCCCCGCTCTGCTAGTCACCATTCTGATATTTATGGACCAGCAGATCACTGCTGTGATTGTCAACCGGAAAGAGCACAAACTCAAGGTTGGTAACCTGCCTCAGAGTTGTAACCTTTCAAAAAGTTCTGGGAACAACAGATGAATATATTCAAGGATTAAACTGAAAATCAAGGTCTGTAGCCTGGATTCAGACGTTACTAAAAGCCCAAAAAAGACAGAAAGATGATGATGTTCCATATTTTCAGTGTAAGTTCAACTATTGAAATATATTTTCTGCAAACTTTTATAGCTGTGTGATCATAAGATCATTTTGAGAAATCATCCTGATGCTTCCTTCATCTGTGTTAACTGTGACCTCCTCTCTTCATACCTGTGCCTTCCTCATTATTCTGCACTCTCTCCTCCTTTCAGAAAGGAGCAGGCTATCACCTGGACCTGTTCTGGGTGGCCATCCTGATGATCATCTGCTCTTTCATGGGCCTGCCGTGGTACGTGGCTGCCACTGTCATCTCCATCGCCCACATTGACTCTCTGAAAATGGAGACCCAGACGTCGGCCCCTGGGGAGCAGCCCAAATTTCTGGGTGTGAGGTGAGCATGATGCATGGTGCAAAAGTCTTTCTATTTTCCCAGAGTAAGCTTTTGACAGTTCCAGGGAGTTGATTTACAAATAGGTGGCAAATAGGCAGACAAAGTTATTTCTAACATTAAGAGAAATAAACAATCCCTCTTTAATCTTTCAGGAATTCTGTTAGGAAAGATTAAAAACAGAAGAACACACAAAAAAAATTCTTTGCAGAGCCCTTTTATGTATATAAAGATATACACATACCTGTACATCAGTTGTGCTTTGGAGAGAGTAGCTTCTTTGGAAAACATCACAAAAAAGTTATTTGATTACAATCACTGCAGTCTATAAAAAAGCCTAAGCACTAGGACTGTGAACCAAATCTACTTCCTTTCACATTCATGACAGTTATTGATCATCCTTGTGTTTTTCCACCAATCCAGGGAACAAAGACTCACCGGTACCTTTGTGTTCCTGCTGACGGGACTCTCTGTCTTCATGGCCCCGATCCTCAAGGTAGAGCTCCAACTTCTTAATTCCTCCTTGGAAACATGGATTACTGTCCGCCTCTTTTAGGACAAACTCCTGTCACCCCTGTTAAGATTGCGAATAATTTAAAATCTTTTATTCATCCGATTAGGGACTCCCTTAGTTGAAGTAATGCGATGTGAAATAAGCATGTTCATTAGGGCTTAAGCTCCAATTGCAGCTGAGTGACTTCTCGTGTTTCCATTCCCACATAAAGTTGCCAAAACAAAAATGTGAAGTCACTGAGCGGTGGTTGTTGGAGCTGCTGCTCCCTCTTGTGGATAGTTTGAATAATGTCCTTCTGGTCCAGCACATGCATTTTTATCTCTCTGGGCTGTATTGCTATAGTGTGTGTGTGTGTGTGTGTGTGTGTGTGTGTGTGTGTGTGTGTGTGTGTGTGTGTGTGTATATATACAGTATTAACTTTTTGGGACAAATGCAAAAGGTTTAGTATAATTTCTGAATAACTCTCTTTCAAATGTCTTGCCATCTTTTCATCTTTATGTTTTTAGACACCAAGTTTCTGCACTTGCTTCCCAAATTGTAGTTGACTTTCTTCCCCTCTTTTTTTAAAGTTCCATAACACCAAATAACTAGTCGCTAGTCACACATGCCCCGATGGCAGCCAAGCGACTGATCACACCTGTGTGCAGACTGCAAGAACATGTAGTCAAGAACAGAAAAGCTGCTTGTGGACTATTTTTAAACTAAGCAATGCTGCTCAAAATAGACATTCTCGTTACTTGTATGAAATGAGCGGTGCTTTCTGGAGCTTCTCTTACATGTTACATGTTCTCGTTGTTCTTTGTCCTTCAGTTCATCCCCATGCCTGTCCTCTACGGTGTGTTCCTCTACATGGGTGTGGCTTCACTCAATGGTGTTCAGGTGAGTTAAACCTGTTCCGTACCTGCTACTGCTACCATTCTATATGACAGCAAAACAAAATTACAGTACTCGTTACTTCACTTTTGTTTCATTACTGTATTGAGCTCGAGAGTCTTAATCATTTATATGTTAAAATATCATACAAGACATCATGCTTTAATAAGCAGCCAATCTTCAGTTAGGAGTATGTTTGCTCTTGTGTCTAAGAGGAGGAAAAAGTAAAAATGCTTAAGAATGTAAATAAACTGTTGTACAATACTTAGTGCTGTTTTTGGGGAGCTGTGTTTATTATCTGTTATGGCCTGAAGGTGGTGCCAAGAGGTCGTGGGGTGCCGGTGTTTGCATGGCGATGCTCCAGTGCAGATGTTTTTTGTTTTTTTTTTCACATCTCATCAGCCATCAGTCACTGTTCTGTGATAAACGACAGCCATCCACCAAGCAACAGCTAAAGTTAAGATGCAACATATTTTAGCAACCAAGCAAAGCTACCTGTGGCTAAGTAGAAGCTAAGACGCAACATGCAGTCTACTGGTGGACAGCTGGCAGTTAAAATGAACCATCTAAATAAGACAACTTGCCCCACACTTCAGGCCCCTGAGCCCTGAACTACATTGGCCTAATGACAGGTTACTGCCTCTTACTGCTGCTAACAAATCAAATTTGGCTACAGCCTTAAAACGGTCTTGTTTGCTCTTGTCAGTTCATGGACCGCCTGCAGCTGCTGCTGATGCCAGCCAAGCACCAGCCGGACCTGATCTACCTGCGGCACGTCCCCCAGAGACGCATCCACCTCTTCACCTTCATCCAGGGCCTGTGCTTGGCCGCCCTCTGGATCCTCAAGTCCACTGTGGCTGCCATCATCTTCCCCGTCATGGTGAGAAATGGCTGCCATCTCTGATGCAGATGAACATAACCACTCTACCTGGGCATGAGGCTAACCGAACTCTCTCTCTGTCTGCAGATCTTGGCTTTGGTTGCCGTTCGTAAGGCGATGGACTACGTGTTCTCCCAGCACGACCTCAGCTACCTGGACGATGTCATCCCGGAGAAAGACAAGAAGAAGAAAGAGGACGAGAAGAAAAAGAAAAACAAAAAGAAAGGAAGCATCGACAGTGAAATGGAATTTGTAAGTCCTTTCATCCAAAAAAATGTATATGTTAATAGTTTACTGAAACCCAGTGTTGTCATGTGATTGTCTACATCCTCCTGTAGATCCTTTAAGTCCATGTGAGTTAATGTTCTCCATCCCTTCTCCCGCAGTCTGACTACCCGTACAATGACAATATCCCCACTATAAAAATCTCCATGGATATGATGGAGCAGGAGCCCATGTTGGGCGACAAATCTTTGGATAGTGAGTACTGTACAAGCCAGGGTTTTTGCTTTGCCAAAGCTTTCGGAGCTCCTCCAGCTTCTCTTCTGAAAGGCTTCATGCTCACATTCTGTCCTCTCACACTGGCCTTCTTGCATGCACTTAGAAAATTTAAGATCAATATGCTTTTTTGAACTCTTCTTTATCAGTGATCGAACCTGCTAGTTTGAACCTAAAAGCAGCTTTGCACTCTTGCCTACTTTTCCTTTTTCCTCTCTTTTCTCTGCTGGTCCATACAACAAGAGCTTTTGTGAGGTATTTTTTTAAATGTGCATTTCTTTTCTCTTCCCCCCCCCTCTCCAGGAGATCAATCCCAGACTTTCCTTAACACGCATTCACCGTGCTGAGCGCTACTTTGACTCTTCCACGGTGGCCGAGTAAGTGAGTACCAGCCGCCATTTTTATCACGCACAAAGTGATTTCATGCCGTCTGATTTCCTTTGAGTTCATAAAACACCATATTTATATTATTCTATATCCCTTCTTCTTTCAGTCTTGACAGAAGTTCCTACGCAAAAGGTTCGCCTCAGATTCGAATAGAACTGGACCCCGAGGACAACGGTTTCGCCTGGAGGAAGGGCTCTGAAACAGATCTGTGAATGAATTATCCAAAGATGCAGCACAACATAGTAAAGGTCCTCTTTTTTTATCTTCAGTACCCCATCCTGCTGGTGTTTTTTAAATCTTCCTCAATTGAGGATTTTAATCAGAGCGGCTGGAAGTATATGTCCTAAATTTTAAAACACTTTGCTGGTACAGAATTTTTATGAGGGCTATATTTAAGTTTGTGTGAGGTGTTGCAGCAAACAAAAGGGCTACTCAAGGTCATCTGGATGCAGTTTTTTTTTTAAGGAATATAAATATCTTATGAACGCGTAGCTAATAATTTATAACTTAAGATGTTTTCATCGTAAAAGATTTCCAGGAAACGGTTGATTTGTCGACTACATATCAGGATACGTTTTCCACAGTTTCTAGCGATTATTCCTCTGACACCAAACAAAACCAGCCTCTCTTCCTGTTTTTTTTTTTTTTTTTTTATATAGTCGGTGTTAAATATAATTTGATTCGACACATAACTGCTGGAATCTTGAGATTGAAACATGGAGGGAGGTACTGCATGTGGAGGCGAGCGCAGGAAATCCTCCTTTTTACTTGTAGTGAACAAAGGAGCTGCAGAAGGTCATCTGTGCAGTCACGAGCGGACATTAATTTTGTATTTATGGGCATATGCATTATTTATCCAGCACCCATCTAAGGCTGCATGTTCATTAAACACATCCAGAAGATAATGAAAGAATACAATGTTTGTCTCTGTATGGTAAGAAGTAAGTGGCTCAGCGCCACACAGACTGGAACTTTTTTTTTTGTTGTTGTTTTTGTCTCTTATTCGTCCTTTTATTCCGTTTTCTATATTTATTTTTATTTAAACTCTTGGCAAAAATTAATTGCTGTTTGAATCCTAAGCATGGCTTCACCATTTGACTTCCCCATTCGCGCAAATTTGAAGATTCTTTCTGTGGTCTTTTTCCCTGTTTCAGGTAGATATAGATGTATTATACCTGTATGTAGCTCTACCTCTTATGTTTCTGTAGGTGCCAGGCATTATATTATATTAAAATCATCTGTTGTGCAATTACTTGTGATCAAACACTGATTCATCTTTTTCAACTGGCACTGCATATGACCTCTGAATCTTCACTTCGAGTTCCTTTTTTGCTCTTAATATGTTGTGTTTTCTTGTTTTTATTGTTTGTCAAATTGAAAAAAACGGTGTATGATTTTTGCAGTGTTTTTAAAGGGTAATTTCACCAAAATTATCTGCATTTTTGGTCCACAAAGCAAAATATTGAACTTTTTTATTTCTAAAAACTCCAAACTATCTCTAAATAAATCTAGAATTGCATCATCTGATAAGACAACATCATTTATACGTTTGTTTTTAAAGGGTAATTCCACCCAAACATTTTTTTTTTTTTTGGACCCAGAAGCAAAAAAAATTTCAGATAACAAAACATGTTTTATGTTCTGTCTCATGTACTGAAGTTGGAGGGAAAAGCAGTGTAACCCATCTAAATGAATGCAGTTTAATGTCCTCACACACTTGACTGTGAATGCAACCCTGAACGCCTATTTGAGCTGATTGTTCCTTTTTAAAATGTGATCATATTTAAAAGCTGTTAATGTGATACATTTTCAATATTGAGTAATTTTTTT
Organism: Acanthopagrus latus; assembly: GCF_904848185.1. Lineage (NCBI taxonomy): Eukaryota > Metazoa > Chordata > Actinopteri > Spariformes > Sparidae > Acanthopagrus > Acanthopagrus latus. The sequence goes on along the minus strand of NC_051050.1, from coordinate 21,306,338 downwards.
TGTAATTCTGTGATTTTTTTTTTTTAAATGCTAATCAACAATCACTGTGAGGCAATGCAATGTTCTGACTTCCATCTTTTGGTAGGAGTGCTGCTTTGTATCATACAGGGTAACACAGCTTCATTTTAATCGCTAGACACTATCGTCATTGCATCAATCTCCAAATTCCGTTAATTAACAGTTTGATGAGAAATGTCTTCTGTTTTTTTCTTTTCTGTATTACTCAAATGATCTGAACTGATCCAGTTGATTTTAGGATATGAACTCATATCTGTGTGTGTGTGTGATATATCTCAATCATTTGACGTGTACGTGTATTGGAGGAAAAGAAAACATGACATTCACAATCGGTGCTGTTTCTTAATTGGGGCTTTTAATTCATGCTTTCACAATCGCATCAGTGTGCTGTCAAGATTGCCGTTGAAGTTATTCTCGAACCAAAAATCAAAAAACCACATGGTCTTCCACTTTTTGTTCTGTGATCTGTATATCTTGACTTTTATGACTCTGTGGTACTGATTCCACAATAAATGTAATATTTTTTCATGTTATAACTCTGAAACCAGTTTTATACAAGCATCAATAACCATTGGTTACTCAGAAGGAAGCAGATGTCTCTGTATTTTTTTATGGAACAGTGTTTTGAAGGAGAGCAATAAACCAGTCCAAATGATTCTTAAAAACGTAACTGTGTGTGTGTGTTTGTTTTGTTATCATAAGGTTAATCGTTTGGACCACAAAGCTCCCCAAGGATGACTGACTGTACAATAGATATGATCAGTAATTTACTCCTGAATATACATTTCGTGTCTAGCAAGCATTTGTGTCAGTTAAGACGTAACAAAATGTTTCTGGACTTCTGCCGGCGTCACAACAATTAGGATTTCTGCAGCAAATATCTGGTTTGAGAGACACGTGAAGTGCACGTGTCTTTTAATGGGCATGACTTCGGTTGAAGAGCCAAGCCACCGGCACCATCATGAGTCTCGGAGCACAGATAAGACAGGAAAGGCTGCATAGTTTCTGTCATCACAGGACTCGGGCCGGCTGTAATGAAACTAATTGGCTCATTACTGTGAGTATCTGTGTTCTTGTCAGTGCCAAGATGTAAAAAAGAAAATGTGTAATTAACTCTTCCTGCAAGATGGAAAATCACTGCTCTCAGTGAATATGAGAATTGGTGTCAAAGCCCGGAACGGGATTACCTGATTTACTTACAGGAGCGTCTTTTAAAGGATGAGTTCACCCAAATGAAAGTTCAGTCATCCTTCACAGGCCGAGACGTGAAACCAACTTGTAAAACGGCCATCAGGTATCATCTGCATGTCTCAAAGGGCCCTAAGTGTTTTTAAAGCAGTTAAAGAACCCTAAATTCCCCCCAAAAATGAAATTGATCATGTGTCTACTCACATCCAAGCCAATGGAAATTCTGGTCGCCTTTGCAACATTCTTCTATACAACTGAAGTGGATGGGGAGGGGAAAAAAACCAAACCCAGCATAAAATGGCTCCACGCAGCTCATCGATGAAATCCAAGTTTCTGGAAGCCCCAAGAGCCCAAATTAATTAGAATAATGTTCTTTAAACCCCTCAGTGGCTGGTGGAGCTTCACACAGGGTGCGAACACTTTTAGCTTCAGTGAAGATTTCAGCCTTACAAAGTTTGTGGGGAAAAAAAAATGCTTTTCAAATCAGTCTGGCATCTCGGCATGTCTGGAGACTGGACGAGCTGTTTGGAGCCATATTTTTTTTTTTTCAGTTGCTGTTTCTGTTTTTAAACCACTTCCCCTCAGCTTCGTTTGTACTGCGAAGCTTCACCCGAGTTTCCATCAGCATGTTGTTGAGTAGATAATGACCGCATTTTCTTTTCTTTTTTTTTTGGCGATAACTTCTTTAAAAACACTTTGGACTTCTGCTCATCACATGACAGGAGGCGTTTCTCACAAGTGAAATAAATCCAACATATTTTGTAACATCACATTCTATTCATTACTACCAATGTCGCATACACACTTTAATAAGTAACTGCTGTATGTATCGCAAAACATCCCCAGCAGATATGGTATGTAAATATGTTTTGGATGCTTCTTCCCATGTTGCATTATATTCCTGCTCAGGGGGGCAGTGTTGACTCTTCAGGAAGGAATGTGGCTCCAGAGGTAAAACACAGCACATTAACAAAAGGACCAATTCTGCTCTGAAGGGTTGTCATGAAATCACTTTTAGTTCTGAGAGACACAACAGAAACACCTGTACATTGTGATGCAATCCAACACGCCAGCACTGCAAGTACAGTACACGCAATAGTGCTTCTCAAGGCTGTATTGTAGTGGTGTACTGATCTGCGTTACAGTGAAAAGTGCTTTAATATTTTTCGCTGTTCCACCGTGTTAGAAAGTCATTCCTTTGTGGTGTAACATCCTTGCAATAGCCCCTACCTTTTTAAAGAAACCACAGCATAACACGCCATGAACACTGAGCTTTGTGTTTGTGACTCAGATTTATATTTTGCATTGGTAATAACATAAAGACTGACCTTAGGGACCTGAAATGTTGCTGTCTGGTTTCTATTGAGCTTTGTGGACATTTTCTGAGGTGGAAGTCGCAGGGAAAGTTCTGTCCTTTGTCGTTTCTACTCAGAATGCCAAAACACAGTAAACGTTGACTCTCACTTTCCAATGAGTCATTAAGTCTGGAAGTATACAAATCAAAGCCAACAAAGAGCAGAACAGTTTAAACTAATCAAGACTACAGAAGTCGTTATTAAATGGATCTTGGTCCACGTTACGGCTAAGCCATTACTCACAACCTGGCAACTCAAAAGTTGTCCTGCCAGTTTATCTGTATGGAGAGAATTAACGTCTTGAGCACTTCTATTTGCCAGATGATTGCAAAAAGATGATATGTGTGATATGATGAAGTGATTTATGAACCTAGAGACAAGACGAGGCAGGACTCTCCGATTGGAATGCAGAGCACTTTTTGTTGCATGAAATTTCTTGCCAGATGTTGGATATGAGAGAAATTTAAGCTCTGCAAAGAGACATATTAACATATTAACATTAACGAAAACAGTCTCTGCAGAACATTATGTTCGACAACAACTTTAATCAAGTACCATGCTCATTACCATGCAGACTTCAGGAGGAGCCCCCCCTTAACACTGCCCCCCATCACCATACTCAGCAGCACCGTGTCTGCTGTGGAAACCATCTGCCCAACAAAAGTGCACTTAAAAATACATATGTTGCCAAAAACAGTGACTTTAAATATTAAATTATGCTAATTTTTAATCAAATTTTTAACATGCCAGTGTGAAGTGTCACATTGAATTGAGTAAATGTGAATAAATTAATTAGACTTAGACTGATTATGATAATCAAATGCAGGCTTGGACATAAACCTATTGTTTTTATTCAAATAAAAAGTTACAGGGAACTTTTAGAAAAGTTGACCGCATGATAACAATACATTGCAGTCTATGCCTCCTGCAAGAAACTGCCATCAAAAAGCCACAAATAATGCTCAGAACAGCACCAAACTTCAGCAACAGTACAATTATGGTTGCAGCACATAGTTGGAGGCATCAAACCTCCACTAGCTTTGCCAGATTTCTGTTGTAAAGTGAACACAACTCACTCCCCTGCAGCAGCTTCCTGTTGTGGGGAAGTCACTGCGAGCCAATCACCGAGTGCAGTATAGTTCCGCAGCTCAAGGATGAAAATGTTTGATTATTACTCCATGGAAATGTGATCAAAGTTCATATGTGTCTTACCTACTAGCTTATAACAGTTATTATCGAGAGCTGACAGGGAAAAGAACAGAACTGATCATTTCTAACCGCACTTGGTAATCGACTCGTCAGTGGTGAGTTGTGTTCACTTTACAATAGAAATCCGTCTGAGCTAGCAGATGTTTGATGCCTCAAACTATGTGCTGAGACCCTATTTGTACTGTTGCTGAAGTTTGGTGCTGTTCTGAGCATTATTTGTGGCTTTTTGATGGCGGTTACTTGATGGAGGCAAATACCGCAATGTATTGTTATCGTGCCGTCATTTCTGAGGTTGATAAAACTATGTAAGCTAGCGGTCTGCTAACGTGATCTCTTGAGGGGGGGTTCTTACTTGGTGGCATGGTGTGTTAGACCATGGATAAAACTTATACGGGAATATCCCTTTAACACATTATCCATCACTGGATGATGTGTTAAAGGTCAACAGGAATCCTTTCACAGCATTTTACTCTGTTTTTCCGAGGCCTCCAGCTGACAGGTAAAATGAGTTCCTGAGCTGTGTTAGACCTGATAAAATGAGGCTGAGTACCAATTTGGACTGCACTATGGTACTCCTTCACTCGAGGGGGGGGCGGCAGTGTTCTAGTTTTCATTTTCACCATTACTGCTACTACTTGAACAACAATTTCAACAGAAGTTCATGTGAGGTAGCACCGCTGACGTGTGCTGTGTTTATGTTTTTTGTTTTTTTTTTTTTACATTTTTTGTAAAATGTTTATACATACATAAAACACAATTACAGGGGAACATGTCAGATTGTTAATAAAACACTAGTCCTATCTTCCATACAAACTGTTTATCTATTTGTTACTTGCATAGATATTGTATATTGCTCACCATAGCTGCACCTGAGATTCATCTCAACTGAATCTGTTCAGCTGTGTTGTCCCTGTTTTCTTTTATTTTTTTTTTTAGCCATATCCTGATTTTACAGACCAACAAAGCTGAATCTGGTTCTGATGTTAAAAGCAGAAATGCACTACATGACTCACAGAGCACAGTGCCGGTCCGGCCCCCTGCGACCCTGCAGAGGTTAAGCAGGGTTAGCTAATGGACAGACGAACTCTACATTTAAGCATTTGTCCAAAGCACTGGAGCACAGTTGGGGGAAAAATTATTGATGCCACCCCCATAAAATACATTTCATCCAAATACATTTGAATGAAGGCGACTGTAACTAACTTATCTGAAGATATCAGAACTATACGTCTTCAAGAACAATCATCATCTTTTGACAGGGGTGGATATAGATGTGCTGCTCAGTGGGTTTGACACTCTTAATAAAGCGACAGCGCCCACACTGGCTCTCGACACACACTGTACATCCCCAATGACATCGTCTCCGGGGTTCACTGTCCAGACTCTGTTCCCAGTGTCATCACTCAGGCGATGGGAGCCATTAGTGTTTTCTCCCTCTGGGTGTTCCAGGTTGGTTTGACAAGTCCAGACAGTTTTTATATCAGTAAAGCGTCTTTTTGCTTTGCCAGCCAAGGCAATCATAGATGTGTTATTTCGCCACAGTTACCAAAAAAAAACCAATCTATACGTATGATTTTATTTGGTGGCTGCCTGACACTTCCTGTTGGTGTGTGTCTGTCGATTAAAAGGTGCACCGCACACAAGAAATGTTGATCAGAGGAGAAAGATCTTCAATGACTGATGACTGTTTTTGTTTTCATGAGGACAACACAATTTCATACTGTTTTACTTTGTTTACAATGTGGCGGACCCTGCCACCTTTCCAGCATCAAACAATGTTCCGATGACCTTGTTTTCCTCTGAGAACAGAATAAAGATTTTTTTGTTTGTATCTGTACCTCTTTAATATTGTCAGCATTCAGTTTTTTATTTTGTTTTGGATTTTGAATTTCTTCCTCAGAACCACCCAGTGTTCCTTTGACAATTCTCCCTTCATTCATCTCTCATGCCGGGAATGTAATGTTATAAAATACGTGTTTTTTAAGAGTTCAACTCAGATTTGGTTTGACCAGCTAAACTTAAGAGAAAGTACAAATGCATTACCAAATGTGTCGTCCAAATGAAGCACAGGATGCGATGTGAAAGGCTTCTCAGGGGAGCATAATGAGATGAGGAGTGAGACGATTTAATTATGAGCTAAACGGAGCAGAAAACCACGCTGCAACATGTTTGCTTTTCTGACTCCTGAGGCCTGTAATTATTGCTCCATTTAAACTATGAAAATTATATTTATTTTGCTTGTTGTAAACATACTTTTTTTCAGACATTTTCAGTGTCAGTGATTTGTCAATTTCTTACAGGGGGGTTGACCTGGTTTGTGTCATTCACCCGTGACTAATGAACTGATTCTTTTTTTTTCTTTCGTTTTCCTTTTTTCTGGTTGGGGCCAAAGAGTCTAATTGGAAAATTGATCGATGAGTCAGGCAGGCATGGCAACCGCCTTCATCCTCATTCAAATCGCCTTCTTTTACAGGTTATTTCTCATATATCCTATAGATTATGGAACATTCCTATAGATTACACCACTAAGCAGTAAATAAAGATGTCAACATTAGCAACAAATGAAGCTAGATAGTAAATACTAAATACTAATAATAGAGGCAATACTTATTCCACAGTCTAATGACCAGTTCCCTTTAAGGGATTTTTTTCCACAAAAATCAAGACAACTCACAGCTCAAAAGAAGCCAATAAGCGAAGAAGCATTGTTTTTCCTGGTTGCTATCCCCTGGAAGAGGTGGAAGAACTGCAGAAACTCTACACTGCAAATGAAAAAGCACGGCCACTGATGGACGAGGCAGAGAAGGCAAAGAGGGAGAGTGAGAGAAGACGAGGTGAAATAAGAGTAAAATTGACAGGCGTTAACTTTGATGGAGAGCGCTCTGGTGTTGCGTCAGAGTCTGTTTCCCTGTTGATACGTGTCTCCCCTTACAGCTGGGACTCAAGCTGGTTCAAAACTGGCATTCTGTCTACTTGATCAGAAGATTCTAGGTCTAATCGAGGTTGTTACGGTTGTTTTTTTGCCTTGGACGGTAGCTGTAATGAGAGCGGCTAACCATGTTGCTGAAGATGTCTTTGACAGTGGCGCCAACAGTAATAGCCCACCACCGGGAAATGCAAGGATTTTATCTGATTTGAGACAATAGCTATGGGGGGGTCATTGTAAGTCATGGCCATATGTATTCATTCAGTAATCAAATAAAACAGTCATAAGGCCGTGCACTGACATTTACCTACAAAGTGAGCCGGTTCCACGTATCTGACCAAACTACAGTGACCACATCGTTTCTACACACAGGAGCCTCTCCAAACATGCGTTACACAGGTGTGTTAATGGCCATACAGGTGGAAAGTACGGTGATGTTTTGTAGTACACAAAACATTTGTGGAGCTTCACAGCTCAACAGCTTTGCAGCATTTTTCTAAACTCAATGCAGTAATTGATGTCTGTTGAAGTCCTGAGGTCCAAAATTGATTAGAAAAGACATATTTTACACCCGTTGTAAAGCCCAAATTGTCACTGTATCTGCTGAGCTACTGTAAAAGCAGTACGGAGACATTTCATGTTTGTTTCCCGGTTGTTTTAACACATTTACAACAAGTCCCCCATCTACCTCAGTTGTTTAGGAGAATGCTTGCAACTCTGTTTTGCTGTGAAGCTCCAGAAAATAACTTCTCCTTTAACACCCCCTGAAGAGGACGACACTGAATCACAGGGTCGACGTAAAAGGCCCTCTCAGACATGCAGGTGTCAGCTGATGGCTGTTGTACGCGTTGTTTCAATAGGGATCCAAGTTGCTTTTAAACTGCAAGCTATTGGAATAGTTTCAAGCAGGAAAATAAGAAGAGGAAGCAGAAGAAAAATTTTAAAAAATGACAACACCATTTTTTTCTTTCAGTTTGACTGAAAAAACATTAATGACCGCAAAATAAGTTTCCAAAACTCGTTTCTGATTCAGCCTGTGAAAGACCCCCCCCCCCCCAAAAAAAAAAAACAGAAAGAAAAACACCCTGTAGATGTCACATCGGATTCAGAAGCAGTAAGGGACATTTATTTACAAAGAAAACAAAATGTCTTTCACAGCTTGGCGGAGTCAGCAATGTTATGTTTCGAAACATCTGAAAAGAGCTGTGCAGACTAAAAAAAACGATCAGAGGCGATGTAGTATAGATTCCAGTCAAACAGATGTTTGCATTTGTGGATGGGGGGAGAAAAATCCTCTCAGATACAGAACAGACAGAAAAAAAGACTCCAGCTGGGTGTCTGATTCAAACTAATGACCTTCCTGCTGCGAGGAAATGATATCGCCTGTGTTGTTAATTAACAAAATGCATCCATTTGCAGAAAACACTTTGCCGCCGTTCACTTTGCCACTCGTGCCATCTGCATTGTATGTATCCAGCACGTGTCGCTCTGGCTGCCATTTGTGCTCGGCTTCCGCTTGTTAACGCTGTGATGCAAGGCTGTGCATTTAACAGCACAAATAGAACTCATTATGGCGGTTTTCTTATTCCCCTGCAAGGTGCGTGAATGGGCAGACAATGACTGTCGGCGCGGCTTTGACTTGGCATTAATTTTGAAAAGCCCATTATAAGCGCAACAAAACTGCTGTCATTCCCCTCAGAAATACAGAAAAAAGGTTGCAGCCTACATCTCTCTCTCCAGATGACACTGAAAGGTTAATGCACATATATATATTTTTTTCATTAGCAGCAGTGTGACATTGTCTCCGCTAGACATTTTTCAAGCGAAGAAGATGAGATCCTAATATGTCCTCCTGTGAGTTTTGTATTTTTTAACTGGTCTCTTTTTCGTGTCCTTGCTGTCCCCCCCCCCTTTATGGATTCACACCTGAGCGCAGACCAAATGAATAAATGATCTTGATATACTGCATCAAATAATCAAACTGCGCATTTTAAATCATTGAGTAAAAAAAAAAAAAAAAAAAACCTCAATAAAGACACATGAACGTTTATCTGCATGTTGCTGTTGGCTAAATAGAGAGCCTCAGAGTTAATCAATCCCATACAGAGGTCACTCGTGTCAAATGAAATAATGGGCTGCAAATGACATAAGGGACGTCAGTGCTTATATCTGAGGGGACAAACTGCGTGTGGAGGGAAATGAAGCAGAAATGCAGCCTTGAGGGATGAATGACAGCTGTTGAAAGCAAAAGGAAGCCCTGTTAGAAGTTGTTAGAAGCCTTCGTGGAAGAAGAAGAAGAAAAAGAAGAAGAAGAAGAAGAAGAAGAAGAAGAAGAAGAGGAATTACAATAACTTTGATGATCTGACAGCTTGTTATGCTGCAACATCCTCAGGTAAAACATTTCAAACTTCCCAATACGTGTTTAAGAGCAAATCGGCTTCTCTTGGAATGATTTAGTATCTTTGCACTTCGGGTGCCCTCGTCTCAAACTCGATGGTTTTTGTTTCTTGGATGGACTTTTGGTTAGAAGCCTGAAATAAAGTCTGTGGTGGACACAAGCCTCGGAGGTTTAACTTTTTGTAAGTGCTTGAGTAATTACCCCACTTGTGAATTTTAAAGCTCTCACCATGGCTGAATAAGACTTCAGATGATGTCAGAGACATCAATCACGGAGAGCCAGCCCCTTAAACTATTGTTATTTTGACTTTCCAGCTTGTAGATTGAACAAATTACATTAAAGTGTGTATAGTACAGAGTAGTATGGAAGTCATGCGACTGGGATGCAGCTCGTTTATAGCTCATGTTAGCTTTTTGACTTCTTGTGATTGCACTTACGCTTCCAAACTCATAAAACTTGGTGTTCACTGGTGATGATTAGATGTGCGAGCATCATAAATTAATTTTCTGCGATTATCCACAATCCCATGGTAAAAATATTATTGGCACTCTGCTGGGTGATGTGAACTCCCAGGTTAGCCTACAGTGCTAGGATAGGCTACGTCATCCCAAATGACGTTCTGAGCATTTTGCTAATTAGCATTCGTTAGCATTCTGAGCTGTGGCTGTAGAGTTGTTGTATCTTTAACTTGGTTTTGTGTAATGTTTAATAATGCCATCTCTGTTGAGTCTTCGAAAGAAAGAAAGAAAGAAAGAAAGAAAGAAGGAAAGAAAGAAAGAAAGAAAGGAAAACAACCCCTAACCTATATTTATCTCTCCCTGTCCTGCCTTTCCATTTTCATCATCATAGAATGAAATCTGACTTTTAACAAAAACAACTTGATTGTTTTGAGATGAAAACAAACTATAACCAGAAAATAAGTGGAACAGTTTGAATGGAACTGGCTTTTTGTTTGTCACACTCTTTGTATGAAAAATGAAGAGATAGTAAGCCGAGTCGAGCGCGCCGGGGGAATATTTAGAGAACGTCTTGTCGCTTTTGCCACCTCTATATTTGTCCTTGAAACAAAAACACTCACTTTCTGTTTATTACTTTGAACAAAAATTCTCATAACTTCATGTGGCAGCCATCGCTAAGCTCGGCTCTATTTTTAAATATCCCCATTTAACCTAGACAGAAACTCCCACTGACAGTGTGTTCCCTCCCTCTCCGCCTCTCTTCCAGGTGACAACTCCTGCAGTTTTTGACAGGATTCATGCTCAAGGCGTTTTAACGTCTTAATTAATCATCCTGCAGCGACTGCACCTCCAGTGGCCTCAGGGTTTTTGTTTTTTTTCCCTCAGATTTGGCGGGAATTGCTAATTTTGTTTAGCCTCGTTGCGCTCTATCCTCGCGCCTCCTCAAGTCAAGTATCAGCCGACCACTTATCGAGCGGTCAGCCCTCCTCGCGCTGCTCCGTGGTGGTCAGATAACACTCAGCTCAATCACTGCTCAGCTCCTTCCTCTCATCTGCCGCTCCTGCATTGATTACGTATTGACCCTTCATCAACGCTCACTTTTGCTCCTGAGCTCCCCTCAGCCCGTCATCTCCCTGTACCCATCACCCCGGCCAATTTTCTCCCACGCGTCTCATCAAACAGGAACTTTGTTTGCAGAGTTGTGCATATTTACTGTGTCCGTGCACCCAGTAATTTGTGAGGCGCCCTGCAGCCTGCCTCAGTGACGACGCCGTCGCACACCATCACTAATTGGGTGAAAACAAACAGATTACAGCTCGACAGCCTCCAAAGCGTATTGTGTATATATTGCATCCAAAAACACTAATTGCATGATGAGGACCGTTCTTTACAGGAGGTCCATCTGTCTGGATTACGCTCAATAAATACATCAGACAGAGGAAAAAACAGATTTAAATTCACTGATACAAAAATATCTCATTTGATGTTATTTTGTTTAGTGTCGTTATTGGACATTTTTGGTTGTTTTTATTACTTCTGCCAGGGGAGGTTATATTTCCTCCCGCGTCCTTCTGTTTGTTGGTTGGTCTGTCGGCAGGAAAACACTACTGAACAGATCTGTGGATATAAAAATGGGTCTCGGACCAGAATAATCCTTCTTTTTTTCCCCTGTCATTTCTTTTTAAATTTCTGCATGGGCTCTTATGAAAAGAATCAGCCGCATTTAGGTGGTGGCTGGTATCTGTGAGTGAGAAGGATTTGATGCAGATTGTAATAAAAATCTGGATCTAGCATGTTTTCAGAAAGTAGTCTTGTTTTTTTTCCACTGCTGTTTCATCTAATTTTGCTTCTTGGATTCAACCCAGCCGGCAGAATAACTGTCTGCCAAGTACGTTTCTGCAAGACCACAGATAAAGTAAATCTGGACGTTTTTTTATGTTGCAACTTTGAGTTTGTTCGTTTGGATTTTCAACTTATGTTCAAGTTTAGGTTGGTTAGGGCGAGGAAAGCATCGCGGTCGACTTACAATGCCTGTTTTGATCACCATGCTCATAGATGGAGATGGTCTGACATCCCATTATTAAAAATATAATTTTAGTTGCCTAAAAAAAAAAAAAAACAGCTGAAAATGCTCGCAGCTCGCCTTAAAAAAGACCCAGTATATCAGATATAGTATAACAGGTATCTCAGGTGTTATATCCAGTGTCGGGAGTCAAACTCAGGGCCGCCTTGTTGCCCACGTTCCTTCCCTCCACCTCCGTAAGTTAACAATGGCTTACATGCACATAATGTTCACATGATATAACTTGTTTGGTAAACATGTCAACCTTGGACGTTACTGTTGTTTGCAGAACTGTCAAATCTTAACATAATCTCCTTGGCAACTGGGCGGAGGTCATTGAGAGTTTCCCTTCATTTACTGCGCAATGATGCTTCGGTTCAAAACACAAATATACAAATCGGCAAACCAGCTCAGTTAAAGTAGTTACCGTATAAAACTGTACAGATAAACAAAAACATTATGGTAACGAATAGGGACTGAAACATCACGACTGCCAATGTGCAGCAGAGGAGGATTCAGAAAAGGTACCAACGGTGATGAGGCTTGACTGAATTAAAGGAGGTATACACTCTATATCATTTCACTCATTCTTTGATCTTTACATTGTATTTTCTCATCTTATTGGTACTGTGAGGTTTTACATTGTCATTTGAACATTCATTCAGGTTGGATTCACATTTTGTACATTGTCTCCACTTCATCAGAGGGCTGAAGAGGACCGATGATTGATATCTTGAGGAGGGGGGGGGGTTCTCGACACTTACTAATTAATGTCAAAGCAAACCAGCTCTCAGAGTCTTGAAATGACAAAGCTCTGCTCCGCACTGGCAAGGAGTCATTACATAGTGTGACAGCCACATATATAATGTACTGTGCATTCCACATTCAATTCACACGACGCCTCCGGACACACATTGCTCTCAGCACCACCCGGCACACCTCCTCCCCAGTGAATCCCATCTCCTCCTCTGTCATGTATAAGCACCACAGCATTCGCAGCCTGGCAGGCGGACGGAGCAGACGCACAGGGTGTCATGCACGTAAGGACAAGAGCGCGCTGCCTTTTCCTCTGAAAGAGTGGGATTTGTGTCCAACGGATATTTAACATCTCAAAAAAAGGACAGAGGAAAGAAGAAGAAAAAAAAAAAGGGATACAACTCAGATTGTGTTTTCTTGGAAGGTAAGAAATTAATGTCAGCTGTAGAATTGTTGAGAGTCTTTCAACCAATATGATCCGATTGTCCCTTTCCATCCTGTCACAGAGATGGTTAATTAAGCAGAGTGTCAGCTGTGCTTTTTGTTGATAAAACTGTGGAGATATTAAGGCTGTTTGACTGCACACTGGTTAAAAATAAATACTTTCTATTGGTGAAACTGAACTGAGAGGCACTGTAACGACTAACGAACAAAACACCCACCAGGCAGGACTTTTTAAAGCACTATATATAAAATAACTTAAGAAAATGTGATTGCTGTTGTTTCTACATAAAAAAAAGATAAAGCTCTGTTAAAGTATGGATCTCCAGAAATTGATTTTTTGCTACAGTTTTTTTTTTTTTCGGTTATTGAGCTCTTCTGTCATCCATGTAATTGTTACAGGAGCAAAAGTGAGTTTTATAATTTCAAGAAAATCAGTAATTTCTTGCAGATATATGCAGATTAAAAGACAAACACAAGCTGATCTCTTCTCACTGTCAGAGAGTGTGAATTCCTACTATCAGCTACAGTAATCAGTTCTGATTTTTAGTATAAGTATAACGAGCAGCATGACGACTTGGATTGTTAGAGCAATCAACTATATCTAGCAGTTACAAATAATAATAATAATAAGAGGGAGAATAAACACAGCAAATGGAAATAGAGAACATTAAATACATTATATTCAATCTAAATTCATTTATTCTTAAAACAAACAATTGTGTGTAAAAATTCAATTTGTGAAAGATGATGGTCTCAAATGCAATTGCTTATTCAAAAACAAATTATTGATTCATCACATGGCCTAATTCTGTCTGTTTCTACACCAGAAAGTGATTTTCGTAGAAGAAAAGCTGCACTTTGATTTCATTCAGCAGCACAGAGCTGCAGAACATCAAATTAAAACAAACAAACAAACAAAACACGAGCTTGATTAAACTTAATTGTCCTGCGAAAGCTTTACCTCGGAGTACATTTTCCTCCATCCCGCCACATATAAAGAAATTAATCAAATCACACACTGTAAGTGTCAGAAAAATAATCAGAAGTCAGTTGTTATCAAATATGCCGCCCACGGTGCTGGATTTAGATGATTGAAGAAACAAATTGGAAAGACGTCAACCCCGCTGCTCTCGGAACAACATTGGTCATTTCAGTCAGCGTGTTTTTTGTAGAGTGTGTGTGTGTGTGTGTGAGGGAGCATACACTCAACTGAATCAACTCGCCCGCAAGGATCAAAAGGCAAAATAACTGAGCTATTGATTTCTTGAAAAAGGGCTCTATTGTTTTATGTAATTACCCATTGATTCCTTCATCTGGTTTGCACTCCCACTGGGAGGATGTGTGGAGTAATGTTTTGCCTCATAATTGGCTGATTTTTTTTTTTTTTTTTGCTTAACGGATGATATTGGATTTTTAACCCAGAACACGTGCACTAACATGCAGAGAACGTAATTATCCATTGCCCGGCTCCATTTCTCTGTCGCTCTGTCTTCCAGGTAACACCATGACCCAGGATCCACCTCTCAACACTTCGTGGGAGAGCTTGACCTCCTCTAATTACTCGAGACTGCAGGAAAACTCTCTGACCCACCAGAACATCACATATGTTGACTTCTACCTCCACAAGCCCTCCGTGGCCGCAGTGTTCACCGCGTCCTACCTGCTCATCTTCCTGGTGTGCATGGTCGGCAACGGGGTGGTGTGCTTCATCGTGCTGCGCAGCAAGAACATGCGCACCGTCACCAACCTGTTCATCCTCAATCTCGCCATCAGTGACCTGCTGGTTGGCATCTTTTGCATGCCAACGACGCTGGTGGACAACATCATAACAGGTCAGAATGAGGAGAGAGCAACCCACATTCTGCAGGATCATGTCGTACTCACGAGCTCACCCGCATTTATGTTTCAGAAAATCATTATACAAAGAGTTTACAGGCTGGAACCAAACGTAGAGGGAAGTTTTACTCATCCTATAAACCACTGTGATAATTCCTTTCATGTCGACGGTTAACTGCAGGGAAAATTTTCGATCGGTTACGTATGTCGAGCCAGTAGCAGTCTGAGGTAAACAGTAAAGCCACCAAAGGAAGTTCAGTGTGCGAACACTTCCTCCAGAGAAGCAACAAATGTAAGTAAGAAAGGGCGATTCTAGTCTTTTATCTGACAGCACTACTATGACCCTGCCGTATCACAAGAAGGACAAACGCCCTGCTGCCATATGGCTTGCAGGTAAAGCTCACGTTGCAGCTGGCTGGAATGGGAGGAGATACGCTGCCAGTCAGTGAGGGATTGAAAGAGTCAGTCCAGTTAACCATAAGCTTGAGTACATTAAGCCAGCGAGAGCTACTGTGACACATGAAAAGCACCTTGGGGGAGAAGAACGATGAGCTAAACTTCAAGAAGCTAGCCAGGGTGGACGGTGGAATTGTATTTATTTCACACAATTTTATGTTTTGTTCTCTCTTGTTTCTTGCAGGATGGCCGTTTGGCAGCGTGGTGTGCAAATTAAGTGGTATGGTTCAAGGGATATCTGTATCAGCCTCCGTGTTCACTCTGGTGGCGATAGCTGTGGACAGGTGAGGGTGGTACTACTATCACTGGTATCATGTGCTTGTGTGGGTGTGTGCTTTATCCCGCTTCTTTCCCTTAATGCATCTCCTCCGATCCCCCTTTGTGTCAGGTTCCGCTGCATTGTCTACCCTTTCAAGCAGAAACTGACCATCGCCACCTCGAAGCTAATTATCGTGATCATCTGGGTCTCAGCGGTGTCCATCATGTGTCCCTCTGGGGTCATGCTCCAGGTGACGAAGGAGCAGACGGTGCGAATCGTCCTCGGCCACAACGACGACACCCGCCCCTTCTACTGGTGCCGGGAAAACTGGCCCAATCAGGAGATGCGTAAAATCTACACCACCGTCCTTTTTGCTAACATCTACCTGGCTCCTCTCAGCCTCATCGTCATCATGTACGCCCGCATCGGCTACACCCTCTCCAAGACCACCATTCCCCCGATGAGGGGAAGCGGAATTGGATCGGAAGACGGCATTGGCAACAACAAATCGAGCATGGAGGGTCGTCACACAATTTCAAGGAAGAGGACTCGGGTGATAATGATGCTGCTGGTTGTGGCTCTGCTCTTCATCTTGTCCTGGCTTCCTCTGTGGACGCTGATGATGCTGAGCGACTACGCCAGCCTGACGGAGCACCAGCATCGCATCATCAACATCTACGTGTTTCCCTTCGCTCACTGGCTGGCCTTCTTCAACAGCAGCATCAACCCGATCATCTATGGCTTCTTCAACGAGAACTTTCGCAGAGGCTTTCAGGCAGCTTTCAAATTCGAGTTGTGCTCTGCGGAAGTTGAGCGGCAGAAGATTCACTCCCATCGCATCAGAGGGCACGCCGTGCTCCCAGTCCAGCCGGAGACCCACAGTAAATCGGGCTCTGTTGTCAGATCGGGGTTAGTGGGGAATGGGAAGTACTCGTCTCAGGAGGGAGTTTGTTTGTCTGGTAGAAGTGATATCAAAGAACAGGACCTGATCGTGGAGGACCTGGAAAAGGTGTCCCAGATTTAGATTTAGACTTAGACTGTCCAGCGCCTAAACATTTTCCAAGGATCTTCTGGTGTTGTGTTTCAAGGACAATGAAAAACAAGCCTCTGAAATAGAACATTAAACTCTGTATTTATTTGTTTCAAGCGAATGTACGTGCCGTCCCTCTTGAATGTATACTGTGGTGTAAATAGCAAAGACTAGTATAACATAAGAGAGTTTAAAGACCCTGACAACTATTTAAAGGTCCCATATTACACTATTTTTCATCAATTTCACACAACTGTCAGAGGTCCAACAACACTGTATTCGATATGCATTGCCCCAAACCCATCCGTGGTCCTGAATTTCAGTTGTCTAAAAGTCGCTCAAGTGAGCTCTACTGAGAACAGGCTGTGTCTGTGCCTGCACCTTTAAATGCTAATGAGCTCTGTCTGTCAAATCCCTACTTGCCTGCTAGGCGTCCCTCTCAGGGAGACGATGCCTCTCACGTGAGTGGTAGCATGCGCTGATGTTATGGTGGATGTATATATGTGTCGCTATGGCTCGCAGAGATGCTGTTGTTCAACCAGACCAGTTTGATCCAGAATTGGACCCAGAGGGAGAAGCTCCTGAAGAAGTACGGACTCTGCGGCTGCAGCAGGACGTTTCAGAATGGTTAGTGTGTCTGAATAATGTTAGTTTGTTCTATGTGTTGTTACAGTTGCTACCATGTAGCTAATGGCTAACAGCTAGCAAGAGCTGTGTTTGTCTCCAGCGCAGTCTCTAAACTCTTGGACACTGTTCTCATCGTCTTTGTCTCCAGTCTGCACATGTTTCCAGACTTTTTACTGTAACAATCAAGCTCCATCGTAGTGGGACTTGTTTTTTTGTATGTCTCATACAGCAACTTAGCATACCTGATCAATTAATGTATGTTACATGAGTGACCACTTGCGTCACGCCCATTACATGAATTATGTCACCTATGTAAAGAGACTGTACGTAGTTATTTATTAAGAATTTTTTGTGTCTATACCTAACCGTTTGACAATGTTAATAACAATCCAAAAGTCATAATATGTCATGATATGTGAGCTGTCCATCAACAGGCTTTGTTTTGAAAAACTGGATGTAGCATAAAACATATTATTTACGTATTATCTGACCACAGAGCCTAGAGACGTAGCTTGAGTGTCATTGTTTGAAGCTTACTGTAGACCAAGCTGCCGTTTTTTGATGGTGTTCAAAACTCTTGATCAGAACTGATTAACAGTCACCTCCACCATAGACGAACAACCCACCAACTGTCACCCGATGTTGCTAAATCCGGCTCTTAGGTTGCCTTTTTATAGATGATCCTTGCTTCTCTTTGTACCGGAGAAAAATAAGAGCGCAGATGAAACACCTACAGAAATCTCATGTAAAATAACAGCCGTAATAGTCTGAGAAAAACACGTTTTAAGGGCCTTCAAGATGAGAATGATAATCTGAATGTCAATTATTTATTACTATGTAAAGATATTAGTCGGATAAACTGGCATTTTGGTGTTAATTGTTTGTGTTTCTGTTGTTTACATGCTGCCAAATTCTCCTTGCAGGTGATATAATACCTGTGGGATTGAATTAATTGCAGCGTATCACAGACTGATGAGACTTTTATAAGTGCAGTTACCGTCACCGGAAGTTTGTAATGTTTCAGGGCATCTTTGGCAGTTGAAGATGCCGACATTAGAGTAACACACAACTCTCGAGGGTGAGGTGCGCGGCGGTGCAATGAGATCTGTGTCAGCTTCCTCCAGTCAAAGTGCAACGTTCCGGCGCTCCGAGGCGGATTGGACCGGGCCAACAGCTGTGACATGCGGTGGCAGGGGAGGAGGACCGCAGGCTAATTTAGAAAGCCTTCTGTTGTCTGTTTTCTCTCGGGGCGCTGTGAAATTTGAACATTAAAACACTGCCATGTCAGAGAGAAGAAAGGTATTAGCAAGAGGTAGGACTCAGGCAAAGGAGAAGACAGGTGAAACGCAGGGCGACAACTTAAAGTGGGGCTTGCAACTGAGGATTGTTCTTGTTATCAATAAAGCATTTTAACAGGTAATAAGTTAATCATTTACACCCCATCACCACTTGGTGTTATAAAATCATGTACAAAACCCCAAAATTTTTGACATTCTTGTTTGAAAAATGACTGAAACGATTAACAGACTGGTCCATTATCAACTTATCGTTGCAGCTCTACCCGGAAGCAAAGCAAACACGATTACATGAGACGTGAACCAGAATCAAATCTCCTTATTAGGTCAAGCGTGTGTTCACATATGAGGAATTGGACTCCGGTTTTAAATCGCTCTGATACACAAATACAAGGAAAACAAAACAATGACAAATATGTTAAAGACTGGTAGGAATAAAGACTGGTAAATTGTCCAGGTCAGAGATTCACAGAGGGAATTCATCTATAAAGCCTAACAGCTGCTTCTTGCCCTTCACATGTTGCCCTGAACATGACTCCTCGACTTAACTGTTCATCAGTCTACACGCTGCTACGTTACATCCACTGTACATGTCGACTATGAAGTGTGCTCTACAGTGGGAGATCGGACCTCGGGCGCAGCTATCACGGCTGTGAACAGGCCAGGCATTCACACATAACCATGGTATTATGTTGCTCTTACCACAAAGGTAATAGCTGTGTCAAGAATGTAGAACATTGTGGTCGAACGGGAGCTATTTTCTGGAGACTTTCCAGAGGCAGTTACACTTTAAATCTCATCGTTACCTCATCAACAGTGCCGATGGTGATACTGGAACAGAGTGATGTATATTTTACAGTTAAGAGTGAATATATCGATATATTTGATAGATATTCATTGTAAAAAAAAAATTACATTTGATGGAATTCTTCTATTAATTTGTTATATAATGTGTATTTGTCATGAATTTGTGCTA
Source organism: Acanthopagrus latus (assembly GCF_904848185.1). Lineage (NCBI taxonomy): Eukaryota > Metazoa > Chordata > Actinopteri > Spariformes > Sparidae > Acanthopagrus > Acanthopagrus latus. The sequence goes on along the minus strand of NC_051050.1, from coordinate 21,287,045 downwards.
CAGTAATTGACATTTAACTTTTTTGTGGTCAGTGTTTGACAAGCCTTAATACACAAAGTGTTTGTGCCAAAATCTTAAAGGTACCGTGTGGAGTCTTTGACCTCTAGCAGCGAGACGGAGCAACGTTTTACAGAGCGGGGTCCGTCGTGGTTCTGCTACTCTAGGACACTCTGCCATGACGTTCACATGCACGCTAATATTTCACTATTTTTCTGAATATGATTTGGGGCATGTTCCAAATCTCATTCCAAGTGCATGGACATGTGGGATATTATTTGGATTTCTAAGAGAATTCTTTGGACATGTACCCTGTCAACTCAATCAGCAGATGTGATGTAATGTTTAATGTTGGATAATGTTTCTTTATGTTGCAACTTTTGTAAAATGTTCTATTTCTCTCGTATCATAAGGCTGTGCTCAGGCTGTGGTTAGGTTGTGGCACAAAAGCCACTTTGGTATTTTAAATCAAACCAATATGTTTTCCTTTATCTAACTGCTTCTAATGAAAAATAGTCAGTTTTCATCCAGCTTCCTGAGAAAAACACCCAGATCTTTGTCACGACCCAAAAAATCGAGATGGTCTGATGGTCTCAATCGGAGTACACACACGTCTCCATGTAGATGGAAATATTAATGGATTATTTATTTTCATTATGCATGTCAAGAACTTGGTAGGAACATTGTCTCCGTCTGAATAAGTGCAAAAAAACCAAACGAACAAAAAAAAACCCCAGAATATTTTGTGCATGTGCAATGTGCCAACAAATCTAAGCGCAAAAGCAAAGCAAGCTAGTAAACATGGATGTTAACAATACTTCAGATATGGGGTTTACACCCTTTTTATGAGGAAAGAACCTCATTCAAGTTCATACTAAAGCATACACCTTTAAGCTTTGGTAAATCATAATAATAACAATACATGTACTCCTCGCTCCCTCTGACAACCTGCTGCTAATGTTATCAAGTATTTAGCAGATGATGAAGTTGTGTGTATTTTTGGAGTCTCTTTTCCAGTCGTACTCGCACGGGCTTTGCCAACTGTATTAACAAGGAGTGCGTATAATGATGTTCTATGTGTGTCGGTCATAGTAGCACTCTCAGTTACACTCGAGAGAGTGAGTAAATAGCCTCAGGGACTGAAGTGAAAGAACAGACAGATCCGTGAAGGGTATGCAGTGTATACCTGATCTTATTTTCTGATTGTTATTCTTCAATCACCACCGTGAGGACGTGAGCAGAAAAAAATGTCTGAAGGTATATAAATGTAATCTCATGGTATCTCTTTATGTGCCAACCTGTCTGACTACTCATGCGGTAAATATATGTTTCAATATATATTTCAGCCCCTGTTCTTGTTTTCATTACATACCTTAATGTTTGTGAAAAAAAAAAGAAAGAAACACAGTTCTGCCATTGTTCTTTGCTGCACGTTTGCAAAAATAGGAAGAGCAATTTTCATGGGGTTTGCTATTAAAACATTGTTTTGACAGTCTGTCTTATTTGCACCTTGCAGTCTTAAGTCTACAGAGGGCTGATAAGGTTTTGAGTGGGAAAAAGCATTTGAGAATTTGAACATATTGTTCTTGTTGAATGGTATTTATAGCTTTGCCAGAGAGAGGCAGTTCACAGTTCTTGGTGAACAAAGGGATACATTTCAATGCAGAACTCTCAGTGTTTATTATAGACCGGTAAGTAAACAGCTGCTAATGTTAGTTATTAAAAAAAAAAAAAGCTACCTTTTTAAGCGAAAGGTAGTTAATCGTGTAATATTACTGACAGTGGCAGTGTGCTTCCTAGCTACTTGTTGAAAGAAAATAAAAAGTAAAAGATCCTGATCTGCACCAAAAGTGAATGGGGTCTGTTCTGGGCTGAGACCCATCCTCCGTCCAAGCTCGATGGAAACCCGTTCTGTCGTTTTTTTGTGTAATCCTGCTGACAAACCAACCAACAAATAAACAAACACAGGTGAAAAACTAATCTCCCTGGCTTTCTTTAAACTGAAGAAAATTATTTTCATCAGTGGATTTGGTGCATTAGTTTGTTTCTGGCAGAAGACTGATGTATTCTGGGATTTACGCCAAGTAAAGAACCGTGCACTTGTTCCTCAAACTGAAGGAAAGTGTCCTGAGTACAATGTCATGCACTGCTGGGTTGTGAATTACTTTTGAACATCGATGCCACAGAAGAATAGGACATTGGCTGCTCAGGGAGTATTTGTTAGAAGGACCCGTGCACTGCTGCTTTCAGTCTTTTCATGGGATTTGTTGACATAGGAAAAATACAAAAAAGGAGGATGCAGGGTTCAGAAAAACAGCACAGCCCCATAGAAGTGCCAAGTATTTACTGTTCATTCTAGTTTCAATCAGGAAATTGGATTTTTGTTACCTTGCAATGCAGTAACCCTCAGATTACCCCTTGATTTGACTGAAGTTAAGTAAGACTAATCACCTCAGGAAGACTGATCATTTGTCACAATTGTTCCCCCTACCATGAAACAATGTTGTGGCTAATGAATAAATGTTTTGAAGAAGAAGAAAAACAGAAAGAACGATACCCAAAGAAACAAGGTACGATCTTCACCAAATGCTGCTTCTGCAGCCTTACGACGTTTTTCTGATGAATAACCCTGACAGAACTATCATATAACCCCCGCACAACCCTAAGACTGACTATATAACAGCTTTAATTGGCCAGCAATTATAGGTTGAATAACCATTATTCAGCCTCCACTGTCAAGTGGACGAAGAGAAATAATCTTCAAAGGAAAACTTTGACATGTCCAGCTGACACTGTCAAGAAACCGGTAAATGTACAGATGTTATATAGTTATAAATAGCTCCACAGCTTAATACGGACCATGATTAGTTCTCAGAGCTCCTACAGTAGGCAATCGTGAGTGTGTTTGAATTAATGCATAATAATGACCTCTTTTAATCTTAGAATCGGATTTAATATTCCATCAGTTACTGCTGTATTCAACCATAAATGTATGCAGTAAATTAAACTCCTTTTATTTTAGTATTTTCTCGAAATTATAACTGTTAATGCGTGAACGTGTTAATAAGTTTAGTGCTGCAGAAGGGAAAGGATGAACTCATTTTAATAACTTTACATACCGCCGGGTGTTTTAATCATAATATAGCTACAACTTTAGAAGACTAAACTAATGAAAGTAGCTAAACCAACTAGCTTTAAAATACATGTCTACATGTCATGGAATAAAAGTCTGATATTTGCCTGGGAGATATAATGGAGTAGAAGAAGAAGGTTTAGGTTTAAATTATATTTATCCTATACATGTTTTTTGTGAGGGAGGTGCCATCTGGTGACACCCTGCAATTGAATGAATGAGTGTGTTTGCAGTGGATTTTGGAGTTAAAGGGATATTCCGGCTTAAGTTTAATCACTTACTGAGTGCAGTACAGTTCCGCAGCTCAAGGATGGGATTGTATGATTCTTACTCCATGCAAATGCGATCAAAGTTCATATGTGTCTTGCCTACCAGTTTATAACAGTTACTTTTGAGAGCGGACAGGGAAAAGAACGGAATTGAGCATTTCTAACTGCACTCGGTAATCAACTCGTCAGGGCTTCCCCACAACAAGGAAGCTGCTGCAGGAGAGTGGTGAGCTGTGTTCTCTTTTCAACAGAAAGCTGGCAAAGCTAGCAGATGTTTGATGCCTTGAAATGTGCTGGGACCCTATTTGGTGCTGTTCTAAGCATTATATGTGGCTTTTTGATGGCGGTTTCTTGGTGGAGGCATAGACTGCAGCGTATTGTTATCATGTGGTCTTTTCTGAGGTCTAGCGGATGGAAATCTTGATCTCTCGGGGGGGAGGGGTCTTACTCGGTGTCATGCTGTGTTAGACCATGGATTAAACTTATGCCGGAATATCCTCTTTCTTTCCCCCACATCATCCTTTGCATCGTTTCAAGAATAACTGCTTCCAAATGGATCCATTGTAAATGATTCAACACGCTTTAGTTCATATTCCAGGCCCATTGGTGGCACTTGAAATTCACAAAAAACAGAGAAGAAGAGACGGAGCATGTGCATAAAGCTTGCGCACTGTATACAAACAGACAGTAGAAGGAGAAAGCCCTTTGCGGTGGATCTAAAATGATGTGGCGTATGCGGTTGTCCATAATCCTGTTTCGCTCAGCGTAGTGGCAGAGGAGCATAATATTTTACCCTAGTAACCCTAATAGGCTCAATATCTTCTGCAGCATGGACACAAGCACGTAGTCCGCCATTGTTGTTGTTGTTGTTATGAGACATCGCGGGGTTCGGAGGTCGAAGGCTAGGGGTCGAGGCGATGTCTTCGATATGCAAAGTATGCGGATTCAAACGAGAATCATGAGCCAAATGAACAAAAACGTCCAGATTAAACTGCTCTCTTCCACTCATTTACTTATGAACCTTATAAATAAAATGTATTATAATATCTTTAAACCTCCACTGAAGCATGGTGAGGAAGAGCAATTTTCTAGATCTGCTGCTCCACACGACAGGCCCTGAAAACCACATCTAGGACTCCCCCCGGTATATTACTCACTCACTAAGTAATATGCCGCTCGCTGCCTTTCTTTTCTCCTCACACTTCAATATGCACCCATACTAATTCATTAAATCTCAAAAGGGGAAACATCTCAGGAGTCCTTCATTTACTTATGCCGTGAATGTGAATTGCAAATGAAGACGTATGGTCCCTTGTGCATCTTTTATTGGTTTAGAAATGAAAAGAAATGTGTGAGGGAGGGGCTCAGTGTTTCTTTTATTCCTGCTATATATATATAGATAAGTAGATACGAAACAGTAGAGGGGTATGTAGAAGACCCCAGTCCTTGGTCAAAGCAACATTGTCCTTTGCAACATTTCTGCATCCACGGCAGCTGGCACTGACGAGTACAGAGACATACATACTGCTGTGCTGATTGGACTTGAAAGACAGGGGAATAACAAGGGATCACAGAGCGCTCGTCTGTAGGACATTTCCTATGACGATCTAGCAGGAACGTGTGGGGTTTCCTCTGGGGAACAGTGCTCCCCTGCACCTGCAGCTCTTTGATGAAGGGAGACATGAGCAGCTTGAGAAGAGAAGACAATAAGACTATCCTGTGCAATAAAAGGTTTTGTTTTTTTTTTAAAGCAAGAAAAGGATTGTATTGTATAAAGTATTTGGAATTAGACTACCAGGGTGGTTGGTGCATTTTTACATCATTATGTAATCTCAGGAGATTTGGAAATTTGGATTATACAGTGACACCATGGTTTTTTTTTTCTCCTTTTTTAAATCAGGGATGAGCATTGAGGCGGGGTCAAACAGTTTAATTCTCACATAGATCACACTTCAGTCTGAACTGTAAGAATATGACCGATCAGAATCAGGGGTGAAACCTCCTTGGGTTTTAACGAGACAACAATTTGAACTTGGAGATGATCGGTTCACTTGATAACAGCGCGGTGGCAAGCACAGTCACATGAAGCCGTTTTCAGAAACATTGGGAATTATTTACAGCTCCAAGAAGGCAGTTCCTGCAGCACACACAGCCCAAACAACTACACCCACGGTGTTAAATCAGAAAGTTGGCACCTCAGACTTCACAACATCTCCCACCATGACGCACATAAAATGCCTCAAATGTCACTGAAAACCTTCAGCTGCACGGTTTACTGCCATCTGCACCATATAAAGTCAAGTTGGCACCAAGGTGATAACATTTGTGGGTGCACTGTATAAATTCACTGAAGCAGAAAACAACACTGGGAGACGAAACAAAGTAATCGAAATATTGACTTTTACACCCAGGTCCATTATTCCTCAAGCTGCTGTGTCCAATAACAGGATCCAACTTTTATGTGTGCTGTGACTGAAGACAGCTGATGCTTTTTTTTCTGTATAAACCAACTTGTCAGCACTCTGGAAGTCTTATTTTGACACTTTGGTGTTCAAAAGTTGGGGAGGAAAAACATCTGATGAAGTCTGCGCAGGTTTCTCAAAACTAGTCACCGCAATCATCATCAGGGACGGGCTGGCTGAATAAACTAAATGAATATCCAGTGTCATAGAAATGAAGAGAAATTCAAAACGGCCCGATTCCACCGAAGCCTAAAATCAAAGATAAATGTCGGCGTTGACATTTTCCTACCAAGCGTGACAGCTTGAAAAAAGCAGCGGGGGCCAAATGTGATCAGCTGATATTACAGGTGATTAGTGAAATGTGGCGCAAACTAACTATCAATTAAATCTGTGTCCTGTGGGGTAAAAAGAAAATGGATTGGTCTTCTCAGCAGATTAAAGTCACCTTCTGGGGCTACTAATCTCCGAAAGCCATTAGTGCACCTACCTTCAGCTGTATCTCTTTCCCTGCTTTTCCATTAGCTTTATGTGTCATTTTATGTGAGATTTTCCTCAAGAAGACATACGTGCCACTTTGTTTCCCAGAGCTGTTAACTGTAAGAGCCCACGCCTTTTAGCTTCCCCCTCCCCCGCACGCTAAGGATGTTGTTAATCTCTAAACATCTGTGAGGAGCTTTTCACTTCTGACACTTCATTTAATGTGGAGTAGCATATATTAGTACTGTAAATTGACTTATTTAGTTTTCATTACCTCACTCTACCAGGGGGAAGCATATCACACAACTTGCTCTTTGACTGAGCGGGATGATGGACGGTTTATATTGGATCTTGGAACACGGAGACGTTTTTTTGAGTGATATTCTCACGAGCTTTCTGGTGATTGGTGTGGGATTTGAACACAGACGTAGTGAGAACATCATAGTAATTCAGATAAGAATATTATCGCTCCGTAGAGCAAATATTATTTTTTACTGCACCTCTGCTGAGGAGGTTATGTTTACGTCTGTGTCCGTTTGTTCCCCACATCCTGCAATTTTTATTCTCCCTGTCAACATTTTTGTTAAATTCTCAGGGACTAATGTGTGGATATTTATAACAAAGGTCAAGGTGTATTTCAGTGGCTGGTATCTATGAGATGCAGATAAAGAAGACTGTTCTATTTTAATTGGGTAAGCGTTTGTCTGTGGTGGCCTGTGACGTGGTTGTTTTCGGTTCTGTTTGGGTAAAAATTATAGACGTGTTTCAGCCTTCGATGACAAATTTGTTCCCTTTTTCCTTTGCAAAACAAGGCCTTTAGCCAAATGTCAATTTTTAGGGATCCTGTCTCTCAGGCAACCCATTGGTCTCCATTCTTTTGACCGTGCAACAGAAATCCTCTCCTATAGTTGCCAGCAGGACGCCCTCATGGTGCTCTGACCTTCAGACTATTGAGTCAGCTGTCAGAGAGCACTGCCATAATGAGCTATGTTTTTTTTTTTTTTTTTAATCAAAATGTCATTGGAAACTCTCAGAATGCCATTTTGTGCTTGTCTATCAAGTCTACAGACTGGTGACAAGAAACCCTAAGGAACCGCTGTGGGTGTTTCTGTAAATCTGACGTTACACCGCCTACATCTACAGAGAGACGGAGGTCGGGCAGAATCTGCACGACGGAAGTGCTTCATCTCTGAATCTGACAGCGAAACTCTGAAGATATAATTTTTCTTCTCTATCATCTATGACTGAGATTTCCGGGTAAACGTGTGTTCATAGCTTAAGCCTTAAGCAGTCGCACTTAAAATGCTGGGAAAGTGTGAGGGCGCGTTAAAAATGCATGTCCTTTCCTGCCACATACAGAAGCTCCGGACTTGAAAAGCTTGCATATATGAAGGGAGAGGAGGTCGTGTGAGAGCAGAGAGAGAAGTTGCACCTTTCATCACGCGTCATGTGAGGCTCTTTCCTCCCCTGTGAAACTCCCCTGTGCTCCTGGTGAGGAGCTCTGATACAAATGCTCTTTTTCACTTGACTTGTGCTTCTACCTGGTTAACCTAAACAGCCTTCACAACACCTACTGTATGTTACTGGAAACCAAACTCAAGGTGACCGCCTCCACTCAGATCCTGGCGATGATATGAGCTCCTGAATGAAAAATGAGACATTTGAATGCAGGCACACCTTCGTCCACCTGCCGCTCACCTCCCCCCTGCTCTCTCTAAACCTTGCACTGTATATTCAGACAGATATTATTTTTCTGCACCCACTCACTTCGAAGACAACAGCTGTTTGGCGCTCCGCTGAGTGGTATTTTTTTATATTAACACCGACTCAAACGACTCACCGAAATGTGAAAGGTTTGCTGAAACTAAGAATCCTGCAGAGAATCAGCTCAGGCTGCAGCCAGCTGTTCCCTCCGGTCCACATGGTGAAACCCAGACGGAGGCTCTCTCTCTCTCTTGGATATAAAACTGCTGGAAGCGGTTCTCATATATGCAAAAGGCCACCATTTACAGGGTGTTACAGTGAAGAAGCTAAGCAAACAGGTGGTAGGTTAACTGAGTTGAACATCATGCAGATGAGGCCTCAAATAGGTTGGATTCAACAGGTGGTCAGCCAGAGAGCTCCCATGGCACACCTTTTGAGCTTTTCTGCCCCCTAGTGGTAAATACAATGATGTAATGCAACTTTAAAGGGATATTCAACTGTTTAGAAAATACGCTTTCTTATAATTAAGAGAGAGAGAGCGCTCGGAGTCGCTCTGAATTGATCACTGACGACTCAGTGTAAAAGCTGTGGGAAATGGATGCCACCTTTGTATGGATTGGTTCCCTACAAAGTCTTGCTTTTGCTATGCTTTTCGGTCTGCCACCACGCTGGATGTCTCCTGGAATGAAGGTCCACATTGGATTGTTTTACCTGGTCGCTGCCCCCCCCAGCTAATGATGAAACAGCTAGAATAATTGTATAAAGAGGAGCCAAAAAAAAACCAAAAATGAAGCTGGAGAGTGATAGAAAGTGAGGTTTTGACTCGATGGAGAGCGATGGTGTGTGTTGAAGTCTGTTCTCCACTTCATATGTTTTCCCCCTCACCACTGGGACAGGACACGTTCATTGGGGGAATCATTTCGTCTAGATTAGTAAGTAACAAAACCTGTTTATTAACCCAAGCTGGTGTCTTACTGCCTTCTCATAGCATTGAGATCAGGGATTCTATGTCAAATTGGGATTCCCGCTTTAGCTTTTTTTGCTTTGGACAGCAGTTCTGGCTTGCAACATCTTTTTGCAACCAGTTTTGTCACTAAAATTATTTGTAGATGTAGACAAACAAAATGCAAAATGACGCTGATTTGGAGGTGCTTGCAGGAACATGATTGTTTTAAACTTTGGACAGGTCCACGCTAGCCACTTCACTCTACTTCTAATCTATATGCCAAGCTAAGCTCATCCTCTCCCAGCTGTTGTGTCACACACAAAAGACAGATGTGAGACTGGTATTGATCTTCAGTTACGAGTCCACCTCATAATTCATCAGTCGCTTACTAAACCGTGCACTGTATATAATTATACCACCAACAGCAGTCACTACTTGTTGTGACCAGGTGAGGATCAGTTTGACCTTATCGTTTTTGAGTCGATACCATTAGTTATTGCGTTGATATATTTATCTCGTTTAATGATCATCACAGAGACTGAATCGTTCCAGGCGTGTTACCCGCTGACATACTGTAAAGTGAAGTGCTTCATGGCTGGTTGGGCACAGATTGGCTGTGACGACGCCACAGATGGGTCCCAGTGATGTATGACGTAAAAAGTAATTACTGGTAGGATGGAGACCGTGACTCAAGAGTATGTGAGAGACAGCATGAGCACGCAGGGCAAGGACTCATGCAGCTTTCTGGATGCTTGAACATGTGTCTTTAATGGGTCCAACACATCTGTCTAAGCATTTGTTGTGAAAGAAGCAACCTGCTCAAGCTACCTCAAGACAGCCTGAGGACTGTGGAGGTAATAACAATTAAAATACACTTTATCTTTGTATATATGTTTTGGTGGGACCTCTCTTCTACAAATGGTGTTCAAAACATGTCATATTCTTGTCAATGTGTGATTGGATCTTGTGTCCATATTCTATACGGAAACAATGTCAATGTTTCATGCAAAACTTGTGCCGAATTAACAAGAAGATCCAACTTGTAAAGAATTTGTTGTAGACAGTCTTTCAAAAAGTTTAGAACGTTTCTCCAAACTCCACAACTCCCAAAATTGAGCAATTTCTTAAGGGAGTCTGGGAACTTTCTCCACGGACCACCTCAGAATGTGATCTGAGTGCTCAAATGTGTCCTCAAAGCATCTTAGGGGTGTTCACACCTGTACTGAGAGCTGTTTACCTGTGATTGGATCTCACTTATGCACTCCATATGCAAATGTTTATTCATGTTTAACGTTTGCCCAGTCAACAAGAAGGCTGAATTGTTAAAGATTTGTTGTTCCGAGTTTCAAGGGAGTCTAGGGACCTTCTCAAGGGGTGTCACACAATATGTTCACATGTGGCACAGACCACCTCTGAATGCTAAAACGGGTCCTCAGTGCTTCTTGGGGGTGTTCACACCTGTACTTACAGCTGTCCACTTGTGATCGGATCTCACTTCCCCACTCTATATGCAAATAAAGACAAATAAAGTATGAATAGTCATGCTGAACACTTACAGAATTAACAGGAAGGCCTAAACGGTTAAGGGTTTGTTGTAGGCAGCATTACACAACGTTGATAAAGTTTCTCCGCACACAACAACGTACAAAATGAAATGATTCTTAAAGGGAATCTGGGGAATCTCTCCACGGGCACCAGATACCGCCAGTCTGAGTGATTGCATCTCAAATGCATCCTGAGTGTGTCTTTCAGGGGTTTGATCACACCTGCGCTCAGAGCCGTCCACCTGTGATCAGATCGCTCAGGATGCACGTTGATAGCGGCTCTGAACAGCCTAAGAGGGAGAATAAAGTAAAACTGCAAACAACCGGGCCGAGGCATTACTGAAAGGCGAAAGCGTTACACAAACATGAGCTTAAATACCAGCAGCCAGAAATCATGAGACACTCAAATAGTTCTCTTGCACCACCTATTGGCACGGCGTCAAAAATACACATCACATGCAGCATTTCCACCGTGAAGGCAGTAATGCTGAACACCTGCTCTCCTTAACGGCCTGACAATGGATGTAATTCACTTTAAACCTTCGTAATCAGGTCTTTTTGTATCATCTGATGACTAGTCACCTGTTCAAGATTGATTGTGAGTGACTCGACCACTCCTTCTATTAAAAAATGATAATAATCACCGACCACCTTTTGGACTTTTTGGTAAAATTTATTTCGCAAGTGTTTAAGTGATACATGTTTTCAGGGATTGTCTTAACAACGATATCTTCCGCCCTCACCCACCCATCCCCCCAAACAGCCAGGAGAGTAAATGAAAAGAAACCGTATTTTTTTTTCTTTTTTTACTTACTTTTCACACAAACTGTACAATACGTGAATAAACTGTAGCACAAGGGATACAAATGTCCAACTAGAGTACCCTTGATTAGACCAAAAACTTGCTCCATCAAGCACACTGTAGTCTTCATACTTCAACTTCATACTTCCACTGAGTTTTTTTTTTTCAATTTCTTTTTTATCAAATACGTTGTAATCTCCAAATTCGGAGATTTTAAACAAACTTACAGTGTTCATTTGCTCCTCTTTAAAAATACCCCCTCCCCCGCTCGTGTGCCTCCATCCTCGTCAACATCGTCACCAGCTGGGTGCTGCTCAGGGGGAGCCGGCATCAGTAGAGATATACTGTACATATCATGCTCCAAGACATATGAAGGCATTTCATACAATCAAATATATGGATTAAAAACAGTCATCGAAACTGGTGTTGTTTTTTTTTTGTACATAGTATTTGCAGAAGCAATCACAGGGACTAAGGCAGAGATAAAACATTTTTTTTTTGTAAAAGACTAGCTAAAATAAAAGAGCAGCACGATGTGCAGCGTGACGTGTCTGACTGGGATGAGTCATCTAAAAAAGAAGAACTGATCCATAAGTAGGCGACCTCTCTTTGAGCGATCTTTCCCCGTTTTTTATTTTCTTGGACAATGACGGAAACCGATGAAAAGGGATGCGGCTGAGATTACACATGAATGAGGATACCAAAAAAAACCAAAACAAAACAAAAAAAACAAACTTGTGGGCCCTTCAGTTCAACCTTCATCTTTTGTAGTGTTATCCTCTAGATCCTCATCGCTGTCTAAATCACTGTGGAGCCTCTTGGCCATGGTATTTCTGCTTCTCTCCTCCTGGTTCCCTTTCTTGAGCTGGACTGGTAACGGTTTCACTGGTAACGACAAAAGCGAGAGAGAACGGGATGAGTCTGATGCAACAACACTGTGCTTCAAATTCTGCAAGCGATTCAAAAGACAAGTTCAGAAAAGTGAGAACAGCCAGCAAACAATAATTTAAAAAGATTACTTTTTTTTTTTCCCCCCTCACCTGCTGCTGAAACAAATTGGTCTTCAGCTCTGCCGCCATTATCGCCGTGACTGGCGCTAACCGTCTCTTTCTGTTCCTCATCTGTGACAATTCTCTGTCTCGCGCTCTCGAAAACAGATTTAATGACAATTGAATCCTCATAGATCTGCACGCACACACACGCACACACACGCACACACGCACGGATAAATAAACAGAGCATGGGTTGTTATTCACCACAGCGACATCCAAGCCCATTTACGACTACAATAGTAGAATGGAAGCTGTGAAAAACAATTTTGTAGCTTTCAAATGAGAGAAGTCCTTCGGGTTCACCTGAGATCCCTCCAGGTTATAAGTCTGGGCGTTGTGACACAGGAGGAAAATATCCTTTTCCAGATCCCCCACACTCCTGTACTTGTGATTACGCACACGTTCCTGTGAAGCAGAAGGTCAGAATCAAAAAACCCTCAGTGCAGCCACTGCAATAAGTAATCAGCATTAAAGAGAGGAACGCTTCTTTAAAGTGAAACCTTCACTGTAGCTGCTAAGCTAAAGGTGCTAGCGTGCATCCCATCAGCACAAGCTCGACTTCACATCGAGGTTGTATACTGTCTTTTCAAGTCGATTTAGTTTCGCTGTGAATCTCCAGAAATATTTAGTGGACTATGAAACTTCTCCTGACCTTCCACTGACATTGAGGTGAGTAGATAATGACTGATTTTTCACCTTTGGGTGAACTTATCTGATTCCCTGTTTTCAGGTAACAAGTAGATGATTCGATCGTTCAAGCTGTAGTGAACAAGCCTGTTGTTGTTGTTAGTGAATTAGTTTTGGCTGAATAAGCAGGACGTTTAAGCTGGTGTTGATGGCTGATAGCTGTGAGCAGAAAACAGTTTTAACCTTCATGTGAAAACATGAAGATGCAGTCCTCTTTTTTGATGGATGGCCATCAAATTTAGTTTGAACATTTGTTGATCCCAGAGCAACGATTTTTGTTTTTTGATTTCCTTGACTTTTTCGTCTATCACAACAATTCCTGTTCCAGTTATTCTCAAAGAGGTCATATTATTGTTTTTGTTGTGTTATGTATAATTTTTTTGCATGTAAATGGTTTGCAAAGTGAAAAAACACAAAGTCCCTGCACACAAAGTCACTGCATTATTTTGGATCACACTACCTTGCCTGGCATGACCTGCTCTGCTCTTATTGGCCACATCCTGCCAGTTAAGTAAAGTGCATGCACAATTCTCACCAAAGATTGAACAGAGGCGAGATGTCTCACTCCGTAGCTAAAACGGAGCGATCAAGACTCAGTGTGAAAACAGATGCTGCAGCAATGCACAGAAAAATAATGTGCTTTTTGAAAATTAAAGCATGTAAACCTATTCTACCAGGACCCCCAAATAAAAGTATGTAAGTACAACCTCTTTAATGCCTTTCACCAGGTCAGATTGTGGACCAAAGTGGGTAATTCCAAGAAATGTTAAGTGATATAATGAAAAATACATCAAAGTCTCAGTGCTTACTATAGTTGGGCTGAAGTTCTTCTTTTCAAAATGAAGGACATTTCAGATGTGTGTTATCTATCTGGCTCCACGCATGACTATGGTATCATAAGAATGATATCTGTATGTGAGTTCTGAGGGTGTTTCACTCACCCTGATCCTTCTGAAGTCCACAGGCTTTCGGATCAGCTCGTAGTACTCAGGTACCTCTTTCTTGGAGGGAAGCTGCACGAAGCCTTTACTGATCTGTCGACCCAACCTGGATGAAAAGTGTGATACTTCACATGATCTCACCTGATCGAGAAACGGTTTGATAATAATATTACATCACACAAACTTGTCACATTATAACAAGAACCTTTTTTTGTTATAACATGAAACTTTCTGCTGCTCCAACAATATGGTCTCATTTTATAATGCGAAACGTTCTTGTTGCAACATAACAAATATGTTTGTAGTTTGTAAAAACATGCAAATACCTTGTTATAATGTGGAAACAAGTTGTCAGAAACAGAAACTTTTCGGGTCATAACATAAAACACTTTTTTGAGTTTCTAGTGAGTTCTGAGTTTGGTCAGAGGCTGAGCTGAACACAAACACACAGCTGGTGTGTCTGTTGCTTGATAGCTGGCTTACAGCTAACAGCTAAGTTTGTTGGACGTTTGGTGCACATGTTAGTACATAAATTATATTTTAACGTTTTGATGACTATTCATTGTGTTGCAAAGACGTTAGAAAGCTAACCAGCTAGCCCCAGCGTGCTCCTGAGCTTGTGGTGTAAACACCAAATGCACATCTGGTCCCTTAGGTCCAAGTCTGGACCGCTAGCTGGACGGCTAACTGAGCTAACGGTGGCAACAGTCAGTCGGCAGTTAGCTGTTAGGTTTAAAAGTTGGGATAACAGAATAATGAATTTAGGGAGCAGCTTCATTCCTCGGACTGTGAGACTTCTCAACTCACCTTCCACACTCCATCTTTGAAAACAGACTGTAAATGTAGCATAAAATGTCTCAAACCTAAATTTCAGTTTTGAAAACCTGTGCCTTGTTAAAGAATACCTTGTACCCTGTACAAAAGGAGAATTGAGATAGCGTCACACAGTGAGATCATTATGTGGTCATTTTGCGATAATAACTGGACTCAACGATAACAAGGACCTCGGCCTTGGCGTGACAACAACAGCAGCATCACAGTGACGTAACTGAGCGCCCTCACCCGTCCTTGTAGTTGATGACCATGTCTACCAGCGTGCTCAGTGTTCTGGTGAGTTCCGGTGGATTTGGCGGCAGCTTCTCAGCCGGTGGGCGCCCTCGCTTCCTTTTGACCTTCTCGCCAGTCTCCTGCCCGGCCTGCAGTTCCTTCTCCCCATGGTTATCGCTTTTACGTTTCTTCAGGCTGATGTCCTCTTCCATCTCCACCAGGGACCCGTTCTCTCTGGTCTCAGGCTGCAGGGGGAGAGGGAGCGATGAGTCGGGACGTCTCGACTCAAACACAACATACCAGGTGGAGGAACGTATACATCGTACACACAGACACTGCTTCCTTCTTCTTTGTTGGTCTTTCATACCTCCGAATCATGAGGACAACAACATTTCAATTTAAAAACCTCTTCCTCTGAGTTTCCCTTGACAGTCGGGATGCTGCGGTACAGTACATGCTTTCAGACATCAATTTGCCACAAAGACAGAAACCTGAAGCACTTCAGACCCTCAAATTAAGGCACTCACAGCCTCCAGTTAATTAGCAATACTGGCTAGAGTTTAAGCATTCGGAATTACAGGGTGCGATTTTGTATTCCAATGAAAAGAGGGTTTATTTATTTTTTACAATAGCATCCGAATTTGCATGGACCGGAGCGCCCCAACTGCTGTGCTGTCTCTGCAAATTTAGGGCAGATTATTTTATCTGGAGGCTTTGATGTCAGATGATTATGGAGGGGAGGCAGAGAGAATGGAGAATACATTTAGAAGGAGCGGCGTTACACCAAAGCACAGAGTCTAAAAAATAAAAAATAAAAAATAAATGTTGTCAAGCGATGGATTATTAACCCACATTTGCCTGGTTTTGTGCACAACACTGAGCCAGGATCGTGTTTTTTCTCGATGATGATGCACGCTGCATCCCGAGTTATTTTCAACCCCTCGCTCCCCATTTTTTTTTCTTTTTTTTTTTCGAATATCTGCTGCAACCACTGTATTTTCCACAAAGGCAATTAGAGGCCAGAAACATGAGTATGCATGCAGACAGGGGCAGCAACAGCAGCGGCAGCAGCAACAGCAGCAGCCCAGCTGGAGAGAACAGGGAGGAAATAAGGAAGGCATGCTGTCCAATCCTAACAGAATATTGATGCATCAATCACACAGGCTCATACAGCACACACACACACACACACACACACACACACACACACAGACACACATACACACACCATGTAATGAAGAGCATGCGGCTTGTGAACATGTATTTTCTCAAGGACAGAGATGAAAAGCAGGCTGAAATGTTATATCCTGCAGAAACAGTCACAGGAAAAACAATCCAAGCCCTCAAAAATAAGAATTATGATAGAGGGAGAGTTTGGGGGGGGGGAGAGAAAGAAGGCATGCACTTCGGAAATAAAACACAAGACATGGCAGATAATTGAGTTGGAGCAGACAACAACACTACAGAGGTAACAATAGACATCCTGCTCATCATCGGCTCGGCTCAAACGTGGGGGCTTTGAAAGCCCCGCTGCTCCCTCTGAGGGGCTGCAAATCGCTCCAGCGCAATACTGGAGGGGATAGAGAGGGTAATCCTCAAAGATGTATAACGCAGCCGAGGAGGAGAGCTGCCGCCTGATTGACTGTGCATGTGCCGAGCGGAGGGGCTGTCAGCGTGTGCATGTGATGCTCCATGCCTGTGCTATCTCCTAACAAGCCTGCCTCTTCCCTGACTAATCTGGCAAAGATTCCCCCTCTCATCTGTTACAACACACACCTACACACACACACACACACACACACGCGCTCCCTCTCCTCTCTCCACCCCCCCATCCCATCCGCTCACACACACGCGCGCACACACACATGCACGCACGCACACACACGCAGACACAGGCAAAACTCACAGCAGACACTCGCTCTCCTTCCCTCGGCGCGCGCCCGCCCGCCCGCACACACTCACTCACACACACACACACATCCAAACGCACACACACACACACACACACACACACATTTTTTATCCATCTCTTCCTCTCTTCCCATGCGATGTAGCCTGGCTGAATCCTGAGCCCGAGAAGAAAAGACATGGAGGAGGATATTTACCTGAGTGCAATCTGCAGGCTGGCTATCAGGATCGGCTGCAGCTGTGGGGGAGAGAATTAGCAAGCCAGCATAGCGGCGAGCTGCTAGTCTCTTCATCAGCTGATCACTCAGAAGCAGAGCCCAGAAGGGGGGAGAATAAAAGCGCTATGTTTTCATATACAAATCATTGGGCTGGGGGAAAATAGAAATGCCATACCCATCTCCTGTCTGCAGCTGTCCGAAGTCTTTTTCCTGACTCTGGAAGGCCCCGAGCTTGTCTCCCTCTGCATGTTTTTAATATCGACTGCTGCCAGACGTGTTTTTTTTTCTTTTTTTTTTTTTTTTCTTCTTCCTACCCTGCTGTTAAAGTTATCGGGTCCATTTTTATTTTTATTTTTTCAAAAAAAAAATCTTTTGTTGTTGTTGTTGTTGTTGTTGCGTTTTCAGACGGGGATGTTCCATTTACGATGTGACGGGATCAACTAACGCAGTGATCCAACATGAGTCCAGCAGGCTGCAGCCGGACAGGACATGCATGGTTCATACAGACAGAGCAACACGAGTGACGGCGCGTCACCACAGGGGGGAGGCGGGGGGGTCACGTCCCCTACAATATAAATATATTTACTATGTTAAATAATAAAAAAAATAAAAAAAAGTTATCTGCCCTCCTCCCCTCCCCAATGATGTCACCAGATTCACTGTTAAACCAAAAACACACTCCTGTTTCTGGGGTTCCCAACCACCGGACCCTGGACCGGTCCTGGGTCTTGGGTCGTTCAGTTAACTACCAGGAGGAAGTAAGTGTCAGTGTTGTGTTAAGGACCCAAAAAGTCATTCTTGCTCCAAAATATTACTTTTGTAAAAGTGAAAGTCATCCACATGAACGGTACCTAGAGTCTTAAATCGTCTGATATTAAAGTTGCACTATGTAGATTTTGTGGCGGATATTTTAATCAGCTGTCTTTGTTTTGAACGAACTGACCTTAAAGGACAACACAGTTTTATACTGTTCTACTTCATATATATGTGGCGGACCCCGCCACCTGTCCAGCGTCAAACAGTGTAGTGGACACGATTATTCTCATCTGAGAACAGTTTGTATTATTACCTCATCAGTACTGTGAATATATAAATAAAAAAGTTCACATTTCTTTTGTGACTATGAGGAAGTTTCTGTTTTTGTTGTTTGGAGCGCCCTCTTTTGACAAAAGCAGTACGACACTGCCGCCTTCTGTCGTAAGGAGAGACCACAGGATGGATTGTGATGAGGTAATGTATTTATAAGCGATTCTTATATGTGATATTAGTGATTGAGCCAGAGTAAACAACATTTACAGCTCTTATATATCATGCTAAAATATGTAAAAGTGAAAATAACCCAGATCATTTACTGATTTATTTGTTGATGTCTTAAACAAACAAGGACAACACAATGTCGCAATGCTTTACTTTGTTCATATTTGGCGGACCCTGCCACCTTTCTAGCTTCAACCTTATTTTTTATAGTATTATTACATCACTAATATTGTAAATATTCAAAATCTGAGTTTGAATTTCTTCTCCAAAACTACATAGTGCCCCTTTAAATTACATATCAAAAGTAATTTTTCTAGCAAGAAACAGTGAGAATGATGGCGATTTTTTAAAAATTTCATCGTGGTTTCTGTGAAATGTTCCAACTATACAAGGAGTAGATGGAAGAGACAAGATCGCACGCGATCACGCACATCTTCCTCCCTTCTGTCTGGGCCCTCTAGTGGCAAGACAGCTCTGGATATCCGGGTCCATCCCAGCTCAGGGTGGTTTGGTGGTTTTAACAAGTTGATGGTTGCAACTGCACCACTTTCACCAGGATGGGATGAGAGTCATGTGATCCATTTTGCGTACGAACACTTAATAACCAGGTGAATGTAAACAGCAACGACAGGTGAAGTGATAATAACACGGTCAACATCCGCTCATATGTCCATCCGCTCTGAGTCCTCATCTCCTCGCCCTGCTGTTCTCCAGCGCTGTCGGCTCGGTCCCTCTGTCAAATGCAACAGCTTGATCCGAGTCGCCGTAAAAGAGGCCGGCAGCACAATCTCTGACTCAAGTCCCCATTTGTCCATTTGACTTCCCATCACCACCCTCTGCTCCCTGAGGAGGTGCGCCCAGTCAGGATGGATGGATGGCGGACATTGGGCGGTGATTGATCAGATTTCAATTTCCTCCCTTATTCCTGTTACAACTTATCAAGGTAGTGGGACGGGATCTCCTTCTGTTTGACACCAGTCAGTGAATTCTGTAATATAGTTGTAGCTGACAAATATGGACACTTTAAAATTTGAAGGGTTTATCACAAAAATTCAGTCAGTTCAACGTGCTGAGACAAAATCTGCGACTACCATCCCTGGTTTTCCCCTTCAGGCACAGTTTCATTTACCAAATCAGCAACATCGACCATTAATACCTCATTTTAATGTGTTGATTAATATTCTTATGTTACTCAAACTTAAAAAAAAAAACTTGAATAATTCCCATCATATCTTCGCAGGTTGTATATTTCTCCCATCCCCCACCGCCATCAAGACTTCGCCCTCGTGTTTGTGCGCAGCCCCGAGAATTCCAGCGGGGTGATTAATGCATTAATATCATATTACACTTGATTTCTGTGCCAAGAGAGCGAGGGAAAGAAAAAAATAACTCAGAGCTGCAGAGCTGAAACAATTGCTGCAATAACAGTAGACTTTTTTTTTTTTTTTTTCCTTTTCTAGTTCTGGCCGACATTCAAACACATCTGGTTTCTCTGAATCAATTTGGGGTTTTTCCATGTGCAAAAGGGCTGCTGGAAAAAAACAGCACACAGTGTCAGCACTCACAAACGCAGGAAATGAAGGATACACAAGAAAACAGGAATCGAAATAAAAAGCTGCGTGTTTCTTCAAATGAGGTCAAACTCATAATGACTGCCCCTTTTGTACAGACTTGTGTGGCTGGGACTGGTAATTCCATGGTGGCAGAGAAAGAGAGAGAGAGAGAGAGAAGGAGGGAAATCGTGATGCACACAAGTTGACAAGGCTATCCACAGCATTGTTTTCATGCCACGCAAATGAGCTGATGTTCTAGCAGCAGGCCAAGGCCATTTTTCATAGCCTCGCTTTTACAGCCTCGCACACTTAGCTAGATTAAAAAACTTTCTGCCAAAAGGAAAAAAAAAAATATTACAGCAAACAATGTTCAATGTGACTGTATGAATCACGTACGCTCCCCGAAGTCACTGAACACAGGACTGATCGAGCAACGGTTTCCAAGTTTTTGGAAAAAAAAATATCGCCAAAAACGTGATAGTTTGATCACATTTCACAGACACTGCGCTGGCAAAATGAGTGGACGAATCCCCATCTTTGAGCCTCGTGTTGCTAAATCCTGATTGGAGCATGGAAAAAAATATGCAACTGATCCCCGCCCAGCTTCAAACCAGCGAGAGGAGAAATCACAGAAGACTTTAACACAGAAGTCTCTCATGTAAGATAACCAAAGCTGCTACCGCCTCGACAGGAAACATGCTGCATGGAAATAAAAAAAAAAAAAAAAAAATTGGGGGGAAAAACATCTTTAGGGGCCTTTAAAGCATCATAAGGAACTTAAAATATCAGCTTCAAAATCATTTTAATGGAACAGTGCCTCTTAAAAGAATGAATGGTGCCTCTGTCTCAGCCTCTCTGCCCTCCTATCACTTGTTTCTGCTCTATGTAACTTCTGTCAGTGGGTACAATCACAGGGTGCCGCGCTTTACAGCAGAACATCACGCACAGCACCGATAATCACCGATTTTGGTGAAACCGGATATTTTATGGAGAAAATGTTTGTGGTTTTCCTCCTGATTTACTGAGTTTCCTGAAAGGGGAATGTTGGTCGCCAGAATAGGAGCCGGGCAAGCGGGCAACTGATCCAGGCTCAGCAAGCTTTACGGATATAATGCCAGAAACCGAAGACGAAGGAAGCTGTGAAGGGAAAAAGAGACTGACCGAGCAAGAGGCCAACGCACAGAGTAAATCTGAGACTGGCTTTATTTGTCGTTGGAGACAGCTCCGCTAAATAAAGGGCTGCAGACAGACGCTGAGGTGGTGAATAGTTTGCAGTTTGGTTAGGTTTAGGAAAAGATGATGGTTTAGATTCAAATAGTAATGTTTCAGACGGGATTGAATGATCACAAAAAACAAAATATCATCTCTGTTAAAAGTTAGAATCAACAAGACACCCAATGTAAACCAACAGGAACGCACATCAAACCGGCTGCCTGAGCACGCATTTTCACCTCCAAGACATAACGCTGGAAAGACAAGCAATGGCATGTGATGCCAGACTGCACAAAATACGAATTACAACACAATGTCGCTTGAAGTCACTCTGGTGTTGTGGATAAAAAAAATAAAATAAAAAAAAATCAGTACTCGTCCACTGCAGGTGAGAGCTGGGACTTAATCACCAGGTGATCAAATATCCAGATTGTCAACAGATCTCAGATCCGTCCATTAGCATTACAGGGATCTGAGTGGGGAGAGGACATCTCCTCTTATTATTGATTTAAAAGCATGAAAAGGGAACGGGAGGCTGCTTTTTGTTTTGCTGCTCAGGATGGCTTGGATGAAAATCCAGTTTTAATAAGTAATACGCTTCTACCCAGAAGTATGCCGGCGAGAAGCGAGACAGGATTAGCTGACCCCTCGTGAAATAAAGATATCATCCTAATATTATGTTCCCGGAGAACCGCTTGCTCAAATACCCGCCGACTGTTACCATGGCAACTGCAAAATTGTGATGGTGGAACCTTTATCATTGTATTTTATTGCTGTTGCTGGGAAAACGACTCGAGAGTGCTCTCAGTCACACATGCCCAGGCTCTCGGTAATGGGCCACAGTGACAGGCTGTGAGGAATGACAGCATAATTTTATACATTTTACATCTTTTCACGGGAGCTTTTCATTTCATACACCCAAGGCACCGCTTTTCTAACATCTGCAAATAGACAAAAATGTAAATCATCTGGTTAGGAGCAGAACCACCTTGTCCCCGCAGATGTCCCACGTCAAAAAAAAAAAAAAAAAATGACTTCAGTTCTTTTGGCAGTTCTTCAAAGTAAATAGAGGAAATTAGCATTTCATATTTGAAAAGTTGGACGATGTCTTCTTTTTATGACTCCCTATTATTTATATTTGATCACATATTCATTGTCTGTCAGTGTTCTCATGTAAAATTAAGCAATGGTGGTCTCTCAGTTGCAGGGCTGATGCAGAATTTAATTATTGTCCCACATTTAATGCCAACATCGCTCCACAGCTCTCAGGGAACATCCATTGAAGCAGCCTGAACTTTACCAGGGTGCGTATAATTCTGAATGCTTGATAAATGATTTATAGCTTAATCAAAGCTCAAAATTCAGTTTTAATTTGCACTGGTGCAAGCATGGATGGATCCCAGCCAACTCTGATTAGTAATCCAGGCTGTGATTTGCACTGTCGGGTCGCCACAACGAGCCTGTCGCTTTCTGAAAAGATGCTTAAAATTTTAAACAACTTGCTGCCCCGTCCTCATGAATAAGCCAATGAAAAAATGATGGTAAAACAAGCGAGGACAGGACGATGGACGCAGAGGTGAGGTGGAAGTAAATGAGCAGCGAGGGAGGCGAGCGGTGTCTCTCTTACAGACAGAGCCGGGTGTCAAAGGATGAATCAAACTGGTGTCTGCCAGACTGTTAATGAGGAGAAAAGTGTTGATGATGCAGCGAAGGCTCAGCAGACACTTTCTTTTTTTCCCCCGGTTAGTTGAGAAAACATTTATCCAGGACTCCAACTTAAACCTGCTGAAAAACTAGAACTAGAATTATCACCTCACAGATGTACTGTATGTCTCTGCAACCTTGTAAAGTTTACATCCATATCCGCGCACAGTCATCATTATATGTAACGGAGACTACGAAGAGTTGAAAAAAAAGGTAATCGTACAATACGATCATTTAGCAAAGTCTTTTTTTTAGCAACTGTGACATGGAAGAGGTGTGATCGAACTGCGTAGCGCCTCGTATGGTGCTCTACCGCCTGCACTCTTAAATGTCATTTCACCTTCGTGTTATTCCTGTCTAATTATGACACGTTATGAACCGCATTAAAACTAAATACGTAAGTTGTTTAGCTCATCTGACAGAGATGACAAAATGCAGCAGCAGGCTGTTGACTAAACAAAGGACAGATGATGCAGCTGTGACACAGAAACATTTAACTGAAGGCTGCTTTAAATTCCTTATCCCAAGCGCCAGCGTCTCATTTTATTTAAAGCCTCTTCCTTGTTTCTGTTCTTTGCCTCCAATGCCTGCGTCTCATGTTGGAGGGACTAAGAAGTGAAAAGAGGGGCTCGAGTCCAAGTGGATATTTGTGCCAAATTCGTATTGAAATTCTCTTGAGGATTTCCAGAGATATCATGAGAATGAGACGTACGACCTAAAAACGTGACGCCTCCAGCCACTACTGGCTCCTCACAGGCTTTAATCAGCGTTTCTGAGCACATTTTTTTTTTTTTTTGCTTAATTTGATCAGTGTCCAACAGCAGAGAGAGACATTGTGCAGAAAGCGTAGAGGTAGCTTGTTTATCCCAAATTTGATTTATGTCCCTTCATAAAACGGATAATAAATGTGGGGTTCGTCTAGAAACTACTGTATGGACAGATTTTAAGGTCACTGATAAACTTTTATGGATGTTTCTAGTTTACAGAACAGAAAACGTCAAATAAAGGAGGTGTTTTATGGTGCGCGGAAACTACGCTTATCTGCTTTCCTGCTGACAGTTTGACAGTTTGACACAGCTCATTTTGCTTTTATGCGTCTGTTGCATATGAAGCACAGCTAGCAGACGATCAGCTTAACCAGCATGAGGACTGGCTCTGACCCAAGGTAAAAATAAATCTGTTTACTAACACCTTAAATCTGTTGTTTTTTTGTGACTGTAAAAGCATCAACTCATGAAATCAAATAAATCCTTTTTTTTTCACATATTCAAAATTACGTATCTATAAATTTCACCTAGTTTTTAAGATTTTACGTTTTCTTTCAGCATAATGAACAAAATAAGTCCTTTAGCTTTTGTAATAATATAGTTTTTATTTATTCATATTTGCTCATACATTTCTAACTTTGATGCTACTTTACTGTATACTTTGTTTTACACATCGTCTCATTCTCCTCTGCACTTATAAAATATTTCAACTATAAATCTAATTTCCAAAAAAAGTGAATTAAAACAACTTAAGTGATACTATATATTAGACATCTGCAGGATACAACATTGCCTATTATCTTTTATGAACAAAGAATAGTAATATACTCTACCATGCATGTATTACCTGCTGAGTTACATTATAATACACACTATGTAATATTATGCAAATGCACTACGAAAGATGCATCATTGTCACTGGAGAATAACAAGTGGCTCTGCAAATCGTTTTTCCAACTGCAGGTTTAAAAACTAACGCTGTTAAAAGTCTCCCCGATCCGTTCAGCGTCACCTCATTCAAAGAGATTTTTACCGCTGGAGGGAAGAGACTTGCCGCTGTGACGAGCAGCTGCCTGTTAAGACACATAAACACACAGACACAACAAACAAAGTTACCCACATGTATACTTAGTTGTTAAGTGTGAGCGTGAGATGTGCGACCAGCTCACCCCGCTCTGTCCTTTGGAGAAGTTGGCATGAGCGTAGAGGAGAACTGCGATGTCGTTGTGTCCCGCCTCCAGTGCAATGGACAGCGCCGTGCTTTCATCCTGTAAACGCACAAACTCATGCACATTATGACGGGTTCTGCTATTATTGAACGTTTACAGACAGAAAAGACATACTTGGCATATTCAAACAGCTCATTCTGAAGTTCTGATTGCACATTGTACTGGCTTTAGAAAAATTTGGTCTGCTATCAGGCTGGATATTTCTTGGAAAAACAAAAGTTGAATATCAGCACGAGGGAAGTCATTCTATGACCAACGTTATACTCTGCTCACATACGATCAATAAAGAAGTGATTAAAACATGTAACATATGCAAATCGTTACGTTGGACCCCTTTAATTCTCACAAATTTATGTGTGAATAATTGGAGAAATTAGTTCACATGAACGCCCCCCTGTAATTTAGAAAATTAAAAACAACTCAGCAAAATGTTTGATTCACCGCTTCATTTACGCAGAACCATTGTGAATGAAGGTAAATGTTTGGTCGATGGCCAGACAACTTTTAAGACATTTTCAATACGTTATGAGGTTGTAACTGTGAGTTGTCATTCACGTAGAGTGACTTGGATTAGTTAAAAAAGTCATTTATTAGTATATAACCTAATAACAAGTCAGGTAAAGCAATATTTTACTTGTTGTGGGGAATGCACTAGTACAGAATCAGGTCTTTTTTGTTGTGTCCATGTTGATTCCAGATCATGACTTGGGAAGCTCATTAACAGTTGGAAGAACAACTTCCTAACTGAGGAAACAGGATCATCCAACGAGCAAGTGAACACACTATTACATACAACCTCTACCACTTTGTCTCTCTGACATAAGTACTGGAAGTTATGATTATCCTCTGCTTGTGTAACACACTATGTGAGACAAAGTTGCTTCAGCCGCTGAGCTCAAAGCCACCAGGCTCACAGAGGCAATGACTCACATACACTGTCACTCAGGGTGGCATCGCAGTCTGGCTGTGCCAGCAGTAGTCTCACGATCTCGGCATGGCCGTGCTCGCTCGCGCACATCAGCGCCGTGGAGCCCTCATCGTCCTGGAGATTGACCTCAGCTCCCTGTTTCAGCAGCGCCTGCACCATGTCCATCCTGCCGTGGCTCACAGCCAGCATCAGGGCCGTCTGACCAGCCTGGACGGCAAATGATGAGGGTCAAACACAGGGAATAAGGGTGTGAATATACACGTTGAAATCATTTCAGATACTCAATCATGGCGTGTCTGTAGAATCACACTTTTTGAAGTTGCACATACAGAACATTTACCTAGTGAAAAACACAGTATTGCTTTGGTTTGTGGTTCCAAATTTCATCATAATAGTCTAATAAATGTCCTGGACAGAACTTGATTATTTTGTGCGAATCATAACAAAAATACAAACACTATCTAATTTACTTTAGACTGTTTATATTCATGCAGACAACTCCAATTAGCTGCCTGCATAATCTCCTGCAGAGTTCAACCAAACATGCAAAAAATATTACTTTTCTCTACAGGCAGGCAAACAGTTCAACAAATCTGAGAGAGTCCTGTCAAGGTTGGAAAGAGCTCTTCGGGACTCCTTCTTATCCCCCTTTCTGCAATAAACTTTCCAATGAGAAATGAATAATGAATGAGTATTAACTCTGGTTTAAACGGAGGAGGTTGTTAAAAGGAAAATCCCCCTTAAATCTTCTTCTCATAATTAGTAGCAAATTACATCGTTCCTTCCTGGAAAACATGTGAGGAAATTATTAGAAAATCACTGACCAATAAAATGAAGTGTTGCCAAAAATACATGCAGCACACTGGATGTTTCATTTCACGTAGTTCCATTAGAACTGATGATTTATTTTTCTGGAATTCTAGCTTAATGTGTAGGGACCCAAATTCAGCCCCTGCATGTAATAATTTATATACAATAATATCCACATTTGGAATTGAGCGGTTGTGAAAACTGCTTTAAAAATAACACCTGCAGGTGAAAAAATAATATTAATTCGACAGTGATGCACAAATGGGCAAAAAAACTCAATTTGCGCGGGGCTTATCTATTACTGCTGGTTAGCTGGCTCCCATAAAAGCCTGTTATCCGTGTGTCACTTTCCCATTCTCCGGTTTAATCTCATTTGCGCACAGAAAAACAAAACATTTTCTGACATTCAAGGAAGGAAGGGAATTTAAGAATCAGCAGCAAGCTGCAGTGTTCAGACACAGTTGAGAGAAACAGCAGGACGTCGCATCCACTCCCTCTACCTGAGTACACACTGACCTGGCTGGCCTTCGCATTGACGTCTCCTTTTGTGAAGAGCTTCTCCACGACCTTCATGTCCTCTGGACGCTCCACAGCTGCGAGCGCAGCCAGCATGATGGGCGTGTAACCCGCCTTGTTCTGTTGATTAACGTTACACACCTCTGAAGTGGCGGTCAGACGGGCCCGTGTAGATACAAACAGAAGAGAAGAAAGAGTTTCATGTCTTCATTTATTTATTGGTGATATCTGCAAAGTCTTCCCCTCTCTCCTGACTGTACCAAGTTCTCCAGCCAGCCAATATAAAAGTAAAACAACTGACAGGGAAGTGAATAACATCTCTTTGCAATGCGATGTTCTGCTGGGCAAACTCCCCAGATCTCACGATGGAGTGTACTTGCACTGCAGCGATGTTCAGACATACTTGCTCCCCTCCCATTTTTAATTGCCCTCTCCCAGTTTCTTCTCGGGGTCAAAATTACTTTACAATACTTCACAAAACTTTTAATGATCATTTCTAACACTGTCCAGCATGTAGTCTATGGAATGTGTTACACTTCATCCTCCCCAGTGAGTGAGAGACGGACAGAGAACTGGAGAGGAGAAAGAATTATTTACACAAACTTCAGACGCCCTGGAGAGAAGAACTCCTGTTTCTTATGGAAAGTCTGAGAGGAAAGTAGCTGTAAAATCTGCCATGATGATTTTTCTGCCAATCACGGGGGTCACACCGTGTCAATCCCCATCGAGTGGCTGACAAACACAGGCCATCCACAGGCACAGACTCTCTAAAGTGCAGGGGCAAAAAAGGAATGATTGAATAAATTGTAACAAGAATTATTCTGTGTGGTTTTCTGAGAATTATGAGTAAAATTAAAAGTATCTGACATAAGAAAATGTGCATTTAGCTTTTTTGGTTAATTCTTAAATGTTACCAGAATGCAGACACATGGTCCTTGAGCATCAAATCCCTCTGCTTTCAAAAAAAAAAAAAATTTTTCAAGGTCAGCAACTATGTGATTACGTGGTTAGATGTCAGAGGACAAAATCTTTTGAATGCCAGGACAAAAAGTTCCCCAACAGAACAATACACAGTAAAGACGATGTTATTTATTTCCACTGTCAGCGGTGTTGATGTTTCTGTTGATATTATAAGAAACATGACAGGACTTTTCTACGTCAAATAAAACGTCCACAGGTTGTTCTTAAAAGCCTGTACATTTTGTAAGAGTGTTGTTTTTATTCTAGTATGACTCCACTCTGCACATCCTGTGACACATCGAACTACATTAAGTCACTCTTCGAAATAGGTTCCTTTTTTAAATTGCATTAGACTAGTTTGAATGTGGTTAAACTTGCCTTTCAGGGCCAGGTGATTTTTTGACGAAAGTCTTCATTTTGAGCCACATAATAAAAAGCTTTAGTCACTCTTTTTCATTCGGGAACATTGGAAACACAGGTAAATCCTGTGACAACTGTTTACTTTTTTCTTCTGGTAATGTGCTTCTATTCTTCCTAGTGTCTGAACAGAGAGAGGTGGATCCAATCTCTTCTGAAAGCTGCAGCAAAGCTATAAAAGGTCCTTTATCTCCTCCATTAGGACTCTTATTCTGTTTTTCTGTTCAATATATATTGATTAAAGCGCCTGTATGGTCGTATTTCTAAATTTTGGGGCCATTGCTGGAGAAAAGGTTGAAAGTGTATTATGAATGGATTTCCATCTGTGTTTGGATGAATTAAACCTTCTGCACTTTTGGTTATTGAAAATATAGGCAGTGCAAAATGTTTACAGATCAATAAAGCTTTTAAACAACTACTCTCACAAGCCAGAAGATATACGTTCACTTTTTAAATGTGGTGTAATTATTGTTTTTGACGGAACAGCTGAGAGCATAAAAAAACATTTCTTTTTTCTGGTTGTTCAGCAGTCAAAATAAATATTTTCTCAAAGCCTTGAAGGACAGAAAGGACAAAAAAAAAAAAGCAAAAATACATGATGACCTCTAGATGCACTACGAGTATCACCGTACCTGCATCAAGCAATTTCTTGACGATGCCAAAGTTGGAGTGAGACACGCTGTAGTGCAGAGCTGTGTTTCCATTGCCGTCAGCCATATTAACGATATGCTGCAACACGGAGGGTGAAATGACCCGATATGTAGCTAGATGTTCCTCCACGATGTCGGCGGCTGCTGACTTGTGGCTGGACACAGAAAACCATTCTTGCTCAAGCGTTTGAAGACAGTCATGCTGCAGGGGACAAAAAAAACAGTTATGTGTGTGTATATATATATATATATATATATATATATAATCATCAATGTTTTTTTTTTAAAGCATCCTCATAAATGGATCGCAAATGCAATTATTCAGTGGGTAGAGAAATTTCAACCACATCTTCCAAATAGATTGGAGCAACTACTTATTATAGGGGTGTGAATGAAAGAACAGACAAAGAGCGTAACAAAA
Source organism: Acanthopagrus latus (assembly GCF_904848185.1). Taxonomy (NCBI): domain Eukaryota; kingdom Metazoa; phylum Chordata; class Actinopteri; order Spariformes; family Sparidae; genus Acanthopagrus; species Acanthopagrus latus. The sequence continues at coordinate 21,257,434 of NC_051050.1, read as the reverse complement.
CAGTGACTGACTATTAAAATCTCCAAAACATCACAAAGAAAGAAAAAGGCTTTGGACTAATGTGCGCCGCAAAAGTTTGTTTACAGTTTTGTTTGGTTTTTCTTAAAGTTTCATTATAAAATCTGTCATGAATTTCCCTTTTCAATACACGAGTTCTGAACTCCCCGTCTGTCTTGGAGCCTCTTTCACTCACAAAAGTCCTTGTTTTTACAAAAAATACAATGACAGAAAATTATAGAGACAACACAATGCTGCGCTCTTTGTATCAAATGCCAAAGACATTTCTTTTTTAAATCACATACTTGAACACTTCCTGGCCCCGCATCTGTCCACACCCATAGCACCGACATACTATTAAATGTGCACGCACACACACACACACACACACACGCAGACACACACACACATACAAATTGACCTTCAATTGCTCAAATGCTGAAGAATATAGTGAACATACCATTTCCTTGCTGGATAAAGCTGTGTCATCACTCAGATGCATCTTTAAGGCTTCACAAGCAGAAAACACCTTTTCATTTAACTTACACCTGAAAGGAAGAAAATTCTACAAGTCACATGGTGCAAGTTTTAGAGTTCAGAAGTTTAAGTCACACTGTCACACATCTCAGCTGAGATTTTTGGGCTTTAAAACCATCTAGTCTATATCATACCTCTGTTGTGATTTTGCAGACCCTTTCGATCCCTTGTTGGAGCCACATTTGCCCTTTTTTGCTTGCGTTCCATCTTGAGAAGCTTTTTTGTTTCCTCTCCTTTCCACTTCCTCAGTCTTAGCCTTCTCACTGGCAGGGAGCTCGTAAGTTGACATCGGGTCCAATCTAACGTCAAACCGGATTATTTAAAACACTGGTAATTTTCATTAAAGGATAAATTCACCCAAATGTATGTAAATTATCTTCTCACAATGTAAAGTTTCATAGTCCTCAAAATATTTCTGGAGCTTCACAGCAAAATAGATGCAACATTCTCCTCAGGGACTTAAAAACAAGAACCTGAAGATAATGTAAAATGGTTCCATGTAACTCATCCAGTGTAATCCAAGTCTCCGGAAGCCTTGAGGTCACAAATTAATTTGAAAAGACAATATTGTACGTGCAGTCAAGCTTGTGCACCCACTTCAGACTTCAGACTGCTGGCCCAAATTTTTTAAGCTCAACAGCTACAGTGAAGATTTCAGCTTACAAAAAGGATGTACATATGTTTTTCTTTTATTGTTTCTTTAAGCTTTGAAACAAGCTCCCATCTACTTCCGTTGCTTAAAAGAATCCTGCGACACTGTTTTGCTGTGATGCTCCAGAAACGGTTTAGAGACTATGATACTTCACCCGACTTTCCATCATCACAGGGGAAAATGTTCTAGTCTTGCTGTACTGTATTAGTTTAGATGTTAGATGATTACCCTGCGGTCACCCTCATGAACTTCATGCTCTTCCTGGTGCTGCTGCAGCCTTGGTCACCGTTCTGTTTCTTCATGACAGATCGCAGCACACCGGCATGAGCTGAACTGTCTAGAAATAACAATGCAGCACACGCTTCTGAATCACACATCTGACTTAATTCCTTTATTACTGTGTCAGCGATAGGTGTATTTTACTTAACACAACACATGCAAGGAAACAGATACAAGCCGACTAGATCAATTTGGCCGGGACTAGTGAGGATATTTATTGACTCACATCGCTACCATTCTGATCAAACAATTTAATGACATAGCCGATACAAAAGCATCCTCATTTGTCAAGTTCGTCCACTTATTCATTCCTATAATTTGACACCCCATCTGTCCCTGTGGTGCTTTAAATATTCTGACTAATGTGAGGGAATCATTTTAAAAGTGAAAGCTTTCTCTGACGAGAGCTCCTCCTACGAAGCCATTCAATTTTAGACCCCTCAGCCACAAACTGGTATGTGGTACGAGGCGCCTTCCCAAACCAGATATCATTCCAAGCATCGCAAGTGTATCCCTCAGAATGCAAAACTCGCCAAGCCAAAGGCAGCCACTTCCTCTGAACCAAACACAAACTTAAACTGGGCCTTGGGAGTGGTCTGGAAGTAAAAATATTTTTAAAGTAAGCTACTTTCACACATTCTTACCCAACCAGACGTTTACAATACTTTTCACAAAGATGAACTTAAAAAGACATCGACATACAAGCATGCACGTTTACCTTGCAGAGCTGAGGATGTCTGTTGTTCTAACATCTGTATCATTCTTTTAACCTCCGATTCGGTGCCGCCCTGTTGACAGATTCCTGGGTTTGCCTTGTCACACTTAAATGCTTCAACTGAAAATTGAGACGGTGACTGAAACTCTCTGTTGACTGTGACAAAAAAAGAGGATATTAGTGATAATACTGAAGAGCATCGGAATGATGTTACTGAAATGACATACAATATATTATATTATGATAAAAGTTCAACTTTAACAGGGAGTTTCTGACCACTAGAGACACGCTTTGATTAGTGGGTCTCTCTCTTTGTCTGTAAACATGGATGATGGTGTTGGTAAGGTGCCAATGAATGTAGCACTTAGACAGCAAACAAAGGGAAAAACCAGGCTGCCATATCATTGTCCCAAATTGGATGTGAGATGATAGCTTGTTTTGAGAGCGGCAGTGTAGTCTATTTCCTGCAAATTGTGTGTTGCAGGCATCATCCTGCAATGCTCAGAGGAGGACTACACTCTATACTGTAGATAAGATATTCACAGTAGATTCAAGTTATAGCACATAAATTTAGAGTTGGGAACAGACAGTTTCACTGAAACCATTCTGTAGCTCCTTAGTGTCAATTTATCAGGAGATAACTGAAACCCTGTGGCCAATCCCAATAAAGTGTTCACATAGTGGTGTAAAATGGCTCGATTCCAATAAAATTCCACTGGGTACTTTTTAACACTAAATAAATCCCCGTAGTTTTACTGTACCTGGTGGCTGACAATCTGAAAGATGGATTCCTTGTGCTGCAGCTTTGTTACTGCAGGACGGCTTCGAGATGGCACTTCCTTGGTTACTGTGCTGCTGGACAAACCCTTCCCTCGGGTGAGTATAGTCCTCTGTGAGCAGGTCCCCATGCTCCCCAAGGAGCCTATGCATCTTCTCTATGTAATGGTTCAGCTCTGGGTCCCACTGGGACTGTGAAGATTGCTGGAACATCGGGACGGGTTTACTGGATGAAACTGACAAATCCCGTATCCTCCCTTCCCCCACACCAATGCTCCTTGTCTTGATTGGATCAGGCAGATGGGATGGTCCAGAGGCCATATTTCGCGTTTTCAGTCCAACTAGGAAGTTCTCGTTAATGTTCGTGAATCCAACACCTGTGTCTCTGGTTACCTTCGGTGCTGTCACTGTTGTTTGTTTTAAGGCACTTCCTAGATTCAAACCTCCAGTTCCTACACCAATTGAGGTGGTCTCTGGGGCACACTTCATATCTTTGACCCGGTTACCCACTGACACTGTCCTTGTGACAGTCTGAGTGGTGTTGGTGTGCTTGTCTTTGGTACTGAGGACAGTATTAGTGCTGGAGTCTGTGTTGAAGGCATGTCTGGTGTTGGTAAAGCGAGAAACTGAACTGGATACAGTGTTGGTACGCTGAGAGGCCGTCTGTGGTGATGCCATGATTCCTAGATCAACTCCTCTGACTTGATCTGTGGCAATACCTTGAGAAACCAAATCCTTTGCCTCATAGATAATGACATCAACAGAACAGTCCCCACAAGCCACAGAATTATACTTAGTCTTTCTTTTCTTAGGCACTATATTTTCCACTGGTACCTCTGTGTTGGTTTCTGCATCACAGAACTTTATCTCCCTCCCAACACCTTGTGTGTTTGTAAAAATGTGGCTCCCCACACCTTTTTCCATGGTCTCCACTCGCTCCCTGACCTCCCAGTAGCTCATGGGCACATCTGGTCCTGTGCAAACATCCTTCAGCTCCAGCCTGCAACAAGATATACCCACTGTCTTCACCTCTGTTGCCTCCCCTGTGCTGGCATCGTGTAGCTCTTTGTGATTGCCCACTCCTTGGTCTGTGGTATGAGGTCTTGCCTCGGTGCCTGCGCTCACAGTGGATGGCCTTGCAAAGGTGGCTTTATCAGCTCGGTTCCTAGCTCCTGCAGCCTGGAGCTCAAGTTTCAGACGGCTCATCTCTGTTTGGAGCGCTGATTCCTTCAACTCTGCTTCTAGGAGACATATTCTCTCTTTCAAGGCACCAATTATTTGTTGTTGTGCATCAAGCTCTGCTTCCCGTTCTGTATAAATGCCAAGATTAATTTCAGACACTTCTGTTGCAACAGACCTCATTTTTACTTGGTCAGTGTACACACATTTGTTTTCTTTTGTGGGTTTAGACAAGGTGATATCTATATCTTTATCAGTTCCAACTGCAACTGACTTGATTGCCTTGACACGAAGAGGGCTGTGACCTTTTTCATGCCATGCTTGCAAATGTCCGCCCTTGATGGTTCTTTCCAATGCCTGCATCTCTTCAGTCAGTCGCCTGAACTCCCTGTGGTCAGTGTAGTCACTTTCCATTATATCCTCAAGTCCTTCCTTGTTATTCTCTTTGTTTCCAATGTCAGAAATGTCCACACTATGTGCGCTCTTCCAGATCACATCATCTATGTCCTCACTGTCACTGTGGTTCTTGAGCTGAGAGACCAGTTGCCTTTTTTCCTCCTGAAGGACTGAGATTTTTACCTGGAGGATAGGGATGATTTTCACCTGCTCCTCCAGCTCCTTCAGCCTCTGCAGAGCTACTACCATCTGGTCACGGACATGCTGCAGATGCATGGAGCCAGGACTAACTGGGGTGGTTCTACCAGAGCTCTGTGGGCTTAGCCTTAGGCATCCAGTGCTGCCTCTGCTGCCCAGGGACGAGCCCAACGTATCACCTCCTGGCCCAGTAGGCTTGTTCCCATTGTTGTTCTGATTATACGCACCAACACCAGTGAAGGGGGATAGTGACCCAGGGGAGCTTACCCCTCCGAAGCTGGCCAGTCGTCGACGGGGACTGGGTTGAGGTGGAAGCTGGTTGGTCACCTCCTGATCCAAGTGCTTGAGGGTCTCCATAATGGTCTTCTCCACCAGGGGGGTTTGTCTTTGTAAAGCAAGAGATCTTGCAGCAGGCTTCGGCTTTGACTCACCAAGTATGTGAGACATTGCTGGTCCTTCATTCCTTGAGGGTTTGCTATCCAATGAGGAACCATGTGGTGGAGGAAGAGGAGGTCGACCTCTGGTAGTAGAGGACATGCCCAGCATTCTTGTATCATCACTGCTAGATGACGACAGGGATTCAGCAGAATGCCACTGGCTGGATGTGATGTCACTCTGTGGTTTTTCCACATTGTTGTTGGCCACTCTGGGCCTCCTCTTGAGGCTTAGCCGCTTAATGGTGGTGCCGTGGTGGAAATTGTCAACGCACTTGAGGTAATCCAAGTCCGACGGATAATTGCAGTTAATTCCCAGGTAGTTAGGAAGGCAGTCTTCAGTGCTTTGACCTATTAGACCAACAGTGGAATAACCACAGATTGTTACTTTTGCAGACTTAAAAAAAAGAGTCAAACCAATTGGCTGGTAAGTGGGAAAACTAATCACGTACTAAGTGGGAATATTGTCCCAATTGCATGCGACTAAAAAGAAAATCCTAAACTCTGAGTTTAAAACGAGACATTAAATTTACAACAGTAAACTAGGGGTATTGAGAATTCAAATTCTTAACTTTTCATAACAAAATAGGGTGTTTACAGGCATCAGACACTTAAATCTAGTACTTTTAAATACCTTATATACATTTTAACCAACATAGATAAAAAAAAACATTTCTCTCTTTTTCAGACATTATAGGTAAGTATAAAAGTATATAGTACACGTTGTCTTATACTGAGGTAGGTTTTAATTAGGAATATGGTTGATAGAGCTAAAAAGGCCAACAGGTAAATGGAAGTATAAGGCAAAAATGTTTAAGGTAGTGTAAGGCAATTCAAATTCAGATTCAAATTTAAGACTATCAAATTACTTTTCAAGCCTCCAAATACCCTACAAAAATATAAAAGAAATAAACCACATGCAGTGGAAAGTACAATCTCTATACCGCTTAAGGCCATACACTTTCTGCCCTTACAGTGTCTTTTTTCTCTCCTTACCTTGATATTATATGTCCATCAACAACGGTTTCTATTCAGGTCTACAGCCTTCGTTCTATCACCTCGAAATGTTCTTGACTATAATCTCTTTCTGAGCCCATCCCGCAAGAAGAGAGGAGGGACAGAGGAGTTTTTACCAATGGTGTAGACACTCTGTTTTCAGTAGTCACTTCTCCCCAAATGGTATGTCTCTCTACATAGACTGAACCTACTCTATAATTACTCTGCAACTTTCCCTCTAAATGCCTGACCATGCTCTTGGCAGGTTTGCTCAACCACAGACATCTCCCAAGTATTTCAGCCAGTGAACACACAAAAATAAGAAATCTTTTTCATTTATCAAGCACTTGACATGATAACAGGCGTAACTGTATTTAAACTGTAAATCTTCACCACTCAAGTTGATTAATTTCTATACGATCGTTAAGTTCCATTACAAGACCTATAAACACATAGCTGCAAAAATTAGCATTTAAGCATTTAGGAAAGTAATAGTTATAGTTACCTGATACATTTCTTAAGATGTAACTGCCTTGTGCCATGGATGTGGTTCACGAAGCATCAATAGATGGACGAAGCGATCCCGTTAAATCCAGCTTGAACTTTGAATGAGTCTGTAAACAAAAGAAAAATGTAGCAAGTTTCTTCATATCTTGATAATTTGTTCCTGTACATGTTTTCTCCTACTGCATCATCCTCTCTCTCTCCCAGCCCAGATCCAGCAGTCAATAACAGCTTACCTTACAATGCTTACATCCAGGAAATGCAACACCGGGCCGTGACATATTATAGTTAATTCTGCAAAAGTACAGCTAGCAAAATCCCTACGCCTCAGTGCACAACAGTGACTCGCCGCACTGAAATGCCATATCACTTTCTCATTAGTAAGCAACTTCTGTTGTCAGCATGTGGAGGTTTTAAAGAGAGGGTTTTTGTTTGCCAAGAAGGCACACATATCACCTCTTGTTCGACAGCTTGTGTTCTCCCTTCATAACGTCAGTTACATTTGCAAGTTAAGTGATAGGTTGAATAGTGTTTCAATGTATAAAATAAGGGTACATAAGGAGGAATTAAAGGATAAACCACTTCTGCACATCAAAGCAACATTATGCAACTTTCTTTTACCTTTTACCTTTTGTGGCTCCAGAGGAAGCTGCATGTAATCTGATAACATGGCTTCAGTGATGCCACTCAGTGGCTAAGTTGCATTGTGGGTAATGTAGTCACTAGATTTGGAAAGGAAGACAAAAGCAGGCGATACAAAATTATCTAAAAATATCTCTGATTCTGCTATTTTCATTTGTGTCACACTTATCCATAATGAGCCCAGCAGTGTCATAGGAGTGAAATGCAGCCAAGTGGAGTCTTTATTACCCACAATGCAAGTTAGCCACTAAATTATATAACTGGAGGCAATTTATCTCATTACATGTCGTTTTTACTGGAGCCACAAAAGATGGTGATCATTCTTAGGGATGTGTGAAATGTCCATGTCCAGTGATGTTACTGGAGTGCAATGGCACACCAGTGGACATTTTCAAAACTATAATAGCTGAATTGCATTGTGGGTAATGTAGGCACCAGATGATGTCCCTGGAGGCAAGTTATCAGATTGCATTCAACTTCCTTTGGAACTACAACAGGCTTCATACTACTTTTTAATAGATGCAGCAGTATTCCCCAGGACTAATATAAACAAGTTAATGGGTAAAATTGGTGGAGTTACCCTTTAAGTTGTTGCAGTAGCAAAAGCATTATGACTCAATACCAGAACAATAAGTACATCACAGAACTAAAGTCTTACAGCATTAAGTAAACATGTACTGCTGTTAAGTGAGCTATAAAATAGTAAGTATATGTAAATATGATAACCAACATTCACAGATTTACTTCTAGCTGGTACACCCAGTTTCCATCGCTGTATCTAATCAAACATCGATCACCTACATAAATGACATTTGTCAGACTGTACAGCATGTTCGTGCGACCACATATTTGGTATACGTAGAAGAGAAATCTCACTTCACATCAAAATCAGACCGTTTCCTCACTGGCATCTAAACACACTTTGACTGAAACTAGAGTCAACAAGAAGACATGACATCAAGCCTCAAGCCATAAATCCAACGGGTTACGCAAGTTCTCTTTAGAGTTAGCCACAGTTACCATTATAGGAAAGCACAGCCAACTCTGCAGTAAAAAAAAAAACAGAATCTGAAACTAACAGATGAATGTGTAAGAGAGACAAAGACAGACACGCTGGAGTAAAATTTAAACATGAGATTTAAATGTATTCATGCTTTATGCACAGTTCAACTCTACCTACATCAAAACATTGTACTTCTGATATATAAACACCATTATTTAAATATATGTTTAGCAACAGAGGATCTTGTGCATTTCCCAAAGCAACTGAGAAATCCTCATTAACTACAGCTGGGTTATGGGTATGTGCAGATAAACTTAAAGGAAACTTTTTTTTCTGTATGTGAGGCTTCAAACTCCTGGGTTACTGCCATCTGTGTGTATGTATGTCCTGTGCTGCAGATGTCAAACAGGTCTGCGTCATTTAGGATTAAACTAAAGTACCGGCTGTGTTTGTGTTGTGTTCTTGTGAAAGACTATAATGCATTGTATTTGGTGAAAGATATGGGTGTTGTCCCATGAAGGGAAGTGTCATGTTTTTTTTTTTTTATCAAAGACATATTCACAGAAGTTTCACAACATTCATTCAAACAGTCTGGGTGCTGCGTCAAAACCTTAAAATGTTGGGGAAATTCCTGCTGCGCTGTTGCTGTTGTTGCCTTAGATTAAAAATATATCCCCAGCATGACATTTCGGTTAGACTGCCACCTATTTTTGTTCTGCTGTGAGAGGTTAGAGTTGTGTAATTTAACTGTTTTAGATCAAATGGGTACTTCTTTTATATTGTCCATCTCTAAGACGTCTCTAAACCATGAATAACAAAGATGTTGTGAGGTCATATTTGGGGAAATTTACAAGAGACCTCCAACTATATTGCTATCTACACTAGATTTATGAAAAGTCGTGTAAAGGTTTTGATCTAAACTTTGAAAATGAAACTTCAGCTTTCATCATATTTGCCATCCAGTGGCCATCAGTTAACCATCCTGGTTGGATCTTAGTATAACGGGCCACAGGCATTCTAAAAAATACAATTAATTCTAAACAACTATATTTCCGGTTTAACTGCTGCTATGTCAACATTTATATCTAAAAATAAATAAATCATTCCTGGTTCATAAAAATGAATTTCTATGTGTCAAAATTTTGAACGACCAGTGATTTAAGTAGAATTCACTCAAGAAATACTAATTTCAGGTACTTTTCTTGACTATTTTCCATTTTTTGCAACTTCATGCTTCGCTTACACTACATTCATTTGAGAAAATGTTCTGACTAGTTACTATGACGATTATGATTATTTGGTGTTCATAAATTATTAATCCTGACGTGCTATCAATCAGATATCATTGTCGGTGGGACAGTTGGTGTGAGACGATGCTGAAAGTAGCACATTTTAAATTAGTATAGAGAGTATAACACTATACAATATTGGCCCAATAACTGACAAAGTCATTAACTGGTCTACCCTTAATTAATGGTATAAGTATGCAGAAAAACCTACATCAGCTGCACCAAACTATGTAATTTTTTTCTCACTTTTTTCCCCTGTGTGTTATGAAATGTAATAATTATCAAAGTAAGAGCAGAAGAAAATGATGATTGACTGGATGCACTCATCAGAACTGGTGAACATATACTAGAAAGAGGTAAAGTAGACATTGCTTTGTTTAAAGGGGTCAAAAGACAAACTTATTGTGTATATATATAGATATTTCTCTGGTTTGTGGAATAATAGGGAATAAAGGTTCCTCAATTTGTGACACTGATTATGGAAACTAAGGTATTCTGCTGTTAAAGATGACATAATTGCAAAATGTCTCTTTAAAAGGGGCTGACTGCTGCTGAAAGCCTGACGCCTTGTGGTCAAACTGGAGATTGCAAGACAAAACTTTTAACATGATGCTGCTGTAAAAACTCCTGCTCTGTTTTCTGGCGGTAAACTGAATGTTGCATGTTTTTTTTTTTTTTTCTTTTTTCCCCTGTTTGAAAATGTCGACCACACATAATGCACACTCACCTGTTAGCCTCGGTTAGCCTGCTAATGTGATGAGCTGCCACTCACCTGTGCAAGGAGAAGGTGACGTTCCGGTGATGTGGAGCTTTAAAATAACGTCACAGAGCAGCTTTATAAGTTGGGACAAGTTAAATATAATCTTTTGCACGTTAATGCGAACGTGGGTTTATCTTTCCTTCTCTTTCCTCCTTTATTTCAGCCGTTTTGCTTGTTCAACGCCATTTCTGAGGACAGATAAGTTTTCCCTCTACAGGAGTGGGACAGCCACTGCGCATGCGCTCAGAGCTGTCAACATGCCCAGCTGGTGCTCCTGGGAGTCAGTCAGGTGCTGAGAGAGCCTCTGGTGAAATATTCATGATGTGTGTTCCTCTGTTGAAGTGGTCACACAGCCAAGAGGACGATGTGATGTTTGCCTCGATCATATGCAAGCCCATTCCCACCGGTTAAAGATAGAAAAAAAGAAAAACTTCGTTAACTTAGTTCAATTTATGAGATTACAAGTCATGATTAAGAAGTCAAAGGTCAAAAGTACAAGATGAAAAATTGAAAGTATGAGATGAAAGTTAAAATTGATAGATAAAAAAAAGTCATAATTGTGAGAAAGAAAGATGAAATTAAGATAAATTAATTCATAATTGTGGTATTAAACGTCAGACTTGTAAGAAAAAATATGACATTTCCGAGATTAAAGTTCTTAAATTTTGATAACTGTGAGAAAAAGCTGAATTTATGAGATTAAAAGTCATAACTTAGTAATAAAATGAAATAACAAGATAGAAGTAATAATAATTGAATGTAAATGTCTAATTAGGACATCAAAATGAGTAGATAAAATGTCATTACGAGATTAAAAATCATATTTACGATAATTAGATTATTGTCTTATTAATTAGATTGTAACAGTAAATGTCAAAATGATGTTTTACACTCGTACATCTCTGCAGGAAACAGCTGCCTTACCAGAGCTGTTTCGGGTCTGTGAGTTAAGAACAAAGTGAGTGATTTTGTTTGCAAAGAGCAGCAACAGTCAGAGTCACCAGCAGGAAATGAAACTTGCTCCCAAGAATTGAATTTTTGCCCTGAGTTCCTTTTTTATTCAGCAGTTTGTAAACTGCACAGCGACATCATGTGGACACAATGCAGAACTACAGTTTGCTCTAGAGAAAATGGAATGATTTATTGTAACTTATGTTCTTTACAGGCAAAAGAAATGTTCTCATGTAACGACTTCAGATGTGTTTGTGTGTGTACTGTATGTAAATTTCCCTTTAAAAATCACAGTGTGATTCTGTAGCTCTCACTCGCTGGTCTGCAACAAAAAAAAACAAAAAAAAAAACTGACCTTTGCAACAACATTTTTATCATTAACCTGAAAAGGCCGTGAATGGTGTGTGATCAACCGTCACACATTACCTCATGCTGCTGGATACTATCATGCCTGGTATCTTGTTTAGTTCAAAGTTCAGCTCTAGCTTTCCGTTGTGAAACATGTCTCTGTAGCATTTCATGTAAGCTTATCTTGTAAGTCTGAACTGAAGTCCTTTTACCTTTTTCCCTTGTTTGTGCCACAGACAGTCAGCCATGAACTGATTACGTCCATGCAGAGACTCACCGACAGACACAACATGCACCAACGCTCACTCTGAATTTACTCTCCTACCTTCCAAATACTGTTTTGTCAGCAATACTAAAAACTGAAGGTGTTATATAAAGACCTTCAGGGTCGGCAGTGGGACAGTGAGTCCCATTAATTGAACTTTACACTTCTTCAGGATCACGCAGGGACAGAATGTGTCAGTGTCTCCAGAGAAGTGCTGAGTTAGTCGTATCCAGTAGAAGCACGCGCACCAAGTTTAATGGAAAGAATTTAAAGCATTCTGGGTGATTGAATTTGTCACATAATTGTCATAATGTAAGTAATCAACTGGGGAAGTTTCATGGTTATATCTACGAGTCTATTTCTTACTACAATCTTTGATTTCTTTTATACTCTGAGCTCAAAATCTCTACTTCATCACCAGGTTTACTCGCCTCTGTGTCCTGAAGGTTTTCACAAAGGAGTTTTAACTCATTTAACAAGCATGGCCTGATTTATAGAACATTTTATTCCTAAAAACATGCAGTTTTTTTATGGTTGTTGTCAGTATTTTCTGATTTATGGAGCGTTTCAAAAAAGAGATGTCTGAAATCATCTCCTGGGCAAAATGAAAAATGAATTCTGGATCTGGCTTCATCCAATCTTCACGTGTGTTCTGGGATTGTATGCAAATGAGTGTATTTTTTGATTAGATCACGCATAAGCTGCACACTTAAAGGTGCAATACGTCCTAATTTGCTTAAAACTCTCAAAAGTCTTCTGCAGAATGTGAAGAAATGACAGTTTTCTTGAACAAAGATGTCTATGCGTTGTGTTAGCATGCTAACCTGCTAACCCCCAGCTAATTTGCGCCTCAGGACGTAATCATCTGGTCAACAAAGCTAATTAGCAGTTACTCTGGTGATATGCTACTCCCTATTTTGTGGGGGTATGAAGTGGCCAATTCATTACATTATTAATGTAAGTAAACAACAGGAGAAGTCTCATGGTCATATCTGCAAGTCACCTTCCCTTAAATAAGCAAAAGTAAAACTCTCCAAACTAAACAAAATGAACTTGTTTAGTTAACGCAGTGTTGTATAAATATTGTTTCTGTGTAAAGCTTTTGGAATAACGACGCACTTCTTCACCATGAACACTAACAAACAAGATCCAACTGTGTTGCGCCACATAAACACATGATCTCAAATCAGAATGAGCTGCGATTGAATCAGCAACGAGCCATTGTTGCTTTGAAACAAAACAAATGCTCGCTATCTCTGAACTTTGCACTTTCACCGAAGTGATCAAACCAACCCCTCACCGTGACAGAGGACACTTCTGATTGGTTAGAGGCGTTGCACACCCCTGTCCCTTCCCCTCTCCCTGTTCTAGAGTCCACTGTTTAACTCCGGGCCCATGCTCACCTGCTTCACTTGAGGCTTTAGGTCCCGGTCCCACACCTGACGGCAAAATGTCTGACAGAGGAGCCTTCGATACCAACGTGGTGACCCTCACCAGGTTCGTCCTGGAGGAGGGCAGGAGGGCCCACGGCACAGGTGAGCTCACCAACCTGCTCAACTCCATCTGCACAGCCGTGAAAGCCATCTCGACAGCTGTCAGGAAGGCTGGGATCGCTAACCTGTGAGTAGTGCTTCTTTTTTTTTTTTAAATGGTGGGAGTAGTCGAGGAAACATGCATGCAGCTTTCAGCTTCCAAGTCATTTAAATGTGTTTGAAAAGGGAATTCATATCTGGGTTTAGTGGTTTGAGCTGCCTGCAACATGACATAGGAATCTGTAAGCAGTTTTAACTCAGGCCCCTGGTCAAAGGTAAACTCTGAACATGCTGTGCACAGTCTCCCAGGGCGGAGGTCAAGGAGAGAGTGTAGATCAGACCATTCCCACTGGTTTAACAGAAATAATAACAAACATATCGGCACAAAAACAAGCTTATTAAGGTGCTATTAGATGTCCTTATGTTTTAAAATTACATCAGAAGGGACAGATTTACTCAGATTAATCAGTTTATTCACTATTATTCTCTCTTGGAAGATATGGCATTGCTGGAAGCACCAACGTAACAGGGGACCAGGTGAAGAAACTGGACGTCCTGTCCAACGACCTGGTCATCAACATGTTGAAGTCCTCGTTCTCCTCCTGCGTGCTGGTGTCAGAGGAGGATGAGAAGGCCATCGTCGTGGAACCAGACAAGCAGGTACAGACATCTGTGCAGTATATACGACCATATTTCTACATATACATGTCCTTTAATGTTATAGATTTAAAAACGTTTTGGCATTATTGTGACACTGACAAAAACAATTTGTTCTCACGTGACAGGGAAAATACATTGTGTGCTTCGATCCACTGGACGGCTCCTCGAACATTGACTGCCTCGTCTCCATCGGAACTATTTTCGCCATCTACAAAAAGGTTTGTCAGTGTCTTTTACCGATGAAAATGGACAGTTCCCCGGATTTATTTATTTATGTATTTATTTACTTTCGAAACCCCTCTCCAAGTCAGTATCTGTAGAATACAATCACTGGATTCAGTGGTGGACTGTAACTAAGTATATTTACTCAGATTGTATATTTGAGTGCAATTATGAAGTACAGTAAGTATACAAAATAAATCTAATTTCCCTTGACAATGTCACTATAATCTAATTATACATTTTTTCAAACATAATCTGGGTTAATTTTATTCTATTTTTTAAAATCTGATTACATAATCCCAATTACATCAAACCATTCATCAACGATTCTTTGAAAATACAATGCAGGACTTTTACTTGCAATTATATATTTTTTTCATTGTGATGCTTTTACTTAAGTACAAGATCTGAATAGTTTTGCCAAAACTGGTAGGTTCTTCCTTCTATTGTACCAAGGGACTTTGTTCTCCCAACTACTGTGGATAAAATATTGACATATTACTGTCAGTATTCATTTTGTCTCTCACTGTCTCTCAATCATTTTGTGATTTTGCTGCACAGACCACAGACGGTGAGCCATGTGAGAAGGATGCTCTGCAGCCTGGAAGAAACATCGTGGCAGCTGGTTACGCTCTGTACGGCAGTGCCACCATGATGGTCCTCTCCACCGGCCAGGGAGTCAACTGCTTCATGCTCGACCCCGTAAGACCCAAATTTCACTATGACGCTATAAGTTCTGTTCTGTTACCAGGATTTCTTTTTGAGCATTGTTTCAGTTTGAACGTTTCTCATCGATTCCTGACATTCCTTCTTCCTCTGCAGGCGATCGGTGAGTTCATCTTGGTGGACCGAGATGTGAAGATAAAGAAGAAGGGAAAGATCTACAGCTTGAATGAGGGATATGCACAGCATTTTTATCCAGACGTGACAGAATACCTACAAAAGAAGAAATACCCAGAGGTAATAGAAAATAAGCTAACGGTCACTGTTGCAAAGGACATTAGGTGGAACAGTGGCCACTGACCATTATTACTATTCATACAAAAAAAATGTGTGATTCTGTGAATGAAAGTGAAACACTGACATTTCATTTTTGTGTTTCTAGGATGGTTCGGCTCCATATGGCAGCCGATACGTCGGTTCAATGGTAGCTGATGTTCACCGTACTTTGGTGTACGGAGGAATCTTTTTATACCCCGCTAACACCAAGAGTCCTAAGGGCAAGGTGAGTGATCGGATTTCAGATGATTTATAACAAGCAGTAGTAAAATCCACAGTTCGTTCGACACATATATTTTCCCATCAAGTCAGTCCTGTTTCTGCCTCTTATCTCTTAGCTGAGACTGTTGTATGAGTGCAACCCCATGGCCTTCATCATGGAGCAGGCAGGAGGCATGGCCACCACAGGATCCATGAACGTCCTGGACATCCAGCCCACCAGCATCCACGAGCGAGTCCCCGTCGTCCTGGGATCGCCTGACGACGTGCAGGAGTATCTTGCCATCTGTAAAAAGCATAAAAAATGAGGTATTCAAGTGTTTTTTTATGCATCAACCTTACACAGGGCTGCATATAACACACACCAATTAACAAACTGTTTGGGATAATACATAATTCTTTATTTTTTTTTCAACCTACAGCAATCAAGAGGCTCAATCAAGACATTCATTGTTAGCAGCTCTCCACTCACTCCTTCAGCTGCACTGATGAAGGAACCAGGAACCTCACTGGGCCTGAGAAGTCTGCCTCACACTGTGCTAATGCCATCGTGTTGGTGTAAGTGTTATTTGTAGAGACTTACCCTGTGTTTTTTAAAATAAAGACAACTGAAAAACATGCTTGTTTTCTTCAGTGGGATACAAAAAGCCCTGTATGCATGTATGGGCTGGATGTCCACATGAGGACAAAGGGCAGTAATGATGATATGATGACTGATGATTAATTTATAGAGCGCTTCTTAAACATCATGTTCAAAGGTGCTTCACAGAGGAAGCAATATGAAAGAGACGAGTCTTGAAATCAGCCGGTTTTCCCTCTGTCGATGCAAAGTATCTGATTTGTTAATTGACGGAAACACAACTCTTCATGGTTTATTGTAATGAAAACACTATTCTGAATATCATATTTCTGCCCATTAATATCCCTAAATCTTTCACACTGGTCCTTTATAATGAAACAGATATAAACATTTTAGTGCATTAGGTGTAGGAAAAGGTTAGAACAGGAAAAAGAAAAACATTGTGAAAGGGTTTGAAAGACAGTTCAGTCACTGACTCAAGCAACCTGATGTCCTCACACTTGGGGGGCCTGTGTCACATTGTAACTCACACACTTTACACACGATATTAACAGCTGTATCACTTAAGTGAGGCTGTACGTGCCACAGCCGTGAGCTGAATATAAACATCGACGCGTTAAAGCAACATTACAGAAATGATGTCTAACATTTTGTGTGATTTGGCGCCCCCCACAGTGTCTGACGTCCCAGGTCTGTAACAGTTTGTCAGACGTAAGGAAGGCACTTACTACAGACAAAACTCATTATGTCACCACAATGTTATGTGTTGAAACCTTGAATCTTGAATTAAACGTGTGTGTAAGGCTGTGATCCTGCTCTTCAGAATTAGCAGCAGCAACCCAATGAACTGTTACTATGGATTTCTGCATTTGGGATGATGTAAAGACACAAATCAGCAAAATATGTTACATTTTATCGTCAAATATTCTAGTATAACTTGTTATTTTCTTCAGTCTGGATCAAAATGGTGGTGATGTGGTTAAAACATGAGTGCATGTCACTGACTGCAGTCTGCAGGATCCCTTTAATCCCCCCTCAGTAAAGCCTTGTGTGTAAGAATTTACAGAATGGACAGAAGTAAAAACACCAGCCCAAACATTCGCCCCTCGTCCAGCTGAAAAATACTGTGTAATTTCATTGACCGGCTGCCCAAATTGCTTTTGAAAGCATCAAGCCAAATAGATCACTCTGGGCTGAGGTGGAACAGGATGTTTACACTCACATTCACACCTAAAAGCTGCCAAGTACACAGTCCTTCGCCGTTCTTTTTTTTTTTTTTTTCAACTCAGATTCAATCCGACAGTGTCCAACCAGCTGGGCTGAACAATGCTTTCATTTCATATTCTTGCCATGAAAGCTGAGACCAGCTCTTTTTTTTTGTTTGGACATGATGGGTTTTTGGGATGCGAGCCCAGACATCACCGAGCAAGTGAAAAGGACATCATTGTTATGCATAACCATAAATCTATAACCGTAAGAGTAGTTCTATTGTTGAGAAAACCCTGCGTCAGCTTTCTCTGTTTTTTTTTTTTCTCCTTCAGATGTTTTCTGTTTCTTCATGCGGTAGATGACTTGTTCTATAATTGAATCCTTTAGAGAAATAGTTCAACAGTTTGGCAAATCTGCTTATTTACGTTTTTGCCAACAGTTACATGAGAAGATAAATACGACTTGCATATCCATACATGTCTGTGCTGTAGATATGAAACTAGGCCAGTTAGCTTAGCTTAGCATTACGACTGGAAAATAGGGGACACAGCTATCCTGGCTGTGTTTGTAGAAGGTAAAAATCCACCGACTAGTTCATTAATGAACATGTTGTGTCTTACTTGTTCAATCCACATGCAACCAATCATCTGAACCAAAGACAACAGAGCAAGGCTAGCTGTTTCCCTCAGTTTACAGTCTTTATGCTAAGCGAAGCTAAACGCCAACTTCATATTTACACAGACAAATATGGGAGCTGCTGGGACCCTCTCCCAAAATGTAGTCTTTTAATCAGATACGACAGAAAGTGAGACGACAAAAGAACATCTTTCTCAAAGCGTTTTCGTCCACGTCTATTAACAGCTTTCGTTTCTCTCAGACTCTGTTTCCTCGTTAGCCTCAAACGATTTCTGGCAGTCGGCAGGCGCGCCCCGACGGGCCTTAGTCGAGCCAGAAATGTTTCAGCTTTGCCACTTCACTAATGAGCCATAAAGACTCACTGAGAACAGCAAAAAGATCCAACAGTATGCCAACACAAAAGCCTCATTCAATCAATCAAGTTTATTTAGGAAAGCAGTCATTATGTTCCGCGGAACCAAGTCAGCAAACACACAGACTGTATCTTTCCCGATATTGTGGTGTAGCTTCCAACAAGGGGGAAAAAAAAAATACATTAAAAGTTTGATATGAAACTTAATGAGCTTATAATAACATTACAGCACAATAATAACACAGTTGTGTGGATGACTGGCTGTGGATGTCGCTCGGAAACTTGGCATCGACGTGCGAAAGCTCCACCGAAGCAGCGCGATGGAATTTTTATTGCCTTTTTTTAAAAAAAAACCTGCGTCCTGACAATCTAAAGCCTCTTAATGTGAGAATATTGCACATGTGAGTCGTCTGAAAGTTAAATGGTGTGAACTGATAGCAGATGTTCGATCACAGATGGACGTTCCTGCGCTTTCTGAGACAAACGTCTTTGTGAATGAAGAGAACGCAAAATAATTTATGCCGCTCCAGAGTGCTGGATGGAATCCATACTGTCTGGTATTCGTTGAAATCTGACCACTTCCTCTTTTCTCATGTGTGTTTGTCAGCCTCAGCATTCGAGGGCCTCGGTGCCCACGAGACACACAGGCTCTTACACATTACAGGCACACTTGTTTATTTCGATTTTGTTCTGACTGTGTATGATTATAGGTTACTGAGTCAATATTTAGATTTTGCAGGGAAAGCAAAACCCGAGCTGTTTATGTTCCCCTCGCTACTGTGTGCGGTGTGCGTGTGTGTGTCCTGCCTGTACGTGTGTGTGCTCATGTATGAAGGACGCGATGATACGATGCATCTCCGACGGAAATTGCAGCATTGCTGTGTGACTGTTAATTTTTTCTCACTGATATCAAACGGAGATTAGACGACAGGCATGAAAGTACAGCACTTCTGGACTACCAGGATATCATGATAAAGATCCTGTTGTCATGGCTACCTCTGCCAGCTGCCTTATTAATAATTAGAATGAAACGTAATACAAAGCAACGTTACACATCTCTGCCTTTTCTGCTGTTTAATTAAAAACAAATCTTCATCCGGTTCTCTCTGCCGAACCGTGACAGGTCAGTACCTGTCGTTTTCTCTTGTAGCCCTTCACTGTCTGATTGATATCCCGGCCCGTGTCCAGACAGGCTGTGTTTACTCTACACTCTGATCAAGAGTGTTTTAGCGGTGAGTCTGTGGTGCGTCAGTGCAGCTGACAGCTTTCTCAATCGACAACCTCCGCAAGCTTGTCTCTGTTTTCCGCTGGAGCTGGATGGCGATGAACATCACAAAGACAGCAGATCCTCTTTTTAATGTTTATGCAGAAAGAAAGTAAAACCAATCTGTGTATATTTGCATGGATGTTCATGAGATGTGGTGCTGATATTCATATTCCTCAGTTACCTTGGGAGCTAGCGTGATTCGGGAAATCCATCTCGGCGGGATTCAACCTGCGGATGAACCACAGTGGTTTGGACCAGTGGGCGCCCTGCGAGGAACCACTGGCAGCTATGGACGTGCTTTAGCTGTAACATCTCGTGAGAGAAGCAACTGCTTATTTGAAAGAAAGTAAAGAATGACAAGAGTTTGGATTATGAAGTTAGTAGCACTTTCCTACTGTTTGATGTGAGTGGCTGAAGTCTGCCCAATCACCTGCCAAGTATTTCTTGATGAGAGCCCTTTTATGCAGTTTCCAAGGGTGTCCACCAACGTTCTGTGTAGAAAAAAAACATCATCTGGCGTGTCAGGTCAGCTCCTTGATGAATTGTAAGAACCCTAAACGTTTCCATGAGCACCATCATCAGGTAAAAAAAAAAGTTGTCATGTTTTGCTGCAATCCATTGCAAGTCGCAATTCACTATTCCCGACTTCCAACCTAAATTGCACCCAGTGCATCTGCTCTGGAGAACGTGGATGTGGCACGAAACGGATGTTTAAACGGCAAGTCTGTGAACTTCACAGGCAACTACAGGAGCTGATTTAACTTGCACGGGCTGCTCGACAAGACTAAGATCAAACATGTATCAACTGATATGATCACTGCAGATCGTACTTGAAATAAAAAGTGGTGAAAAGTTTTGTCGGTGAAGTCAGTCTCGGATTTCCAACTTGGAATTTCAACTTAGATGGTTGTTTCGGTGCTGATTTGAGAGGAAAAGAGGGGAAACAGAAACGGGAAATGACATGCAACAAAGTTCCTCAACTGAACACAAACTGGGGATGTTGCACTTCAATATCAAATGTCTTAACCTTAAGTTCTTATATTCTTAAATTCTTGGGTGGTCAATCTTTGTTCTCCCGCCTGACTGAGAGACCTACATTCCTTTTACAAACAGCCTTTTCTGATGAGGGATTTCCAACCAACTCTTTCGAGACAAATTAATCTTTTGTCCCAGGCTAACACAGTCGCACAGATGATCGAGAGAATGAAAGGTAAGTTGCACAATCCAAGACAGCAACTTCATGAAAAGGTGAGAACTATATCTATAAATCTATTCTGCGTGTGAGTTCCACACAATTCTCTGTCAGATTGCAAACAAACAAAACATTTTTTATGGGTCCAGTCATCAGCTACACATTAGTCCTACAATCTCACCTCTTGTTTTATGGGCAGCATGGCTTTTCTCAGCTCAGTGACAGTATGCAGACTCAGACAGAGCGTATGTTTAAATTAAACATAAACTCTGTATCCCAGACCACCCTGAGCGGAGCAAACGGCTAATCCAAATAGTGCCTCAGCGTTTGTTCCAGAAAGGACCCATATTTGTACCTGATACTTCATGCATCCCCGATCCTGTCCAGGCCCCTCCCCTGCCTCTTATTTTGGAGGTAACAGTCAAAACATCCAAAAGTTTCCTTGGTAGTTTCCCATTACAAGGCCGCATTTTATGCTTCCAAATCCCAAATCTGAAATTCAAACTGACATCTGAGCGACTGCAGTACAACATGAAAACCTCCCCCTGACTCTCTGGTTACACACTCCAAACTTTTTTTTGTGTGACTTTGGAGGAAACTCTGGAACAAAAACTGATGTAAGTTTATTAAAGCCAAGTTGGATCTGCATTACTGCAGTTTTCGAGGGGAAGGATGTTTAAATGTTTTGTCCAAAGTTATGTTACCAGGCAACATTAATGCTTACAGTGCACTGAGCTGGCCTCAGTAAGCCTCCCTCCAGTTTTACCTTTGATAGGAGATTTGATTAAATGTCAAGCATGAGGGCTGTGTCTAAGTACAGGGATGGACTCAGAAAAAGTAAGGGCATCAGCTGTATGTGGAGGGGCACTGGCACAAAGAAAATCCCCCAGAGTCCATCAGTGTGTAAGTCTGTGTAATAATGAGTGTATTAAGTGTGTTAATTGACAAACTTTGCTTTGTTTTTATGTCTTTTAAATGCAATTTTTTATTAAATGTCACTAAAAGTCTTGATATATCTATGCCCCTGTAAACACATTCTGTGTCTTAATGATACAATATAAATAAACTTGCCAATCTCTAATCTAAGTGTAATGATGTAAGTTTAATTTATAGTAAAAATTATATGTTAAAAAAAATAATGGGAGCGAATGTAATAAATGGAAATAAAACACATAATTAGAAAATAAAAATTTGAAGTACAGTAAAATATTAAACAATCAAATAAAATAAATAAGAATTGCATATACAATAATTAATCAAAATAAATGAGAAAATAGAATAATAAAATCAAACAAGTGTTATAATGTAAGTTTAGATTATACAAAAACATTGAAAAATTATATATAAAAGAATGAATCATATTAGTAATAATACTTTTAATCATACTGTAAGTGTAAAATGATTAAAGATATAATATATATATATTTAAAATAGAACAGAATAACAGAATAATAATTAAAAAAAGGGATTATTGTGATAAAATGTGTCTTATTTCTGCAACATAGCTGGTAATGGATGAGCACCAAATAATTCTCAGTGCACCAGGATAAACTGATATTCTACTACCGACGTGTGTCTTCTGAATGATTCCTGAAACCTGCAAGAAAGGTTCAAATCCACTTGTAACCGTGGGGGTTTTGAGGCTTTTTTTTACTATGTACGTGAGGGAAAAAAGTCGACTAAGATCGTCTTGATTTATTCTCCGGTGTCATGGATGGGGACAGTGGCAGCAGACCACCGCTGTGCTGAGCCTCACAAAGGTTGATGTGTTTGGATTAAAGTCCTGCATGTGGTTACTGTCACTGAGGACAGCCTCATCTGAGCTCCGGCCACCAGACTCTTCATAAGCTCAGAGTCAGTGTTTCTTCTTCTGCTTTCATGTGCGGAAAAGTTTGGAAACCATAACTAATGTACTGAGGAAGGAATTTCACCACTTAACACACATAAGCAGAAATATAGTATAATGAAGGATGCTTTTGGGTATAATCTCATCTGTCGTGGGACATTTTTGCATGAGGGATGTGTCATTCTTCCATTGTTATACTGTTCTGCAGTGGTTGTATATTTTAAGCTGCTTTAATGCTGAGCTGGAATGAGATGCACCTTTGCCATCATGCATCCAAAACTGTTGACACTCACCAAAATGTCAAAAAAAATCAGCCCCCTCATTTCCTGTGTGTAACCTGAATGCTCCTGAGGCTGATGGCCCCGGCAATTCAAACAGCGCCTTCAGTTCTGCTCAAACATTGTGATTACTCAGGCAAATGTCAGGGAAGCCCTGGGTCACATCTCATTTTCTGTCTCCCGAAAACAGCAGCTAAAAAAAATCGAGCTCGAAATGTGCCCCACACTGGCAGGAAGCCAGACAGACAGAGTTACAGAATGTGGCATGGAAATGAAAAACTGGCAATCATGCAATCTGCCTCTCCATCTCTGTTGTGTGAATGTACTCTGTGTGTACGTGCACGTAGAGTAATAATCTCAACCTTTTGGCCGTGACTACGGTTGATGAAACATAACTTCCTTTCTGCTACATGAGGGCTTAAAGGAATAGTACACCATTTTCGAGAATGAAGTGTGTTGGAAAATTACTTTACTACTTAAACACGCTAAGATCAGGCTTTTGTGTGCAATGGGAATGTGTAAACTCAGCATTTACACCCGAGCCAACTGACATGGGTGTTTTTATCACCTCGGCTTGGCTAAATTTCCTGTGCGATAGCTGTTTCCCCTACTGAGGCGACTGTTTCTCCTTGTTTTCAGTGTTTAAGTTAAGCTAACCTGTTACTAGCTGTTGCCATTTAGGCAACTTGTATTGAACAAATGAGGTAGCTGTTTTCCATTTCCAGTCTTTCTACTAAGCTAAGCGACAGCTAGCCATGACAGTTTATTAAACATACTTGTATTTTTAAAAATGAGGTGGCTGTTCACCCCTCTCTCCAGTCGTTGCGCAAAGCTAACCTACAGCTAGCAGTAGCCATTTATCTAACATGTATGAGAGAGGCGCCGATTCCCTCATTAAGCTAACTTTCCACCAGAGAACATGCGAGCATTTCCCATTACATCAGGCTCACACTTAAGGCAAATGACAGAGTCCATGAATTGCAGCCCATTATTTTAGATCCAAGTTCTGGTGACTCAGAGGTATTACGAAATGGCTAAAATATTGCAAGGACTGTGTGCTAATGATGACCAAATCCATTTCCTATGGCAGGAAACCCTAACGCTAAACATGTGGCTGGCGTAAGTAGTGATTACACCGTCACCAGAAGATTGATTGGGACCACGGCAGCAAAAATGGCTGTGCCTGACTCTGTCTTCATTCATGCTCATCAACATTAGTGTCGCTCGGATTAAATCTTACTCCAAGTATTCGATGAACGAGCCTCCTGAGTGTAGGCCTGGATATCTGGATTTCACTCTGAGTAAATCAAAAGCTGGCTATTCAACCCTTCAGGTTTACTTCCTTTTTCTCTTCTTAGCTCTTTTGCGATTGTGGATGATGGGTATAAATTTTCTTCCTCTCAGCTTACTTGTTACAGTCTTGATCTAGTGAACAACGACGAGTCTGTGTTGAGGTCGTGGCGGCATATCTGTCCCTGAGGAGCTATTTCCTCTGGAACAGAAACGTGATCAGTTAAGAGAGGAGGGATTATGTTTAAAACTAAAACTAAAACCCCTGTCTGCCTCAGAGTCTCTTTTTCCTTCTGGAACAGCAACACGCCTAGTTTTCAGGGCACAGATGCCCTCACTGATATTACCTCTGGCTTTATTATCTTCCCCTCTTTGAGCTGAAGAGAAATGACTGTTATCTTATCATTTCCTGACCAGTGTCATTTAATATCCACATACTGCCAGCCTAGGAAACCCCGAACTGTCTTTTGTCCCTTTCAGCACAGATTTTTACTGCAGGTGTCATTGATCTACAGCAGCACGCACTATCAATTACCCTCCTTTGTGATGGCAAATCCAGCGTCTCTGGCTGGAGTTTAACTCTCTGTTCCGATCTGTTTGACAGCCCCATCTGCTTTCCGGCAAAAATCCTTCAGTGAAACAATAACAACCAGGACACGAATCCTTTTTGTAATGCTATCCGGCTCTTTACTTGTGTGAAGCTGAAGACCCGCTCCACGAAACACACCAACTGTCCATCACACAGCGCTCCACACTTTGGGCTTTGACGACTGTAACTTTCAGAGTATTTTTGGCTGCTTTACAGCAGCAGTGACCCTCGTTTGAACCTGTGCCTCTGTTCTTTTCTGCAAAGTTCAAAGTCAAGGCCTTTTCCTGCCGTGCAGCTCGGCTTCCCCCCGGGGGGGTGCACTTAGTCTCAGAACATGTGGTACCATCTTGAAACATCTCTGATGCGATAAAAATACAGGGTGTGCTGGAGTCTGGAGGGGCAGCACAGACCGAGAAAATTACGGTGGTCAGCTAAATGCTAATGTTTGTGTCACTTATTTGGTATTCGGTCATAATTGAAAGTATGAGGCGAATGCAACTTTTGACCCAGGACCCAGAATAAGCAGGTGGCAGTGTTTGTTTCTGCAGTGTTATTTATGTTGCAACTTCACATTTATCTAGGTCCCATTTTCAATTTTCTGTGCTCGTGGGGTTAGGAAGAGATCATGATTTGGCTTTTCTGATTCTGCCGCCACAAAGACAACTGAACATGGTCGTCACGTCTCTGGTTTTGGGCAGCACATTTTCCTGATGCCTCAACAAAAACGTCCACTTTTGTTGCCAGTGACATGGCGGGAAACCGTCTAGGCGTTTTGTTTAAAAATTCCCAGTGGTTTCATGCTTTGAAATGTTGAAACCCTGTCCTGAACAGTGGTCACTGGCTTGGCTGCCTTCTTACTGTAACACCATCCCCATCCCCTCCACCCCCAGACATGAACGCTGGCTCAGTTACATGTAGTAGAATTCATCCTCTTGTTAGTTGTTGATACATGTTACAAAAAAATCAAATATGTCAGAATGGGAGCGCAAACAGGAGCACAAAAATCGTTAGGATTCATCCTCTGGGGTTCCTGAATATACTAAACTTCACACCAGTCCATCCAGGAGAATGACTGCGTGCTGCTAGTGAAGCTAAAATCACCCTGATTCAGGTGATTTAATCTCTTCTGTCTCACCATGTAGGTGCGTACCAGAGAGCAACACTGCTGCAGTGCCGTGTTGTTGACCGGATCCAAGATGACCCTTCAGCTGCATATTCATGCCATGACTGGGCAAAGCCGACAGAAAGTTCTTTTCTGGTTTTCACCAAAAGCATGTGACTCGCGCCCTTTCATGTGAGAGGAATGAAGGAAAAATATCAACATATCGAAGACAGACATCTGAGAATTTTCCATGAGACGCAGCGAAACGAAAAAATGCAGGCAGAAAGAAAAAAAAAAAAAAAACACTTGGCAGCTTTTTGATATTGACTCCTTTCCCTCCCTCCCCTCTCTCTGCCTCTCTCCCGGCTTGGAAGCACTTGAATACAAAGTTCAGTGAATTGTTCTGGCATAGCAGCTTGTGTGTAATGACTTCTGACAGCAGTGGAGACAAACTGAAGAGCATGTCTGTCTCTGCATGAGTATTTACAAATCTACTCTCGGGAACCGCATTCCAATTCTGGAAACACTATTATATCCAAGTCGCCATGAACAACCGCATGTTGAGGATGCATATCCGGAGGCGCTCGTTTGAAATATGTGGAGGACGGGACTGTAAAAGGAAACTGGCCTCATATTTCCCTTCAGAACCATCTGAGTAGTTTGGTGTAAAAGTAAAGAATCTAAGTGATGCATTGGGGTAATTTAAGAGGTACAGTTTGGGGGAGAGCAGCTGCCTGCTTCATCATACAGAGCCGCCGGCTCCACTGAATCTGGCCGTTGTTCTTGATCTGGCCGCCGTCCAACACTGATGGGATTTTGGTTCTGCTCTGCATTATGAACTCCTTCTTAAAAAGTGAAATGCAAGCGTGGTCAGCGTGTGTTCCTTCAACCCGACCGCCAGAATAAATGTTGGCAGTTTCAGTAAACCACGGAAATGTTGAAACTGTACATTTCTTTTTGTTGCAGCGTTATATTTCTTTAGGTTCACTTTTTGACTTTCTGCCGTGACAACTCCGTGCTTATTGTCTGGTTTGGGTTTAGGCACAGAAACCACTTTGTCAGGGATCGGAAAGAATCATATTTCGGCTTGAAATAAATGGTTTTGGCACCACGAACACATCTGGAGATGCCCTGGCCTCTTGTATAGATAGTCTCGTCAATTGTCGCCACAAACATGGTTGGAATTTGTTCCGTGGTCTCATTAAAAACATCCACTGGTCTCACACTTACAAATGTTCAAACACAGTCATGAACAGGGGTCACTGGCTTGCAAACTTCAGTGCCATCCCCTCTGCCTCAAGACATGGGAGTCAGCTCATACATGTAAGCTGATAGAATATGGTATGTATGCCCACGTTTCATTCTGGCTTCTGGGCTGCATCCTTGATTTGTTCCCAGTTGTTGAAAGGAAAGCCTCACACAGGCCTCGTGAAAAAGTAAGAGGTACCCAAACTTTGCACATAAGTGAATAAAAAAAAAAAGAAAGTGTTGACTGCTTTTCAAAAAGTGGCCCAAATCCATCTCTGTTAAGTGCCAACTTTGACCATAGCGGTCTTGGCTGACGTCAGGCTCCTTATGCTGTTTAATGGCGACCCTTGAGCCGTTCGCCATTTGGGCTCCACTTTGATGTTGCTTCAAAATTGAGTCTGCAGTCATCCTGTTGCTCTGGTATGCCAGCTGGAAGAGGTGGAAGGAGGGGGTGTTTGGGGTGTTTGGGGTTGTTTGGCGACGAAAAACTCCTCTGCTCTTGTCTTGACTCCTCTCTAATCTCTCTAATTGGTATCGAGGGGTCTTAGCGTCCCCCGAGAGCTGCCAGATCTCTGTGGTCATAGCGTGGTGATGTGACGGGGTGAGGGGAACAGAGTTATTCGAGTGACTGGCTGGTTTTCTCTCTCTACACTTTGTTCTTCTTGACCTCAAGACCCCGACACATCCATTCTGTTTTTGCTCCTTGTGGCTTCATGCTCAGTGTTTGTTTACTCGGTGTGAGGCTGCAGTAGATACCCCTCTTCACACTCTTTGTCCCGCTAAGTGTTATTGTAGGGAAATAGGAAATACCCTCCACCAAAAGGTAAAGTGGTGGGTGTCTAGGATCCCACGCTGCTGCTGCTTGCTTACACTTGCACAGAATAAGCAGTAAAAAAAACAAAAAAAACACCAAATGTGTCTTTTATTTTACATTTCTCAGTTAAAGGTCGGTGCTTTCCCAGCTCTGTGTCTGGGAAGCACAGTTCTTCAAACCTCTTCGCTGTCACGTCTTTATTGGTGTGTGCAAATGTGTCAGTGCGGCGTTCACGGGTATGTATCATAGCTATGCAACCGAGGTTTGTTATGTTTCATGGTGAAAAGTGTAAGACGGGAGCTCCGCATGTGTTGTAACAGCTGTCGTTTCTCCCTGCGGGGAGGCAACATGGTCCCAGTGTTTTCCAAAGAAACTGCGCCTCATTACACGTGGGCCTCGTCGTAGGGACGAGCAATTATCCGAGGACCAGACCACAGCGGTCGAACGATAAATCAGTTGAAATCCAAAATTTCGCAGCGGTGTAGCTGAAAGCATGAGATTTACGGACCACAGCAAACACCACTCATGATATCGATCTAGAAGCAGAGAAAAAAACAGAAGACTAAAACTAGCTTCAAGATTAGATTGTCGATACAGATCTTAAAGGTTGGCTGAAGATATCAGCCACACGTTTTTCTCTCAACAGACCTGCCATAGATTTACCCCGTTACAAGAAAGGCAATTTTTTTTTTTATGTCATCCTCTCAAATCATATTAGCTTTTTCTCATTTCAAACCATTTTTGGGTGCCTTGAGGCAGACCCGCCTCTGAAAAGGTCCAGTGACTGGGTAAAACTTTACATTACAGTATTATTTGCTCCCTCTTTTACTTCTTTTTTCTTTTTCTGGCATCCCAGTTCGCTCTTAACATCAGCTGGTGGTTGGTTCTGATCAGTACATTTCTGTGGTAATGCGTCCAGCCACCACACAGTGCAACGTGATACTTTGATGCTGCCTGCAGAATAACGACTTTTTGAGTTTTCCTGTGAAACATGCTTTATTTTACCGAAAACACAATGAATAAAATGTGCGATTTAGCTGATTAATCTATAACAATAATAATAAACTTTATTTTGGCACAACCTTTCAAAACCAAAGTTACATGATCTATCTATCTATCTATCTATCTATCTATCTATCTATCTATCTATCTATCTATCTATCTATCTATCTATCTATCTATATAAAAACAATAATAACTGTGATCTCCTAAAACACAAATGACTTCATATACATCTTCGTAATGAGGTAATGAGTAGAACGTTTCTTTCACCACAGTTTTAAAAACAGTAGCGTGCGTCACCGCCAAGTGGTGACGACAGAATCACAGCAGTTTATCGGACCAATCGGAAGCGGCCGTTTCAGTAACCTAATCAGCCCATCAGCACGCAGCCCTCATCACAGAGCCGCTGCTGGCCGAGTGGATGCTGGTGGAGAAGAGAAGGCGGATGAGTGAGTCCAGGAGCGAGGATACATCGTATCAGAAATCAGGAAACTGGTGTTTAATGCGTTGTTTTGCGGGTGTGTTAGAGGTTATCCGCACTTTTCATCCTCTTTGCGCGTCCTGAACGAGCGACACACGCTCACGTGAAAGCCTGCAAACACTGTGGACTGTGGAGAGCTGGAAAGTTTTGGACGCACGTTGGAAGTTTTTTCTTCCTTGTTTTTTCATCCCAACATGATCGGCTCGTTAATGACACCCTCGATGAGCTGTGGCATGTTTTCTGGCGCCTCGCTGGCTTCAAGTCCCCGTCCTGGTTTAACGTGGTTCTGACGCAAGCTTGAAGGAATCACAGAAGCCCCGATGAAGACTCACATTTTTAAGATTCATTCTCCCTGGAAATGGCAAGCCGTGCCATATTGATGGAGCGGGCAGCGGTTCTGATAAGCAGTGTGTTGATCCTAATTATCGGCTTGTGTGTCGGATCTCCTAACCACAGCCGTCGGCTGGTCTGCTGGAAAGCCATCCTGAAGTGCCACGGAGAGCCGGAGTGCCATTACGCGTACGACCAGTACCTTTACGCCTGCGCTTCTGTCATCAATGGGGGTCGTAAGAAGTGTCCCAGCCACTGCATATCCTCTCTCATTCAGCTCAATCTGACCCAAAGCGGTCCGGCTCTGGAGGACTGCGACTGCGCAGCGGACCCGGTGTGCAGGGGCACCAAACGGGCCATCGAGCCGTGCCTGCCGCGGACCCGCACCATGGGCTGCACCGAGGCCCGGCGGCAGTGCGAGGCGGACATGCCCTGCAGCTCTGCCATGAAGGATTACTTGTACCACTGCAGGAAACTCTTCGGAGGGGAGAGGTGCTCGGAGGGGTGCCTCAAGGTGATCGCCAACATGCGCTCCATCCCGAAAGCGCAACAGCTGGACACGTGCGTGTGCGACGGCACGGAGAGGAACATTTGCGAGTTTGTAAAAGTCAGCATGAAGACCCTCTGCTCGGATCCCAGCGATGGGTTCGCGGGAAGCGGCTTCTCGGACACCGAGGACGACACTGATGACGACCCCAACGGGGCGGTGGATTATCCGTACGCGGAGAGCTCGAGTGACTCCAAACCTGGTCAGGCTGTGATGAATGTCCTGACCACCATTTTGGTTTTAACCAGATTGATCTGAAAAAAAAGGGGGAAAAAAAAGAAAAAGGAACACTGCTGCCATGAACACCAGAAATCCACTCAGCAGCCATTCTGGACGATTCAGCTCTAAAAACTGGCACAAATTAGCACAATTCAAGACATTTTCTGTTTGCTAATCACGTCAAAACTGTGTGTATCAGATCAATTATGTTTCAGTTACACTTTCAGAAATGTTGAGATCGTGCTGAAGAATCCTGTATACAGATACATTGTACAGTATATTGTATAAACTTGTTTTTTTTGTTTGTCAAAGTATTTGTTTATGAGATGAGATTTGCACTGTATGAGTAGGTGAGTCACACTATTTTACTGCGTTATGACCACAGAGGAGGAGAAATGTTCTCTCTAAAAGTGCCTACAAGTCTTTTTTTTTTTTCCAAAATATATATATCCTCACCATGATGTGACCATATCAGAGGCGTGCTGTGAAAGCACAGCAGTTTTTCTTTTACCAGCCTTACAGAGACTTTTTTTTTCCTTCCCACAACCCCTTCATTAGAGAAACCAAAGTTGATGTTTGAAGCCGCTGTGATGTGTCTTAACTCCCACAGGCCAGATACCTGCAACAAGAAAAAGCTCTTAAAGAGCGAAACACTTGACTTTGTAAACATGGATGTTTGCCCAAGGTATCAAGTGTTAACTCTGGAAAAAACAACAAAAAACTGTTCAAACAGACGGGGGAAAGGTGAACTCTTCCTCCTCTCTCGGGGGGGATTTGCAGCACAAATGGAGCAAAGAGGCGTCGGGTCAGTTTGTTTATCCTCGCCACATGTGTTTGTTAGAAGTCTTCAGAAAGACACACTGAGAAAAACAAAAAACGATGTCTGGGTGAGTGGAGGTATGAAGTGGCCACTATGAACACACACCTCTGAATGTACATGCACGTGAAATCAATAAATAAGAGTTTTACAGTGAGTCTTGTCAATGTCGTGTGGCTCTGTCTCCAACTTTTTGTCTTTTTTTGAAAGATTTAGGCTTCATGAAAGAGTTGAAAGTCATGTTGGATCACCCAGTTCTCATTTAGTTTAATCACAGTGCAATACATTAGTTGTATGAGCGTTAACCTAAATGTTTTCCTACTCAACAGTGTTGTTAAAAGTGCCCAAAAGTCATGCTCGAGTAAGAGTAAAGATTAAGAGTTCAGGTATTACTTTGGAGAAAGTGAAAGTCACTCATACAATTAGTACAAAAAGTCTGATTTCAAATGTACTTGAGTATCAAAAGTCATTTTCTGGCAATACATATCTTAAAAAGTAATTCTAAAAGTACAATGAACAGCTAAACATATGTATATAACTGTGTTACCAAACTGGCTGATTATCACGTCCAATATTCAGTGATTGTTGGAAGCGGTTTTATTTTTGTTAATCTGATTGTCTTTATAAAGATGTAACTATGAAAATGTGCTAGTTCATCTCAGAACAGCATTTAAGCAGTAACTAAATTTCTTAATTGAATGTAGTAGATTAAAAAGTAGAATATTTGCCACAGTACCTCAAAACTGTTGTGAAAGTGTTTGAGTAAATGAACTCAGTTACATTCCATCACTGGTCGCAATCTAGTCACAGTTCCTCCGCCATGATACGGAAGTCTTACCTGCAGTATCCTTTCCAAGATGAAAGACGTTTAATAATTAAAATAACCTTATTGACTCATTTATAACCTGTTTAAAAGGTACGACAAATAATTCAATTTGTATGATGTTCGTTGATTTTCAGAGACATAAACGTAGTCAAACAAACCATAAAAGCTTAGTTCAGGTTCTCTTTGTAAGAAAGTTGATTTATGACAAACCCTGACGCTTTGGGATTGTCGGTCAGTTCGGGCAACATCCCAAAGCATCATTCTCTTCCTGTCACTCTTAAAGAGTGAAATATGAAAGCCAGATACAAAAAAAAACTAAACTGAAAACATGAAATGAAAACAGACAAGTCATCCAAGACATCATGTCTCAAATCAAGTCAAGAGTATTTTAATTCTAAGACTGGGTCGGGTCTCAAGTCATTAGCAAATCAGTGACTTGTCCATATTTAACAATTTGTAGCAATTCACATTTAGTAATACATTTTTTTAATTTGCCATTTGTGAGCACATGAAAATGGAGACCTTGTCCGTCTTTCTCGTTTGTCTATACAAGCTAATGGACGATGTGTTTTAAGCTGTCTGATGCTGCTGGACTGTGGATTTCTTTCGGGTCAGATTGTCCTCGACAGTCCAAAGGATGTGACTTCATGCACGTACTGGAGTATCTTTCTCAGCTACGCTAACGGAGAGCAACAGTAGCTGAGGTTGTTTTAGAAATATTGAGTCTGTGAAAATAAAGTACACGAGAAGATTTGTTTAGGTTGTGATCAAATCACTCAAACCGATGGATTTTCCGAAAGCATTTTATGTAATTATTCACAGAACACACAGTCGTTTTGACAACTTGATGGTTGTTTGAATACTTTCATAGAGGCCAGATTTATTTTATGTGCCGTCACGCGTGTAAACATCTGGGGGAAAAGGGTCCGCACCCAAAATATTTTCTCTTTTGTCAAAACTGTTCTGGCATTTTTTTGATTGAGATGCATAATTGAAGTCATAACGTTGATTACAGAAAAGTTTATTGACCTTGAAAACAATCCTAACAATGAATTTTGACAGTTTAAAGCTCAGCAGACTCGCTTTTACTGTTGTCAATCATGCAGCACATGTCTCGAGGGGTGATGGCAGAAAGAAAAATGAGCCACAGATGAACTCACAGTTTGTTGTTTTTTCTGTAGAGGACACTGTGCTGCGGCTTATCAGGCTTTTATTTTTTTTTGCTTTCTAACTTCAGTGTATCAAGCGATCTTTAATCAGTAAATAGCAGCGATGGTGCATGTGTCTGTTTACATGCCTGAGACTCGTGTTGTGGGTCCGTCAGCCACTTACAAAAAAAAGAAGAAAAAAAAGCCAGCGTCCCCTCCTTCACTTGCGATAATGGGCCTTGAAACCATTGAGGGCAGCCATGTTGCTTTTCAGGGAGAAGAGACGGGCCCTCCAAGCCCATTGATTGGAGGAGAAGTCGAGTGGCACCTCTATTATGCGAGACGCAAAATACACAATGGCGCGGCGGCACAATGCAGGGGGGCACTTCATTCACTCTTTTTTTTTTTTTCTCTCTCTCTGTCACCCCCTTTTCAGGGAGTGGGGGGAGCATGAGGAGACAGATATCCCCGGAGAAGACAGAGGAGTTATGTGAGAAAGTTCGGCTTTACTGCTCATAATCAAACTCCTGCTGAGACCTCCATTTGCGCCTCAGTCCTCTCACTATCAGATGTGTCTTCGTCTTCTCTCTGACCCAGCGAGGATAATTTTATCCTAGCTTGGTCATAAGAAATGACTTAACTCTGAAAAACACAAGCTATGATTAGGTTTTAAACTGTTCTTTTTTAAAGAAAAAAACAATGTAATAAATCCAGCAATGGCAGCGCTTGTTAAAAAATACCAACAGAGTGATGTGGTGGAGGCATTACTTTAAGGCCCTTTTGTTGTGAGAAGCAAAAACCTGCCACTGTCACTTTAAGAAAGCAGCCCCCCCCCCCCCACCACCACCCACTCCAACCATTAATAATTGTAATGCCTTTTTATTATTGTTGAGGATAATGAAGGGATGAGAGTCATAGAGGGGCCCCAGACCGTACTTTGCCCTGAAATGTTTTCAATTAACTTTTGGCACCAGAGGAAAAATAGGAATGTAAGTGTGTTTTTTTCCCATGCCAAAGCAGAAAAGAGTCGACGGGGGCCTTTGGTGCAGAGGACCAGAACATCATTAAAATTGCTTCATCATAACTCAAACTGTTGCTCGGAAGAACAACCTCCCCTCTGCCCCGCCCTGCCCCGAGGCCTTCGCCCTCCTGGTTACACTAAGGAAAAGAAAACAGGCAGCCTGACGTTTGTGGACGATATTCACTCACAGCAGTGATGTATTTTTTTCTCATATCATTATTTCTTTTGCCACAATGTGTATATTATACGTCATTATATTATGCATGTGGAAGAACATCAGAAAATACAATATAAGCGCGTGTTCGTGAAGAGTTCGATGTCAGTTTAGGACAGCGGCAGTGAGACATCTCCCTCCCTCTTCTAGTCTCAGTGGAACTTTACACAACATTTCAAAAAGCTGCTCGGCCGCCAGACTGACTTTTTTTTTTTTTTTTTTTTTTCTGTCCAGCCTATTTTGAAACTCCTGGACTAAGGCGAACTGTTTCTAATTCAGTGTCCGCCTCATGTGGACCCGGAGCGAGATGGAATCAAAAATAGTTTGAAACAGGGAAAGATGGGAAAACCTTTTCGAGAGAGCTGCTGAATGGACCTTGTGGCGAGATTGTTTTCTCAACTTATATTAAAAGTGCAGCTCTCCTCCCCGTGAGAACGAGTTCACGGCAGTACAGCGGAGCGTCTGGTGAACACGGCAGGCCGAACGTTTACTTTTACGCATATAGCAGGCTAACAATCTAATTAATACTGCCAGTGTCATGACCATATAATCTCCAACAAGCTGCTAAAGCGATTAATTGATTCACAGTTGACAATTTCAAGACATCCCCTCAGGCTCAACAAGTTTGTCATAAGCATTTTTTCTCTTTCTCACATCTTTAACAGCTTAAAAAATGTCCCCAAATATTTGTGAATGAGAATAATATTTTTGTTTTACAGCTGTACAATATCTGAACTTTAACCTAACTGCTGAAGGGAAAAAAAAACAAAACACATTTCCATTGCAACAACTTCCGTTGCAAGTCAGAAGTAGGAATTTCCGAGTCAGTATGTCCAACTTCCAGTCTAAAAGTGTTTCAGTACTGCCGTCTCTCTATCTGGGGCACAATTTTACCATGAACTTGTCAAACTGTGATGTTCTGCCCTTGAGCAACTGCTTTGGATGGCAGGAGCCCGCCGGTCAAATCAGCAATAACACGCAATGTGATACGCCTTCTTAGACTTTCAAAATAAAGCTTGCTGACAGTTCACATATGATTTGAGTTTGGTTAGGTAAAGGAAAATATCACGTTATCTCAAGTTATCTCATTAAAGGACATTAAATGACTTTGGTAACATAACTTAATAACATTTCCCTCTTAATTCTTGGTCACAAACGGGACGGGAAAGTCCGGAAGAATGGCCCATCCAATCACCTCGACCACCACCTGACTTGGACTTTGTTGCACTAGAGGGGCGCTTTGAGAAATGATGCTCCAGAGGTAACTACACTGTCAAAATTAGAAGCTCAAGACCACGAGTTGGGAGTGAGGACAGACTGCTATCAGCCAATGCTAAATGGAGTCGTTGGCCTTAAAAAAGTTGCAGACCCGGTTATGTAATCTCTATAACTTTGACAGAACAGCGATCACTTTGACACTGTTGCTGAATTTCCTGTCACTTTCCAAAACAACTATTAAAGTGTCAACCGGTGAGATGTTAAAACACAGTTAAACATCAGCTGTAGAGCTGTTTTGAAGTCAGCAAACCCATTTAGTAATGTCGGTAATGTAACACAACAAGGTTAGCTGGCAGTAGCTGCTATAAGCTACAGACAGTGTCAGTATATCTGAGAACACTGAATTAAACAAGGGTGAGTTTTAATGCTTGTGAATCCAACTTTGACTGTCTAAAAAGGAGGTCTGCATCATTATCTTTTTCAAAACTCTTACACGTTGCGAGATTTAAGTTGCTTTTCCAAATTCGACCAAAAATAAACAAACTTAGGCCAAAGCAGAGTGAAGTGAATAAACCCCAGTGACCCACGGTAATTGGAGGTT
Source organism: Acanthopagrus latus (assembly GCF_904848185.1). Classification (NCBI taxonomy): domain Eukaryota; kingdom Metazoa; phylum Chordata; class Actinopteri; order Spariformes; family Sparidae; genus Acanthopagrus; species Acanthopagrus latus. The sequence goes on along the minus strand of NC_051050.1, from coordinate 21,221,053 downwards.
AGGGGGTGGACTTGAGGAAGGCAGTACCCCGGGCTTTTAGAGAGGTGGGAAAGGTGGAGGAGGGGTTGATTTATGATTGAGGGTGAATGGGGGGGAAGGGTCCGGTATGGGAGAGGGGGCTGCGCTGGGTTGAATGTCAGGGATTTCAAGCCGCCGTGAATTATGATGCAAAGAGGGAATATCTAATCAGCCAATCGGAGAGGTTTCCTCTATCTGCCCCTGCCTGTATATGAATTGTCCCCTTTAGTTGCCTCCCCTGATTTCCCTCCTGCAGCCCAGCTAAAGAGCAGTGGTGCAAGGTTTTTAGGGGAGTGAGAGGAGAACAGGAGGAGTCGGCGGGGGGGGGAACACAAAACATAGCTGACAAGGGGCATAACTTCATTTCCACGGTGCTGGGACAGCTGTGTGGAGTAATCTGCCGTAGCAGCCCTCTAAAACTTCAATGCCTTTAGTGACCCAGGGAAGTGGGGAGGGGGCCCGACTCCAACTGTGTCCAGGCGTTTAGGAGTGTGAGGGGGCTCCTTTCACACCCTTCTAAGGGCTTTTGTTAAAAAAAAAAATATCCCTTACCTCCTTTTGCACTGAAAAGCACGGACTATATGTTTATGAGATGAGGCAACAATGGCTCACGTTTTGAAAGCAAACCTTAGAATTAATTTTCTAGCTTTTGTAGCGTGCAAAGTGAAGGATTGTGGGATTTAAGGGAAGTTTTTGTGAAGTAAAAAATGAACTGCGTGTTCTCTGTTTACTAACATTTTCGCTTTTTGTCTTGAAAACTAGCTTGATAAGCTTTTAAAAAAGTAAGTAGAATACCTTTAATGTTTGAAGCAAGATTCTACTCAGAGCATAAAGTGCAAAATGTTTTGGTTAGAATTGATCTTAGATTGCAGATTTTCCCTTTGGATATCTCTGACATTCACACTGAATATGTCTATAATTGTAAAAGTTTTTAAAAGTCCTCATTTAAGCTTTAAATTCCCAACTGTTACTCAGTTTATAGTAATAGTGAATATTAGTAAAAGAAGGAAAAAAAAGAGAAAAATTGGGCAGTCTATCGATGAGGAGGGGTTCATTATTTTGTGCTAACGGTTCTGTTGAAGACTGAAGAAAGAACAAAACATTTTCGACTAAGATAATGGCCCGAGGCTGGGTAGCTGTCCGCAGTGAATGGGGTCTCCCCGGAGCTCAATAAGGTCCCAAAGTTTTACTCCATTATGCTGACATCCTAAAGGCCACGGGGTACCACCCCCAGCGGTTACCTCTCAAGTATGCATTCATCACCCCACCGCTACACACACACACACACACACACACACACACACACACACACACACACACACACTCCTCTCTATTTAAGTGATGACAGGAGGCAATATTCACAGAAAGCCTACTGTGAGCGGAAGAAGAAGTAATAAATAAAGCGAGCCCAGAAGGCCCAAAGCTGCTCAGGTCATTTAAAACAAATCCGCTGCACAAGTCCTACACTTTATTTGAGACTGACGTTCAGATGTTGAAGCCATTGTTCACTGGTTTTGTTTCCTTCCTCGTGCCTCGTCAAAATCTTACTTAAAACTTTAACATGTGGAGAAACAATACTGCCGCATGTGAACCGGACACTTTCATCCGGAAACCGGCTTTTTTCATATTGGTATCAGAATTTCCACGTCATACAAGTGGGTTTTTATTCTTGCGTGAGAGCACAACACAGCATATTAAATCACTTGTGTGAATCACATACATGTTTATATGACTGGCTTTCTGTAAAAGGTTTTAAAAATGATTTGGGGCTCACAATAAGCTATTTTTCTTTGTTCTGTGTTTGACATGTTCCCCAAGAATTCCCTCCTGAAAAGGTCTCATCTAAACGAGGCTGAAGGAAATACTGACTGTAAGCAACTTTTTTTTTTCTTTCTAGGTGTGTGCACATTCATCAAGACTGTGCAAGACTGTAGACTGTAGCAGTACTCTCACCGCTGTTTGCTTAACAAGGCCCTCTCTGACACAAGGATCTTCAGTCATGCTTGAATTGTTGAGGCTGAATGACTGCACTGTGAGTTTTTAATCCAGGAGCAAACATGGGAATCAAAGGCTGTTAAGCTAAGCAAACAAGACAGTCAACCCTTTTTGCCAATTTTGAGACCAAACAGCCTGATATTTGGCCTTTCTCCATCTCTTTGACTGCACAAAGTACGGATGGAGCCAACGTGTCTGAAAAGTGTGTCACACATGCATTCTTTCTAATGGCCAGAAGGGGGCGACTCCACCAGTCTCAAAAAGAGGCCAGGTTTGTATACAATCTTATGAGACGATGACCCAACTACTCACTTGATTCATGAAACGGTTTCCTGATGAGTTCATGGTCTCGATCACTACATAGCATGATAGTCATTTTTTAAGTTATGGTTCCATTTAGAGTGAAAATAGATGATAAAGTAGGGTTTACTTTAATATGTGGCTACCATAAGATGGTGTCCTCAGGTTCTCACTCAGATCCAGTCAGGATATCTTCCACAGCTCCACCCTCTCATCCAAATACGGCCTATTCAGACACCGAGATGGCGACAGCAGCAATGCCAAACTCGAGGCTTCAAAACGGTCGCCCGAAAAAACCAATGGATGGCGTCACAGGGGTTTTATACTTGACTTTTCCATGTGAATACACAACGTAGACTTTGTATTTTCATTCTTTGGAGGTCTTAAAGTTGCTTGAGGGCAGTTAAACAGAGAACGACACCATTTTGGCCACTGTTTGGGTTGAAAACTGAAGTGAAAACAGCATTAAACTTGGGGAAAAAAGATTCATTAAGAGTTATTAAAAGACTTATTTCACAGTCGACTCAATTGTAGGATTTTTTCCCCCTCACGTGTTAACCGTAAGAGAAATACAGTTTATTGGAAGCAGATGTACACAGTTTGTATTTGATGATTTTTTTTTTCTTTCCCCCAGCACGATCTGCATTGGTACTGACGGACAGCCTCGTCTCCAGTGTGAAGAAAATGCTGCGTATACCACTGCTGCTCTTGTTCCCACTTGAGTTCTAACTTTACTGAAGCACCCTCAACAGAAAACCAAACTTAAAAGTTACAGGACAGGTCGAACATGAGGCTTCAGGAACTGTTAACGTCAGCCCAGAAAACTAGAATGCATATATAACACCGTCCTTTACGTCGTGTTTATGTCCAACACCTTAATCTCTAGCTGTCCTCTGTCAGGTCTGTCTCTCTCCGTCCTGCTTCCACTCATCTGGTTCTCATTTGCACGGCACAGCCAGCTGGAATGTGTCCGTGCTTTTAAAGATGAGTTATTTGCCCATTAATACATACTTCGGCGCAACACTATTTTAAGCCAACCAAAGTGGAGGGCGAGTGTTGTTTGTAGTCGAGAAATCCAAAGTTCTTTTGGATGGAAAAGTTAAGACTGATTAATGATTAAATAGGTCACGCTCTTTTATTCTGTCCTGCAGGCGCTGCGGGCTGCGAAAGACAACACGGACCTTTTCGACTGGAACGGGGTTTTTTCGAGAAGCTGCTTTTAATAACATGTACTGTATCACAATGGAAATGAAAATAACATGCAGGGATCAGATACTTAGGTCAGCAAAGCGAACAGCGGGGGACCGTGGCACCACATCTTTATTAAAATAACAGACATGCTGTGTTTGATACTTTGCTTTGGTTTTCGTTTCATTTGTTGGAGACTTTGGTACAACGGCTCCTCCTTTCTACTAAATCTATGACACAATCGATGCTTTACACTCAAATTCCACATAGTCAAATCACAAAAATGTGCCCAAAATAATCTATTAACAGTTTTATGACGTGCATTATCTGTTATCAAACTCAAGATGGCTCTGATCTCCTAACTTAGCATGCAAAACCAAATATGTGCATGACTTTAAATCTTTTGATTCTTGTTTTTTAGTTGCACATAGGTGTGTTTGATAGATACAGGTTGGTAGTTGAATGATCATTTATCTGCCTAGCAGTATTCTTGGCTTGTTCTGCTTCCTCTGCACGCAGCTCCAACAAGCCCGTCCGTATTGCAGTCGCGTATCCTGGAGCGCGTCCCCCCCGTGCAGCTGGACCAGCCAGACCAGCAGGACCAGTTACCTTCCTGCTCAACAGTCGGTCTCGCACCTGCAAAAAAAACATCGTCCAAATTTTTACACAATGAGGAAAAGCTTTGGCCTTGTTGTGGATGTTGGGACTTACCTCACACGTCTCCACTGTCAATCTTACCTCCGGTTCGTGTTTTGTCGCCTTTGAAGTTCTGGCAGCTCAGGCCTTCGAACAGGTTAGTACACATGCAGATACACTTTCCGTCCAGCAGGGTGAGAGTGCCGCCGTTATGACATGGCTTACACTTGCACAAGTTATACTCTGCCACGTAGTCTGCTGTGGCCTGCCTCAGGTTAGAGATCCTGGCGTTAGCGTCCTGCATGTCCAGTGGAATTAGCGTATAGATGGGCTGTGGCTGTCAGAAACAACAGAATGTGTACGACGTTTCACTCTCCGGTATATGATAACAGAACAATTATATCACATCATTTTTCACTTACAACAAGACTAAAGCTAACCTGTCGCCCCGACGCTTTCAGATGCTCTTTTTGCCACTCTGGGCAGACACAGTGAGTAAAAATGGTACTCGTCTTGGGGAATCAACTCATGGCTCGGCTTCAACTGTTTGAGAACGTGACGACGGCTGTCCAAAATGTCTTAGGCTTAAATCATACAGTATATCTGACTTAAACATGAAAGCTTTGACCTGCAGGTGGCAGGATCAACAAAGTCAATAGAATCCTCTGCACACCATGAATGTCTCTGCAAAATGTGCTAAAATATTTTTTGAAATATTTAAGTCTGGACCAAAGTTGACTGCTGATAGAGAGTTTGGCACATCCATGCTTCCAAAAAAACATCACAGTGCAACACCTTTAATTATGTTGTCACAGCTTCTCTGTTCAAGTCCTACCTCACTTTTTATCAGTGCCGGGGCGTCAGCGATGGTCCGAGCCCAGTTCCGGTACGTATCGACGTCCATCACTCCGTCTTTATTCAGTTTTGCCCTCATAGTAGCAGCACCTTCTAGAGTACCTCCTCTGACTGACGTCATCACCTTGTCCACCACTGCTTTTCCTTCGCGTTCATCTGTGTAGCAACAAGGTGCAATGTTTTAGAGACTTCCCAAATAGATGCATTCATATCACTCATCACATCACAGTATCTTTGCAGTCTATTCTAATACAGTTCTGTAGCCCTTACGCTCTCTTTTGTAATGTTTTCCTTGAAGAGCTACAGGGGAAGGATACCTGTTCACTTTACTGTTTGACAGTATCGGACGATAACAAGAGAAAGGGCATAAATAACTTATAAAATATCAACCCATGTGCTGGACACATTTCCTTGAGCCTGGAAGTGAGCACACTTGATGTAATCAAATGATAACGTTCAGAGGAATATGGCCGCTGTGTGACTATTGTCAGTGTCTTACAAAGTAGTCGTGCCATGAGGGAATTGTTTGATGGCCAGTATGGGGAGGAGGAATGATTGTTATTGTATTAAGATAGACGTGCACCTATCCTTTAAAACAAGCAGTGTGATCGGGTGAGACGGGGAAAGCTTACCAGTGAATTTGTTTGTTACGTCATCGCAGTTTTCAGGTTTCACGTGTCCGCCAGTTTCGCCGGCAATATCTACTGTGATGCCTATTTTGACGCATTCTTGAACATGTCTCTCTGTGATATCTGCAAGAGTTGCGAAGAACAGAAGGTGAGCGCACAGAAAACTTTTTGAGAATGACAAGAAGCGTTTTTTGAGGGCGCCACACGTACTCTTCTCTTTGATGGTGTCCTGGTTGAGAACGTAGATCAGCTCATATTCACCGCCAGACAACCCGTTTTTGGTGTAGTGCGTGCCGTAGTCCTCCAGGAAGGCAAAGTAAATACCCTTCTCGTACTCCAGAGGCAACGACTTGACATGCTCCAGAAATTCCTCAGCCACCTGGAGCTCGCGGGAGCGCAGCCTGTAGGTGCTCAGCTCCACCCTGCCCAACACCCGCATGAAGCTCTTGTTCTGAGTGCGCAGGAGAGAAGAGACGGTAAAGAAACACACAAAAGATTTCTGCAGTGAGCTGTGATCTGTGCCTAAATCGCAACGTGAATTACTTGACGTTTACCTTGATGGTGGTGTACTCTGAGAACTCCTTAATCATCGTTTTCTTCTCGTATTCAACCCCTGCCTCCACAGACGAAGCCTTCTCAGACATGGATTCCTCAGTTTTACTAAATTTGAAGGAAAGTCCGGCGTCGACTTTAAAACTCATCTCTTTCAATATTTCCCTCAGGAGGCTGTGTGTGTCCTCATAGATCTCTCGAGAAGTGGTTTCTTCCACACGAGTCTGGAGAGGCGCGAAGACAAAGCGTTAAGGGATGAACAGAATTTTTTTTTAGAGTCCTCTGTTTGAAATAGGGCTAACCTCGTATCTGAACACACCGACGTTCCAGGGGGTCCTTTCCATATTCCCATTGTTCGGATTCCTGACGCGGTCACACTTCCCGTTGAAGAAATCGTTGTAGAAGGGGTTCATTCGAGGAGCTGAGCCCAAGATGTTGATTCTGGTGCATGGACACAGTGGACGCTTTTAAGACGATATACAGTAGTACGCATATTTAGCTGAAACTCAAAGACTTGAAAAGTACTTTAGTATCGACAAATTGGATTACCTCATAATTTCCAAGTACAGAAAATTAGTTCATTTCAAGTTGTTAAAAGGTTTTAGTTGCTACTTGTCAAGTATAGTCACAATAAATGTGATGATGTGCCGTCCTGATTTGAGTGCTCGCTACTGTAACATAAAGCCACCATTTTACTTTCATATCATTTAATCTTTAATTACAGAAATCCCCTTTTACCCATATCCTGCTGTCCTGCTTTGCTCATTGATGTCCAGTGCTACTGTTGTAGCACAGGGTTTTCGCTGAGTCACACAGTCCTCATCGGATCCGTCTTCGCAGTCATAGTCCCCGTTGCACATTAATCTCCTTTTGATGCAGTAACCTGTGCAGAGATGGGTGTTAAACTTAAAAGGCTTAAGATAATAAAGGGGTGAGTGTCCTGCAGGGAAATTAAAAAAAAAGAAACTACCTGACTCGCACTGGAACTCTGAGTCGGCGCACGCAGGAGGAGGCGGTCGATCACATGTTGCATTTGTTTGGCAGGACTCGCTCTGCCCTATCGGCTCAGTGCAGGCCTGGCCGCCAAACTGGCCGAACACTTCTACACTTCGGGAACGCCTCTGAGGGTCACAGATGAAAACACAATGTAACACATATACACTCTTTTTACAAAGGCAGGCAACGATAACAACAGAGAGTAGAGTCAATTAAAAACAGGGTTCGAATTCAAACTGCTTGACAGATATATTAGTAAAAGAAATTAATGAAATACAAATCATTGTATGATTGTCACAGACCTTTCATAAAACGTTAAAAGGAACATTTAGATATTGGATTTTATCTACACACAAGATATGTTTGATTGATTATATTAATTTAAACTAATGAGCTAGTTAGTAGCTAATAAAATCATCTTTTATCTGATTCATTTCAATATGTAGGAATGATGTTCTTATTCATTTTAAATAATATGACAAATGTACAAGCAGAGGCAGCGAGCGCAGATAGCAGTTAAAGCTACTCTGGTATGCTAAAGTTAGCCAGCTTTTAGAGGCTTTGGGTGCTACTTTTGTCCATCATAAGGATTAGATTTAGCTTCTGCTCTATTAATGGTAGTCCAGAAGGAAGTGAATTGCTTATTAGAGCATCAATATAGTAAAATGATTAACCAACTTTTTCATGTTAGCTTATGTTTTCAAAAATTAGCTTAGCTTAGGCTATGTTACCAGATAGCCATAACTAGTCAGAGTGCAGTTCTTGCAGTTTGGCGTTTACTTCTTTTTTTTTTTAGATGTATATTTTTAACCCAAAACTGAAAAGTTTGTGTGACATTACTTTCAGTTTTAACTCAATTTTGTTCAAATGTGTTAGCAATTAAATACTGGGTGCATTAGCCTATACTGGCAGTTAGTTAAGTTAAGCAAGCTCTCAGGATCTAGTGTTATCTACTTTTGTTCTTTGTTACCATTAGATTTAGATGTTTCAGTCATAGGATAGGAGAAAATGGCTAAATTAATTTTCCTCTTTTTCCTGTAAGCTAAGTTCAGGAAATTAGTTAGCTAAGGCTACGTTAACAGCTGGCCGTAACTAGCCAGAGTGCAGATCTGGTTTTTACCTCTGTTTTCTATACCTTACTACTTTAGACTTCGTCCTGTGGCTATTTTTTCTGCCCTGAATTGAAAATGTTGTATGACACAATACATGTTTGATGAAGAGATGTAAGGATGTGAGATTTTGGTCATATTTAGACCTAAATGTGGCCTAGTTAGGCCAAGACTACTACATTTCAGCTTCTTCGTTGAATGGTAACATGATTAGACTAAGTTGAAAATAAAGTTTTGCAATGGCGTTGAATTAAATTTATATTCAGTAGTGACTCACTCGGGAGTTTGTGCAAGGATCACATGAACGCCACTCGGTCCATCGGCCCCAAGCACAGTCTACTGGTGGTGGATCAGGAAGGTCCACAGCCCTGAAATACACACAGGCCTATTAAATAATACAACTCTTCGTATCATATAAAATCTGCGGTAAGTGAATATAAACAACGCCCTTGCCGCTGTTTAAATGAAATAGGATATATACATACATTCCTTCTCCAAAAAGCAGCAAAGTTAGACACAGGGCACTGAAGCCCAGCTGGAGAGCAACCTCAATCCTCATGATGGACCTCAGAAAAGACAAGTGGTGTTGTGTGTCTGCCCCGATGTCAGTCTTTTAAGCTGCCTCTCTGTCAATTATTATCAAACTGCAAATGGAGCGTGTTGTGCTCATCAGTCAATACGTTGGATTTTAGGCACAGCAATGTTGGTTCAGTGCTCGGAAATTCCCAATTTTATCACATCTCGCTCATCCAGCCGTTGTCATTCTGTTCCCTGGTGGGAGCAAAGCCTCTCCGTGAACATACTAATGATGATTGAAGTGATGATTAATGTCTCCTCATCTCTGCAAAACTGTTATACTGACTGCTCTGATGTACTTTTGATAGTGCTCGTCCCAATTAAAACCACTTAAAACGAGTGACTGGAAACTGATCAAACTATTCTAGAAACGACTTCTTTGAAACCACACAAGCGATGAAACCATGTTGAAGCTGTAATATTATTGCACATTGTGGATTTATTATTAATCAGCATTTCTTGCTGTCAGTGTGAATAGTTGTCACTGTGAGTCACTGCAGCATGGACAAGAGAAGATGTACCTTTTTGACACAGTGAGAAACATATGAGGCAACAAATAAAGTGGAATAAAATACAAATATACACTAATGAATATATAAAGTGTGACAGAAATGCTGTATCTGCAAGGTGGTGTGTGCATATACAGTATATATACATGCAGAAATGTCCTGAGATGTACAAACACTCATACAGACTGTTTGCATCTGCATGTCCATCATGAAGTATAAGTAGTGTAAGATATGAGTTAATGTTGGTTATAGGAGGTACTAGGTGCTTGCATATCGTTGCAATGTTGAGTTCATATTGTCAATTATTGTGTTTTGTTTTAAGATTTTAGGAATAGGAGCATTATTTGGACACAACATGTTGATTTTTTTTTTTTTTTGTGCCTGCCCGATTTTGCAATCAATCAGACGGGTTTACAGGAAAAAGCAGAGCAAATATTTAAAGAGGCAGCTGTAATACATTGACCAAAACACGTCCGTGGTACGTTTAGGTCACCGTCAGAGATTGGGAAACTGTATGGATGCAGAATTCAAACCTCACACACACACACACTTGCTGTGACCGTCAAAGGAAAAGTTTTTCTGTCATTTGTGGTGTTAGGGGTTCCCACCACTTTGCTGAGCCTGAAGTGCATCTCTTTGTCCACAAGATGGCAACATCGAACAGATGACAGTCAATCACAGCAGCTTTTAAGTACGCACGGCTCATGTATAGGGTGAGGGAACACACCAATATAGAGAATAGTTTGCACGCACACTTTCTTTCTCTGACATGTCAACACTGTTTCCTTTTCGTTAATATATTAAAACAGGCCTTGCACAATGCACAGGAAGTTTTAAACCGTTGCACCTAATGATCTGTCATGTGATCTGAGAGGCTTTTGCTGACTCTGCAGTTCTTTGTTCTTCAAAAGGAGGGGAGTGCAGTGTGTAAAAAAAAACAAAACAAAAGAGGAATACAGAACACTGCTGTGTGCAGAGAGAAGAAAACACTGGTGATTTTAAAAGTCGACCGGAGTTATTAGTGGGACTGTGATCGAAACCAGCTGATAAGTCACAATCAGGTGAATCATTATCCGGGGACAGAGAGGTTTGACAGCTGAGAGAGGCCGGAAAATAATCTGCTTTTATCCAACTGATGTCAAATTCTCCTATTCAGCATGACGAGTACTTTCTGCTGACTTAAATAAACACGTTTGGACTATTCCCCCAATGTCTCCAAAGTCAATCTGGGGGCTGCCCTGTCCTGGTTCTTTCCCTGTATCTGCAGGCGGAGCTGGGGTAGTGTAGGGGCTATGTGGTCATGGCCCGCTGGAGAGGCACAAATATGTGCTTAGGTCACCACTTTTACGAGGTTCGGCAGTTTCCTCCCAGCTTTCTCAGGAAACCAGAGGGTAGGTAAGGTGCTTGGCCAATATTTCTCCTGACTAGAAAGACTTCCTGTTTTTAGGGGAGTAAGGGAGGGAGGGAGGGGAGGGGGGCGGTCACTGGAGCTGTGTGGAAACACTTGTGGAACAGCCTACAGCTTTTTACTGTAATCGACGCACTACATCCTATAGAATTTGTCACCATGTGCGACAGAATATGATGACGTTGCTCGCTCGCTTGCTCTGCTCCCCTGCTTTGTGTTGTATTTTTAGATTGAAATGGTTCCAGAGCAGTGAAGGCAGTTGAGAGTTAAAAGGACAGCGAGGATAAAATCTAAGACTACCTCAATTATGGACTGGAGATAAGTAGCTATCTTAGGTTCTGGTTGTGGCTGCAGCCGGGTTCCAGGATTCACGCCCTAAATGCTTGATGTTTGGATTGTGGCCCTTCCTGTCATAAACTGGCAAGGACACTTCCCATTAGATTGTCCCTGTCAGCATTCATATCATAAAAATAAATCCTCTCTTGATGTGTATGCGCTGACCTGGGGCCATCTGGAGTCTGGGTGCTTTTCCTTTTCAACAGAAAGCTTCACGTGTGCTATCCAACATGTCCTCCTGTGTATGCAATTGCACTGGGTGTGACACTGATCCAAACAGACAATGAATCACATTCAGAGGAACAGGGAACCATCGTTTTAACGACGCGTCATCAGACGGCGATGCAGGAGCAGAGAGACACGTCACTGACGGGAAAGGTTAACGACATCTTACACCAGAAAAAAAGGCATTTTTGCAATCCCTGATATTAAGACGTGTAATGTTTAAATGTTGTTGAGCCGATAGATATAAATGTCATCTGTCAGATGTGATGCAGCATCAGCTCTTCACTTCTATCTGGATGTTTTCATGATGGACATATGTATACATTTGGATGAGATGTTCTGCAATTATGAACCAAAGTTTGAATGAGGAACGAGATCAGTGCAGCACTTGGTGACTGAAAACAGACCCTCAGCTAGTCAGTAATCTGGCTTGTGAGGGGCTCATCTCTTGGAAACCAGCCTCTGTCAGCAGAACACAAGATACAAAAGCAGGAAGGACATCCTTCCTCTGTCCCTTTCTCTCTCTCCCTCTCTCTTTTTTTCAGCTCTGACCTCAAACATGCAGTAAACTGTTAGGAGTGCGACTCTTTAAATATCAAGCAACGTAATTTGTTTTCTGTTTTGCCGGGCGAAACATCTGTTTGCAGAACTATACACAGTACATGACCTGTGTATGACCAGGATCAGGGTTGACTCAGGAGGTTTTAGATGTGATTATTACATACGGCTGTTGTGCTCAAGTCCACCTCATCACATCCAGGTCTACATCCACACTGTCCATCGTCTCACCACCACCAGTGTCTGGCCTCCATCAGCGGTTTCCTGTACTACTCAGCGGCTTCACCCTCCCTCCTGGATGCCGCGATGTCAAAGACTCACAGTTCTCATCTGATGTGCACATTGCAATAAATGATGTATTCATTCATAAAGAAGTCTGTTCTGATTGAAGTAACATTATCAACAAAATGTGAAGAGGATGTCTCTGTCAATGCTAACTGCTAAGTCCCAGCCCATTGTGTCTAGTGATGACACTTTGTACCGCAAGAGGTGATAGTCCAGTCAAGCCCCCTTGAATATCAGCTGGGAGACACCTACTTTCTTTATTAAACAGAAAAAAACAACCGTGCACCTTCTGAACTCAAGTTTTTCTCTCAGCTGCACGGTTTACAGAGCTAACAAGCTAACAGCGGCTGGTAGTCACAGTCATAGATAGCTACAGCAAAGATCATAGTGAGGAGAAGCTAGCGGTTAGCCTGGTGATATGCTGCCCACAGTATGTTTGGAGTGACCTTCGACAGATGGCCAAATACCGGCGTGTTGAGTTTTCAGCCGAGACTCAACAATCAGCTATCTTTCTCTAGGAGGCTACATTCTGTTGCTTTTAAAGGTCAAATCAAAGGCACGTTTTGCTCACACACATCTATTCGTATGTGACGATGCAGCTCTTATGCCTCTCCCTAAAACACCAGTGGGTTGGTATTGATCAGAAACAGCATGAAGAAAAATACGTATGAGCTTTTATTGGACTGCAGTGACAAAGACATCATTGTATCAGCTGTGGGGTGTTTATCTGGTGTTTAAGTTGACATCTGTCGTGTAAAAGTTGTCTGACATGTAAAAGTAAAATTGCCAGGGATGGTTCACCATATTAATAAAAACACACACGCACACACACACAATTTCGGAAGTGAAACCCGGCGGTGTGCAGGAAACCAGTCACATTGACATCACTACTCATGTTGGTGCAGATCTCTGTGTTGACGTTTAATCCAGTTTTGTGGCCATACAGCGGGTCTGAATCTCTTTCCCAATGACTTGTCTCTGTTTCTTCATTTTTTTCTTCTCCGTTGAAGCAGCGACAGCTCTTTGTCTTTTTAATTGGCGCTATACGAGCCGCCCCTTATCTTCTCTTAATCATCCCCCAAACAAACATCTATTGATGCCTCTGCAAACATTAAACACAACGCTTCCTGTGTGGCTGGAGTGTTTTTTTTTCTTCCTGGGAAAATCATAAGTGGCACTCGGTGCTTAGAACAGCAAATATGAAAACTGTCATTAGCTACATGGCTTAATCACCCCATGGCATCTGAGGCAAAATAGACATTTAGACTGAGGAAGTTGATGACCCGTTTTCAGCCAGCAGTTTACTGTAATTGCAGTAACACTGCTGCATGGCAAAGGAAACGTCTGGTCTTTTCGAAAGAATTGTGCTGCGTTAGCAACATTGGAGCTTTTCCTCTCTGGTTTGGACTCGTCTTTTGCCCTCATTTCTTTGACATTTTATGATATGACGCTCAGTGTGCACGAGGTTTAGATGATACGAATGAGCTTTTTTTTTTTTTTTTTCTTTGAAAGCCATGCAGCGCTGTGGACCCGCAGTGTTGGCAGAGGAAGGTGGGATATTTTCATGGTTTTCCGGTTATCAGTTCGGTCTCTGCCACAAATGCTGAGCAACGAGGAATCCTTCTTCATCTCAGCCAAGTCTTTGCCACTTTTTCACCACTAATAGATAGGCTGTTGTGATTACCAATAACAAGGGAGGTTGCAACTGCACTAAATATCTAGACATAACTTAACAGCCTGGTCGTTGTAACGGAGACCTAGTTGGGAGGTCATTTTTAGGAAATTTAGAGCTAAAATACCTTTTATTAGTCTAATTGGGGGCATTGAAACAAGCCATTGAGACAACAATGACATATTATCATAGTTTTGGTGATACTGGGCACTTTGAAACAACATGAATGGTTTATTTAGACCTGGATACAACAATGATGACGCTTGGTCTTGCTTTCAGGTTTGCAAAGTTGTCACTCGCAGAAGAAAGAAAAAAGAAGAAAGAAACTACAACTTAGCGTGCTAACCAGCTAGCCACCCGCAGTCCTGTCTCATAATGTAATCTTGTACTGGCAGGAGCTGACAGTCTGATAGCTACACATGTCAGCTGTTAACATAATACACGAACAAAATAAACTCTAACTAAACTGCAAACCCTCTGAATTCAACAAAGTAAAACAGCATGAAGCTGTGTTGTCCTTTACGGTCAGTTTGAGTTTCTTTGCATAGTTTGTTTCAGCAATTAAGGTCTTTGCAGTGTATTCCCCAAAGCAACATAATGCACCTTTAAATTGACAAACATCACATGTGTGCAGTTCATGGCACAGTTGTCTTTCTCTGCCATACATATTTAACATCTAATGTTAAACCTGATTGAAGAGCTCTGAATTAGATCTGCTGCTGCTGCTTTAATGGAGGACACACTGTATTTGTGAAGTGATTTTAAAAATAAGAATCACATCAAATCAAATCCGTTTCCCCCGTGATATAACACAACATCTGACGTGACCCACTTTTCCTCTACGTGTGTCTCCATATGGGCCATCTGACCGCCGCTGATATTCTCGTTCACGTGAACGCACCGCCCCCCCTCTCTCTCTCGCTCTCGCTCGCTCTCTCCAAGTTGAAATCTGCAGTGCGTTAGGTCTGTCCGCCTGTCAGTCAGTGAAGGGGTTAAACTGGGAGTTCTGCAGCAGTCTCTCCTTTCTGTCCACGGCGTTTAGCGGAAAACATCTGACTCCTGCTCCGTTTTCCGACGCTCTGTTTGGCTTCTACTCATTTTTTTGTTTTGTTGCGCCGGAGCTGCGGAGGAGTCATCGCCGGGGATCAGAAAGCAGAGTTTCTACATCTTTTAACTGCGCGCTTTCTCCCCCCCCACCCCCCAAAAACACAGGTAGGTGTTTGCTGTGTCGGTAACTTTTTTTCTGTTTTTCTTTCCATCCATGCATGAATTAAGGATCTGCCACAAGACTACAGGTTGTTTTTCTTTTAACAGAGT
Source organism: Acanthopagrus latus (assembly GCF_904848185.1). Classification (NCBI taxonomy): domain Eukaryota; kingdom Metazoa; phylum Chordata; class Actinopteri; order Spariformes; family Sparidae; genus Acanthopagrus; species Acanthopagrus latus. The sequence goes on along the minus strand of NC_051050.1, from coordinate 21,205,889 downwards.
AAGGTTCAAGTGTCGCCTGTAAAAAGCCATGATGATGACCTGAAGCTGGGAGCTGCTCTTCAGCCTTGAAACTGACCTCAAATCAGTTTTGTTTTTCCAGATTAACTGTAGGGAAAGGCTCATCACTTTTCTCTGGGGAGGGTGAACTTTCAGCATTTCTCTGTTGTCATTTGTGACTCACTCTGTGGCTCCTTTCCTGTCTCAACTGTTGGAATAACAAACATTATAAAACACTTTTTTCTCCCTCTTTTTCCAGAACACTCTCTTCTCAAAATTTAAATCTGTCACCCCCCCCCCAAAAAAAGGTTTTAAGTTGCATCTTTCAGCCACAGATCTACATATCTGTACCCTCGCCTTGTTGCACAAAAACACACATTTTGTATGAAAGTGTCTGCATGCCCTTTGTGTTCACAGTGGGCCTGTGGTATTTCACCATCTCATTCACTTGCAGACTGAGTCATTTCCTCTGATTTCCTCCAGATGTGCAGCAGTTTACGTTTCCTGACGGCCCAGGATTGTGACATTTCTGCCCCTTGCACGCCAGTTATTCTGCTGACAAATATGAATTCACACTTTTGTCGCTTTGTGACTGTTTGTGTCACACAGCTTCACGCCCCCCCCCCCCGCGCGCTTCCCATCGTTCATCTGGATCCATCAGAAGAGCCGTCATTTGTTGTTAAAGTGTAATCCGTTAACTCCAATCTGCGGCTGACATTTTGCCCTTTTTTTATCAGCCCCTGTCCTCCAGCTCCAGGGACTCTGCCAAATGTAAGTTACTGGACAAGCGCGGTCATGTGTCAGGCTCGTGTAAATGGAGCATCAACAAGTGATTAGGGTTGTGTCTTGTTTTTTTTTTTTTCTATGCTTTCTTGCACAGAAAACAGCCTGTGTGTCACTGTGTCTCTCAAGGAACTTGAATGTCACCGAGTGGAACTGTGAACGCAGCAGGCCCTTTCCCTGCTCGTTTTCTTGGAATTAAATCCGGTGCTGGTGGATAAAATGACGTTTTTTATTGTTTTACAGCTGTACAGTAGCTCTTGTGATGTGACAACTCATTGAAACAGCTAGTGAAAACACTTGGTGGTGGAAAAAAAAAACAGCGTTGGTCCCTGGGTTGTTTACAGAATCTGTGTATTTGTGTGTCGGTACCCTATAAAGGGTTAGATATGATTCTTAGAGAGGTAACAGCTGGCACAAACCAGGAACACACTCACTGGCCTCCACAGTTCCTGTCTCTTATCTTATCTCCTGTGACTCTCATTTCCTTTATGAATCAAACAAATTACCTTCCGTAATCACACAGGTGCATTTGGATTGTTCTCCCATCACATCGTCGCTGCTGAGTGTTGGCTTTATTGGCAGCCTGATAATGTGGACAGCGTTGTCAGTAAATGATCGTTCCAAAGGCTCCAATCATCGTTTCATAGATGCTTAGCTGGGCATCACGGGATCTCTTGCTCCTCTAGCGTAAGATTAACCTCAGGTAATTGCTCAACCTTTGCCCACTTTCAACCTTTGGTCCGTCCTCCGGCGCTCACAGCCTCTTTACACTCGTATCGAAGCCAGTGTTGCTTCTGGAACTGGTCCTAAAGGTATGTACGTCTCACGCAGAGCAGTGTTTGACTTGGTAGTTTTCCAGTGGTTTTTGCAGAGCTGGAGTTCTTTATGGCTGATTGTCACTGATTGCTTGATTCATTAGGTGACTAAATGTTGTCTGTGGTTAATCCACATGGCATGAGTTTATTATATGTGATGTGATTGAGGAGAGGTAGGTGAACAGAACCTCGCCGGAGCGTCCGCTACAGTCGGCTGTGATTTTTGTCTCATGTGACACGGCCCTTGTGTTTCCTGCATGGTGAATACAGAGAGGTTCAGAACTGATGATTGATGATGATGTTTCTGATGATGAGCCATGTTTGGCACAGCTCAGATATTTTAAAAAGGGTTTTTTTTTAATGAGTCTGAAACATAACTTACAAAATCTGGAGTCTAAGAAGTTGTCTTTTAATGGTCCTCCCTTAATAAAGTTTTATGGATTCAAGACGTGCAGGACCTTTAGGATCTTAGGGATCTTTACAGGGCTGAACAACTGACACAGCAGGGTTAAAGTGTGTTTGTCCCGTCCTTATGAGACTGATGTTTTATGGGTCATGTGTCTTCTTCTGCTTCTCTGTCAGGAGGGTGGTTGTAAACGGTCACTGTGGATTGTTAAAAGAATGTGATTGTTTATGAGGTTTTCGGCAGCTGCTTGAGAAACCTTTTTTAAATTCAAGCTGCAGAAGCTGAATTTGTATGATTTAAGGTGAGATGTAAGAAAAGGCTGCAGTGCTGCACAGATGCCCTGGCTGACTGATGTGGTTCTCCAGATGTAAGAAAACGTGTTTTTCTTTTGGGCGCGGATCCCAACAAATGACACAGCATCATTATTTCACAAGTTTTTTTTTTTTTTTCAGTGAAAATGAGAATGTGAAGCAACAGCGATCCGTCCAAGAAATCATGAATCATATCACAATCACAGTTTGATTCATTTTACTCATCATGCAGCCCTGCTTTTGACCAGTGACTTATTAGCAGTTTCACCAGGGAACAGTGTGTATTAACATTCCTTCTCCTTCACCTTTCTTTTTTTTTTTCTTCTTCTTCTCTCTCTCCCCACATGCACTGTCACCACTTCGCCTGTTTTCCTCCTCCAGACAACCAACAAGAAAAGCATGTGTGGGTGTTAGGAGTCATCTGTTCGGTTGACCTCGCTGACCCCTGAACACGGAGCTGCCGTCTGCTTTACGCCCAGCCCCCCTTTCCCCTGGCCGTTCAACTGAGGCTCCCTCCACACCATGTCTGCAGAGGTGGAGAACAGCGCGCCCGTCCCTCCTGCTGATCCCAGCGTCGCGTCCCCGACCACAGCCTCCAACAGCCCCCCCACCTCCCCCGCCACATCCAAGGTCCCATTCAGGAAAGAGAAGAAGAAGGGTGAGTGACAGAAAAATGTGATGATTGTAGTTAATTCCAAGATTTATCTCCTCCGGAACTTTTAGAAATGATAGCTTTGTTGCTTTACAGTTTCAGAGAAGACAGATGAGTACCTGGTGGGCAGGTTTCAAGGGGACGGCGTGAGGTACAAGGCCAAGCTGATTGGCGTCGATGATGTCCAAGAGGCCAGAGGAGACAAGATGTGCCAGGACTCCATGATGAAACTCAAGGTACAGCGTGGGGCCTCGGAGTGTGCTCTGCTAGCTTTATAACTATAATAAAACCTGAATCTCTAATGTTTTCCAATACACATATTTATACACAGATTTGCTGCAGCAGCAGAGGGCGACAGTGTGCACAAAATGTACAGAAATTAGGGTTTGTTAAGATAAAAGGTCAGACTATATATTATTTATCTTCCACCAGGGTATGGCCGTAGCTGCTCGGTCCCAAGGCAAACACAAACAGAGGATCTGGATCAACATTTCCTTGTCGGGCATCAAGATCATCGATGAGAGATCGGGGGTGAGTTCTGCCGTCTCCTTCCCATTACCGTCACATCGCACTCGGTTGATTTTCGATTGGCCAGCTGGTAAAACAATGGTCTTTGTATCCCAGGTGATTGAACATGAGCACGTGGTGAACAAGATCTCCTTCATCGCCCGAGACGTGACAGACAACAGGGCGTTTGGTTACGTGTGCGGAGCAGAAGGGCAGCATCAGTTCTTTGCCATAAAGACCGCACAACAGGTGATACACACTCGCACAGTCACACTCTGGACATCAACGCAATCGTAACTCCTCTTATTCTCTCTTATTGCTTGTATTACCTTGTATTATTTAGCTTTCATGATCTTAAAGGTGCACTTTGTAAGAATACTAGTTGAAAACATAAAAAAAAAAATCATCAACAAAATGTCAAGAAAAAACCGTTTTGTCGTTATGATAGCGATGTTTTGCGTTGTGGTGATAGCTTGCTGATCAGCTAGCCTTGGTCCGAAGCTACTCTGCTAGCTGTGTAAGACTCAACACTTCCCCAGACCTCTCAGTCAGGACAGCTATCTGGATGGCTAAATTGAGCTAACTTGCTAACGACAGCTACAGTGAGCAGCAGTTAGCGACTACTTGTTTTGAGGATGAAGTTGGCAGCTGGCCAATTCTTTCATAGTGAACCTTTTTAACTACCTGTCTTTTATCGTCATCTTATGCAATCAGCTATGAAAATAAAGGTTGGGTGGATTTCCTTCACCTCACAGGCAGAGCCGCTGGTGGTTGACCTGAAAGATCTGTTCCATGTCATCTTCAACATGAGGAAGAAGGAGGCAGAGGCCTCGCAGAAGGTAACTGTTCCCAGAGGCGTTTGACTTTAAACTGGAAAAAGTTTTTTTTTTTCTTCTTCTTCTTCCAAAAAGCTGAACAGTGAAAACATTTTCTCTCCGAAAGAAAAGCACTTTGGCATTGGTCGTGTGGGAGGGCTGACAGGGTACACACTGTGTGCACTACCTGCTGGATGCCAACACTGCCTCTCTGTGTTCCTTCAATGAATCACATCTTCAGACATTCCACTGAAATGATGTGAAATGACACATGCCTCGGTGAAATAAGAAAATGAGTACAATCATTAACAGTCTGCCTCTGTTTACAGGGTGAAAATGGCAGCGCTGTAGTTGAGGTAAGCACTTGGAAGCGTGCGTTGTTTTTCCTCTTTCAGTGCTCCCTTTAAAATCCTTACTCAACCTTCTGCTTTTTTCCATGTTGTCCTCAGAATGGAAGCGACGCCTCGCTAAGTGTGGACAAAGCAAAAGCTGCCCAAGTAGGAATTTCTGCTCTGTTGTGTTTACAGTTGAATATTAATTTGAAGGATTTATTAAGAGCTGAATAAATACAGTACGTTTCTGTTCCCTTTTGACATCCAGCCAGTGGAGCAGCTCGACCTTTTTGGAGACATGTCGACCCCTCCAGACATCCAGGCTCCAAATGTAAGTGTGGTGCCATAGTGTAAAATGTTCCCTTCATTTGGGCAACATAGTGGAAACATAGTCAATGAAGTGTAGCTGGATATTTACAGTATTATACTTTTTTGACACAACTTAAAGGTGCCAAATTCTTTTCTTTTTTTAATAAATAGAGCAGTCTTTGTGCTATAGAAGTGCTGTGAAAGTATCAGCAGCAATGGACAGTATCAGTATCAGACTTTTATGCTGTATTATTTCGCTAGGGGAAGATTTTTTGAAAATGGTAAGAATAATGCAGTCGTATCACTATGTTTTTCTACATGCTGTGTTTTGATCTGATTTAATGCATTTGTAAGAAGAAAAAAAAACATGTCTCCAATGAATAACTTCAGTACATCCAAGATCATTCCATGTGCAATGAACTCAATTCTTAAAAAGTCACATTTGTTTGTGTTTAATTACTGATTGGGAGTATCAGATTTTAGAAATTGTACAATTTAGACTTAAGTCAAAGGACCTTTTTAAGAATTGAGTGTCTGCTCCATGTATACCAATCTCAATGTTGTCTATCAAACCTTAAAGCTGCTACAAGTAGAATCTATTGAAGAGACATTGGTGTTGACTTTTGTGACACCTGGAGTCTTGTACCTGTGGTGTTTTCCTTGATGTTGTCCAAGGAAGTAAGAATCTATGTAAGAACAACTTTGTTTTTTTTTCCTGGAAGAAGGACTTTAAACTGTGTTACTTGGAGGTCAATATTCTACAGGTAGCAGCTTTAAAATCTCTTGTCTTTTCACACCATGTAATTCATTTTTCATTTTGGTAACACGTGTTTTTCTCCCTCTGCAGAACTGATTCATAAATTCTTCTTTTCTCTCTCCCACTGTCCCTCTCATGTTAACCAGGACTCTAATGATATTCTCTTGCTGGACTTCTCTGCTGAAGTTGACAGCAATCAGAATTGCATAAAGGGAAACTCCTTTGTAACTTCCTGTGCCCCCGACCGTCGGGCATCTCCCCAGACAGAGAATCCCTTTTCCTCCACATTTGGCTACTTTCCAACCCCCGACACTGACCCTTTCAGAGATGACCCCCTTTCTAAATCACCCACTCGGTCGGCATCCGATAATCCACACATCTCCCTCACCACCACTAATCACCTAAACAGCACTGCTGGCAACGCTAGTAATACAATTACCAATGGTGGTTTGAAGGGAGACTCTGAACACCTCAGTCAGCAGATAAATGGGTTATCCAGTAAGACCATGATCCTCGCTCTCAGTAACGGACAGTGGCCACTGGGGGGCAAAATATCTCAGGGCAACACGATTACCATGATGGACGGGAATGACTCTGGACTGGCTCTGTCAAACAAAAACCCATTTTTTGACTCATCTTTGCAAACTGCCCCTTCCTCTAACGGCATAACTCTGCCCCCGCAACCCCCGGTGACGATTAGCAAGGATTCAGTAGTCATAAATCCGCCTCCACAGAGCTCTAAGGCTGGACGAGGTCGACGGAGTGCAAAGGTGAAATTCCATAGCTAGATGAATCGCAGTAGAGAGATGCATGTGTGATGCCTGAAAATGGGTTTATGCACAATACGTTTGCTAACACCTCCCTTTCTGAGCATTTGGGTTTTGCATTGGTGTCTCACAGGAACGTGCAAGGGATGCATTTGGTTAAGATGACATACAAGGCCTGTAATTAGGGAATACTGTTAAGGGCTTGTCATTTGGATCCGTCCTGTCTTTTTGCATGCACCGGTGGTCACATGCTTCTCTAACTGGCTTCAAAGAATAACACTTTGACCCTTTTTTTCATCTCCGCTCTTAATCTGTTTTCTAACAATCATGCTTCAGTGACAAAAGCCCAGGTGAGTGGCAAAGCATGCATATGTATTCATCTTTAGGCAAATCAAGGCTATTTCTGACTAGATGATTGTGGTTAATAATTTTTAGCTGTAATACTATTTTTTAAGTATTGAATAGTTTATTGGTTATTATATAAAGAAATTATGTCATAGTGCTGCTCAGTCTCTTATATCGTCCAGTTGGTGTTGTTCCTGGAACATCATAATTAATGTTTATCCAGGATCATCACAGTAATGTTTTTCCTGAAATTAACCAAGTATTTTTGTTCCTTAAACGTATCCAAAACCATTTGGCCCCAATAGCTTGCTCCAGAGATGGACTTCATTTCTTTTTTTACGAGTTGAACTGATGGTCCTGGAGCGACATAAAAGGTCTGATTTGTTGAGCATTGTTCCCATTTCATCAGATACTGACACTTTGGGTTGCCTGGGCTGGCCACCAACCCAAAGCATCAGTATTTGAAGAGTTGGGAATGAAACAATCAAATATCTTACAGATTGGACACTTAATTAGTTGTTCCAGGTCAGCTGCAATAATGGGCCCTGAAATGTCATTATTTCTGATGTTCTAGGAACAACACCAACAGGGTGACATCAGGTACACCAATGTGGTGCAGCTGTACTTCATATTTTTGCTTTATTTTCTGTGAATAGTCCACAGCTAGTGACCTGTTTGGAGCAGACCTGTTTGCTGCTCCTGCTCCCTCTGAAGCGTCACCTGCTTCAGCTGACCTTTTCAACAGTACACCTGCCAGCTCCACTCCATCCTCCATAGCTGCTCTTGGTAATCAACAAGAGGGGAACTTTGTGTCTTATCCAAATTTGAAGATGTTGTTTGGACTTTAATCGCCTCTAAACGTGCATATTCCTTTGTCTTTATATTCAGGGAATCTTCAGTTGGGTCCTCCAGCTACCACATGTATCCCTGCTGCAGGCATGTGGGGAGCCGCCACCACTGCACCCTCCATGTTCGCCATGCCGGGAATGAGCGCTCCAGTCCCAAGGCATCCCAGCTTCCCGCAGCCATCTGCCTTTGGTGGTCTACCAATACCACCCACAGCCTGGGGCCAGTTTCCACCTCACATTGCTCCACCTTTATCCCCACCCCACATCTTTCCTGCACCTCCAGCTGCTGGGCCAGCAGGAGCCATGACCAATCCTTTCCTGTCGGGTGCATTCCCTGCGATGGGTGACCAGCAAGGCCCGGCACGCCCTCCTCCAAGGCCACCGGCTAAGGAAGTAAGGGTAGAAAACAGTGCCTTCACAGCTTTGGACCCCCTCGGAGATAAAGAGAAGAAGACTGGAAAGGACATGTTCAAGGACTTCCAGATTGCCAAACCCCCTGCCATCCCGGCGAGGAAAGGGGAGTCCAACGCCGCTCCAGCCGCCAACAACAACGTGGCATTCGATCAGTACTTTTCCAGTAAAGTGGGCTTGGCTCAGGATACCGCAGATCATGACGACTTTGAAATCAAGCAAATGCCACCAGTTGTTAATGGTAAACCAGCTGCGGTTAGGCATAGGAGTCCACGCAGTTTAACTTTTGCAAGAAGACTGTGAGATCCGTCACTAACCGTGTCCTCTGTCTTCTCTTTAGATATTCCTAAACCAGCTCCTGCTACAGCTGCAGCACCAGCCTTCTCCTCTACTCCCGCTGCAAACAGTCAAGACATGTTTGATGACGCATTTGGAGCCCCAAATTCCAGTCCGTTTGGAGCACCACCTGTAGCTATGGTACAGACGATTCACACAGACACATACAATGTATACCACACGCCAAGTGTCACAGTATTCATTTGTAATTTTTTCTTAACCTTACAGCAGACGGCTACAGCTGGTCAGACTGCTGGTTCAACGGCTGCTTTTGGGGATCCATTTGGAAATCCCTTTGCTTGACCATAACTTTGTGTATAAGTAAGTGTTCATATTTGTTCATTTCCGAACCTGAATTTATATAAGATGAGGACCGCTTTGACTTTTGTCCCTTCTCTCTGCCCTCACAGTTGAAATGGTGAAAATGGAGACCCTCACATCAAATAACATCTTTGGGACGAGCCGCGCAAGACAATCCAAAATGATGAACTCTTCTTACTCTCGTCCCTGACCCGTCCTTCTTTTGTTGTTGTTGTTGTCTTTTTTTTCTGTCCAATCAGTAGTTCCCTTATTGCTAAAGACCACTGATCTAAGAAGTAAATGTTTTGTCATGATCTGCTGAAGAACGAAATGTGGTGTGTGTGGGAGAACGGGCATGTCCAAAGAGGTTCACTGCTGATGCTGTCTGTGTTTAAAGAAATAAAATAATTCAATCATAACACTGCAAGGTGTTGGCACATTCCATTCCATTCCATTCCATTCCATTCCATTCCATTCCATTCCAGTCCATTGTCCTCTTCAGACTGAGTTTGCCATTGGTGAACACTAGTGAGTTCAGAAATTTCTTTGTGTGCAGGATCTCAACTAGATTTAATTGTAACAAATGCCATTTCTCACTAAAGAAGAAGTAAAATTATCAGCAAAACGTACTTAAAGTATCAAAAGTTAAAGTAATAATGCAAAAGAATGGCTAAATTAAGTCTTTATTATTAGGCTATATAATAGATTCGTCACTGATTTAATAATTTAAATCCACAAAGTAACTAACATATACAGTATCTGTCAAAATGTGTTTATCAGTGGGTATAGAAATGTGTGCTTTACTTGAGTATTTTCATTTTCTGTAAAGAAGAAATGCTGCATTCTTTATTTTTATTTTTTTAATTAAATTTTACATCATACATTCAAAGTAGATGACCAGCTTGTAAAATGCGATGAATTGTTATCAGTAAACATAACTTCTAGTATTTTAAATAATCTAAATTAGCCTCTGCAATTGGGGAAAACATTAAATGCTTCTTATATGTTACATAATTCTGATAATGAAAAATATTCATTATTTTCTAAAGCACACTTCCTTGCTGCTTATAGCTCCTTCTGTAGGCCTACTAAAACTAAAATTATGAGTATTTTTAGATTTGTGTATTGTTCCTTTTACTTAAAGTAAACACCTGAATAGTCCTTCTGCCACTGAGTTATACAGATAATGTTTCCTGTTTTCAATCCTTGAGAAGGAAGTTCATTCTTACCTGTAGACATTATGATCTTGCCTCATCCTCCTACTTGCAGCTCCCAACTACATTTCCCATAACCCCCTTCTCTCAAGCAATGACCGCGTCACTGAAAAACATGGCGGGTTAGTGTGTGCATGGGGTCCGCTACTCACTTCCAACCCGTCGTCGATAAATGAAAGCTTATTTCTCCCCGCAGACGACATTCACCTGAACAGGTACGTTGCTAGCAGCTAAACAACGCGCGTAGGCGTGATAAAATAACAAACGTAGCTGTCTTAGCTTCTGAATATTAAGAATATAGCGGTCCGAGTCTCGCACACTGCTAGTGTTGACATGCGAGTTTAAGCCCAGGGTTTGAGCACTTTCCGACTTGTTTTCTGCGTTGTTGAAACGTGTTTTCGTTTGAATACGGTGCGTTAGCTCACCAGACGTGTGGCTACAATCTCGTGAGTTTGTTTCTTTAACGTTTCAGTCAGACTTAACGGCTTCTCGGCTGTCAACGTCACTAGTCCTGTCACTTTAACGTATAGCTGAGCTTTGCACTACAGCACGATATCTAGAGGGACGTAGTCGTGTTGGTTTCACAGCAGTAAGTAAGTCTTGCTTTTCAGGATTGTTGGTGTGTTTTGACAGTGCTGACAGTGAGATAAACCCTGTCTGTAAAGGATGTTTTGGTCCTGCAGATACAGCCAACATGACAATAACAAGCTCTGCAGTCTGAGTTTCAGCGAGTTAGCATCAGGCAGTAATTGTATCAAAACATCCTGTGATGTTTTATCAGCGTTGTTGAACAACGTTGTTTTGTTTTTTTTTTGCATTTTTAATCAATTCAAATCACCAAATTACGTATTAATATATTACATTTAACTGTGGTGAGAGGAGTATCACATAAATGAAATTAAATACACCACTACAGCTGAAAGTACAGAACTATTGTATATACTTAATGTTTATTGGGCAAGACAAGAAAAATACACATCGGTTTTCAGTTATTCACATAATCAAAGCACCATCTGATCGACTGATCACCTTCCACTGAAGGTATTTGATCAGTTGAATTGATAACACATTGAAATCTGTCCAAATGTTCCAGTTGTTCTGTGAAAAAGGTGTTGGTCACCTGTGGTTTTCTTTTGCACCTTAGCTACACAATGTCTGAGTCATTTTCCTAAGTTATTCCACTCTCAGCTGGTTGTCAGGTATTGTTAGAGTGTTGATGCGGCTTTGACTTCCTGTGTGTGTTCCAGGTCAAAAATGTTTCGGCGGTCGAGGTTCAGCATTCGGCCCAACGTTGGTACGGCAGGGAGAACAGCAGCAACACCTCAGGAAGCCCCGTCAGTAAACCAGGAGGCCGATGAGACCCCCAAGGATGTCGGTGAGAGCAGCGCTGGTGCTGCAGTGACCGATAACAAGTCTGTTGTGACCCCGTCAGAAAAACCCACAGCCCCAGGGTGAGTGACGAGCAGTACATGACCTCTAAAATGTGTTTTACCACTACTTTTGTTATGTACAACTGAATATAACAAAGAATGTAAATTCTTACAACTCTGTAGGGATGACCAAAATGGGGAAGGTTCCAGCTCCTCAGCAGCAGTCCAGAGAAGGAAGCGGTTTTCTATCAAGCCCAAAGTGGCCCCCGGCCGCCCTTCCGCCCTTGCCCGGTCTCCAAAGACCCCTGTCAAAGCGGTCTCTGCAGCTCCCATTGAAGTCCCTGTCTCAGACCTCGACAAGCCAACAACTAGCAGCCAAAGTGCGACTACAGCAGCCCCTCAAGGACTCCAGTCTCCAAGGCGACGAAGGCTTTCAGAGGAGAGCAAGCAGCCCAAAGTGCAACCTAAACCCACCCTTATCCCTTCTGACGGTTCAGGACCTTCAGCTGTTCCTCTTGCTGAGGACTCAGGAGGAGAACAAACCCAACCACCATCAGAGAGCAGCAAACAATTGGAGAGCACGTCAGGCAGTCAGGTTAAAGAAGCTCCTTCCAGATTAACAGATAAAGTCCCCCCCTCGCTACCAGACAGAGAATCTATTGAGATATCAGAGAAAGCCAAGACTCTAGTGTCATCCAAGAGTGGGCTTTCACTGTCACCACCAGCGTATACTTTGAGTAGGCTCCTGAATGACCCCTCAGACTTGCAGAGGCTTGCAAAGGCCAGAAAGCTCAGAGAACTGCTCAGACAGGAGTTGCACAAAGAAAAGGTAAGTTAACTAAACAAGTAGTTTTAATTATAAGGAACACTTCTCCCCAATCTTTTAGTTCTATTGTAATCATTACATTTAAAGGGTGTTATCATTTGATGTTACAGAAAATCAAGAAAGCTAAGGCACGTCCAAAGGAATATTCTATAGACCCTGCCAAAATGACCATGAGGGACCTCATCCGTTACCTACCGATGTCTAACCCCATGCCGTAAGTGTCTACTCTGCAACTTTGTCGAGCTTGTGTAACATTTAATTGATTGGTTGTTTAGTGGAACTGACCATAATATGTTATTTGTCTAGATCTAGTTTAGAAGCTCCAGAAAATGAGACTGTGGTCCCAACTTCTCCAGATTGTGAAGAGTAAGTTTACGCCATCAACTCTTGGTCCTTATTTGTATCCCTCCTTACACAGCATTGAAAAGGATGTGATGTGTTTATAAGCGAGTATAAATGATGGAATAATTTGGATAGTGTACTACATTTTTAATCAATATCTCTGTCATCAGCAACAGTACATCAACCTTTTTTGTTCTGCCTGATGTTTACGATGTTCTCCCTGCAGGTCACCAGAAAAAGCACAGGAGCCTGAAGTCCCCTCTAAAATTGCAAGCCCAAGGGAGGAGGAAGACGAGGAGGCAGCAGCAGCAGAGGAAGAGCAGGATGATGCACCCATGGTCCCTCAGGTGAAAGTGGCCGAGGATGGCTCACTGATCATTGATGAAGAGAGGTCAGTACATTTCTACTGGCTATTCCATGCATATCTACTTACCTTTTATTCAGTTAATGTTGATAAGAATAGGAACTAACAGTGTCTTTAAATGCATCTATAACATCCTCCAGAGATGTGATTTTTTTTTTTGTCTTTTCAATATATAAACATCGCTACATTATTGTGATATTGAAGATTCTGGAAAAAACGTATTGCCTTAATACATCCTCTTAATCTGCATCTCAGTTTGACAGTGGAAGTCCAGCGAGCCAAAGGGCCAAACACTATTCAGGACCGTGATCCTATCTTTGAGCGTGGCTCCACTACAACTTACTCAAGCTTCAGGAAAGGGACCTATTCGAAACCCTGGTCCAATGAAGGTTGGTCTGATATTAAGACACCTGAATAGCACACATCTGCTCTGATTCCTTGTTCATTTTGTTTTTTCATGTCGTGATTGCTGTTTTCCATCAGAGACAGACATGTTCTTCCTGGCAATTAGCATGGTGGGGACAGACTTCTCCATGATTTGTCAGCTGTTTCCTCACAGAGCTCGATCAGAGATAAAGGTTAGTGTTGACTACAGATATACGCACATTTATTCAATATAATCAGACGAAGCAACAGGCTGCCTCGCTGAAAACTCAATATAATGTTTGTGTTCCTTGCATTGATTTAAACTTTCAGAACAAATTCAAAAAAGAAGAGCGCGCGAATGCTTGGAGGATTGACAAAGCTTTCAGTAAGTATTCAGTTGCACAATGTTTTACACTTGTTGAATATTACATTGAATGGATTTTGATGCAGCATTTACTGGTGATTGTTTTGTAGGAGAGAGGCGTAAACTGGACATAGAGTATTTTTCTAAGCTGCTAGAGAAGATCCTGGAAGTTCAGAAAAACAGGAAAAAACTCAAGTCACTCGCTGAGAAGAACTCACCGAAGAAGCGCAAGAAAAAGGCAAAAGGTAATTGTCTCTGCAGACAGGGTATCTTGTTTGATACTCAGTGAGTTCTGTATTGTTATAACTTAACAGTATTCTGGGTTACAAATTTGATAACTGTCTCTACTGAGTTTGGCTAATTCAGCAATCCTTATGTGTTCTAATATCCTCTACAGGCAAAAAAGCAGGAAGGAAGCTGAGTGATGTGGAGGAGGAAGATGAGGAAGAGGAGAAAGAAATGCCTGAGTTAGAGGAAGAGGGAGAGAAAGAGAATGAGAATGGAACCCCCATTCCTAAGCCCAAGAAGAAACGCAAAAGAAAGACTAAAGAGGATGGCTCGACTGAGGAACCAAATGACAAGAAAAACAAAAAGTGTGAAAAAAGCAATGATCAAGGTACATGGTCATTCTCTTATTTAATGTCATCACAGATTCTCCTTGTGTGTTGCATGCGGCTCAGTTTTGTTTTATTTGATATTCTCAGATGAAGCCTACATACCTGAAGAAACCGAGGCAGCACTTCCTGAGGATCGCACTAATTCAGACATGTAATGAAACTTAAAGAAAATTGTTTTGGATAAAAAAATGTTTAATGACTCTTCGTTGGCTTAAAAAATGTTGTTTGGTCCTGATATTCAGGTCTGAAAAGACTGAGAATGCAGCTAAGGACACCATAATCAAGCCAGCTAAACTTTCACGAGGCAGAGCCCCAAAACCACTGCTGCCTTTGGGCCGGAAGTTAGGTAAAAAGTCTCCAGCCCCCTCCACGAAGGCCAAAGATGGTGCAGCAGATAAAGGGGATGGGAGTGTGAGTGACAAAGAGCAGGTTATTATTTCAGTTTCAGAGCATCATCGGATCTTTCTACCTACTGATATTTTGCTTTACTAAATGTTATGCTATCCTTTTAGGGAAATAAAGATGCATCACCTATAAGGCAAGCCAATAAGAGGATGTCAGCCGATGATGACATTTCCTCTGAAGAAGAGGACGCTTCTGTTCAACCTCCAAGACCTACCAGGTACTATATATAATTGGTGCAGCTGTGGCTCAGTGGGTAGAGCGGGTCGTCTAGCGATCAGAAGGTGACAAGTTCGAATCCCAGCTCCTCCTAGCTGCGTGTCGAAGTGTCCTTGTTCAGATAATTATGATTTTATATTATTATAATCAATAATTTAAGAAGGAAGTTGTTCATCAGTGTGTGATTGTGTTTTGTAGATATGGGAGAGTGCCCAAACCCACCAAACCCTTGACTTACCCTGCCAAAGATGATCCACACTCGTCTGCATCTGAAGCCACTCCTGCCTCACCAGCTGCGTCCACTGCTTCTGCTGCCAAGCCTAAAACCAAATGCACGGCCAAGAGGGGAAGATCATCAAAGCCCCAATCAACCCAAGAGTCTAAAAAGCCCAAACTAGTCACCCTCAGGGCTTCTCAGTCAGAATCCAGTGATGAGGGGAATGAACAGCAGTGGGGGGAAGAAGAGATGGAGAAGGAGCAACACCATTCATATAGTAAAGACAGCATTGCCCCTGCATTTGTTCCTGCCAGCCTGCGTTCCCCACAACCTGTGATTTCAGAAGTGGAAGAGACTATGGAGGAGGTATGAAAAACCATTTCCCATCATTTCGTGCACAGATACATGCCATTCATTAATTTTATTTTGACATAAAAGCATTTTTTTGTGTGTTTATGTTGTCATTACTTTTTTTTGTGCATGGTTTTACATTCCATAATTCAACCCCTTCACTCTGACTCCCCCCCATCCCACGCATAGCTTGATATCTTGGCCAATATGCCTGATGTGTTGGGCATCTCCCAAGATGCTTTGTGCCCTGATTCCTCTTTCGAGCTGGCACAAAATGAGACAGGCACAGCTGAACCGTGTGAACATCAATTGGATCTGCTGGTTGTAAGTTTCCAACACCTAAAATGTAGTATCAGAGAAATTGACTAATTATCTCTAGTAACATGAATACAATTTTCTGAGATCTGAGTTTAAAAATCTGATGAGATCAATCTGCATACCTTTATCTACAACAGGACCAACGTTGATAAAATGCAACCCAGTTTTCTCCCGATGTCCCCTCCTTTTCATTTTAACGCATGCATTTAGTTTGTGGTTGGATCACGCAGTCATATTGTGACATAACAGCATAATTTCCAAGTTCAGTTGAGGTACACTTTAATTGAGGAAAAGAAAGAAGCTCAAGTTTAAACAAAGATGCAAGCAGTCTTGATATTGAGCTGGATGAACATGTGGCAACCTCCCTATCTAAGGAAAGGGGCCTTACAGTGTCTTTGTTTCCCTTGCAGGATGTTATAGACTTTCTTTCTTCAGAGCACACAGAAGGTATGTTGAAGGGTTATCCTGAGCTGAGTGGCTCTCATTTAAAAACATTATATATAGATATAGATATAGATATATGCATAGAGATAGTTGGATAAAGTCATAGTATTGAGTTTTGGGATCTTCTTTGTTTTAGTGTCTGAGGACGAGAGCTACAATGAGGCTGCTCAGACTCTGCTGACCATCGGCAACATGGCTCACCTCTCTCAGTCAGCACAGAATCTAGCAACAGCCATACAAGATCACACAACAGGTAAGAGACACAGAGCCCCCAAGATTCCTTGTTGGATTTTATTTGTAATACATTAAATTACACTAAATTTGAAATGTGCCATTGTCTTTTAATGCAGAGACGTCAGTAAGTGTGGATGACACCATCCGAAACCTAGAAGAAGAGGTTGCATCACAGCCTGCTGCACAAGAGGAAGATAGTGCCACTTCTCTTATGGTTGCAACATCTGGCCAAGAAGTCACAGAAACATCAGAAACGGTTGCCCTTGAAGAGCTACAAAACAGCACAACAGATAGTGGTGACATGCCCATTTTTGAAAGCAGTGATCAGAGTACTGGTCCTGATCCGGACCCTACCCCTCAAACAGAAGCAAGTCCAGAGAAGTCAAAGAAAAATTCTCCACAAACTAGAAAAGGACGCTTGTCCAAGGTGAAACCAAAGCCTAACCTTGGCCAAGCCTCAAGGACTGCAAAGTCAAAATCCCAACCAGAAACAGATACAAAGACTATAGATGAAGAGAGCCACACAGTCGCTCCTGATGTCACTCAAGCCCCTGAGACTTTATCAGCTGCTGAAGAAACTCCTAAGATAGCAGACTCCTATCAAAAATTGGCAAAGGATGAAATCTCTTGTATCGAAGTCAAAGAGCCATCAGGCAGTCAGGAGAAGTCTGCTGGTCAACAAAAATCAGGTGTAGTGACATCTGATCAGAGTACCTCAAAGAACCAGAGCCGCTGCTTTTCTGACACCAAATTTGAATCAACAGATGAAACACTGATATCTAATGTTCACACAATAAAGAATAGTGTCAATAATCTGGTAACATCTGACACAGCAGACCCAGAATCACAAGGGATAAACATATATCCAGATCCAGTCCCACAGAGTAGTGCCCATCCTGCTCCATGTGTCACACCTGTAGAAGATGTACCTGTTAGTCAGAAAGAAGAGAGTGAAGATGCATCAACTTGCCAGACCAAGAAGAGTCGATTCCAGAGAGTGAAACCCAAACCCAACCTTGCAAAGACATCAAGAACTAAGCCTCAAACCACAAAAGACACTGTAAATAAAGACTCCAACCCAACTGCAAATCCACATTTCCAAGAAAAAACAATAGAGCTTGAAGCAGAACCAACATGTACCACCTCTCCCGAAAAACCAAGTAAGAGCCCTGCTCCTGCTTCAGATTTGATACCATCATTGGATTTAGGCTCTACTCTTACATCCGCAGAGGAACTTCCTATAGCTGTGGAGAAGAAAACAGATGTTGGAGTTGTTGGTCAGGTAGAATCAGGTGTAGCAACATCAGATTGGAGTGCCTCAGAAAACCGGAACCCTGCTGAAGCTCAGCTTGAACCCAGGATGGAACAGGCCACCAGAAATGAAGAGGATAAGCCGATATCTTATGTTGGGACAACTGAAAGTACTTGTATTAATTTTCTGACATCAGATTCTGCAGTCCCAGAATCACAGCTCGGACAAGGCTCAGACATGGACTCAGCCACAGTCCAAGAGAGCAGTGATCATCCTGCTCCATGTGTTAAACCTGTAAAAGATCCACCTGCCAGTCAGAAAGAAGTGAATGTAGACCCATCGACTCACCAGGCCCGGAAGAGTCGATTCCAGAGATTCAAACCAAAACCCAACGTAGCACAGATATCAAAAACTTTACACTCTAAGCCTGTAACCACAAAAAACACTGTAGAAAAAGGCTCCAACCCAAGTACATCCCCCGAATTCCACAAAAAAGCAATAGTAAATGTTGAAGCAGACCCAACTGGCACCATCTCTCCTGAAAAGCTGGATCAAAGTACTGGTCCTGTTTCAGATCGGACACCGTCATGGGATCTAGGCCCTACTGTCACACCCACGGAGGCCCTGTCTGCAATTGATGAGAAAAGGACGGATGTTGCTCAGGTAGAATCAATCTCTGCAACAACAGATCAGAGAGCCTCAGAAAACCAGGACTCTGAAGCCCAGGTGGGACCCAGTACGGCACGAGACACAAGAGACACAAAGCCAGCATCTGAGCCCATAGAAGAAAAACTGATGTCTCAGGTTGGTACAACTGAGACGAGTTGTACTTATCTGCTGACATTAAACTCTGCAGTCCTTGAATCACAAGTTAGGCATGAACCAAACATCGACTTGGTACCTATCCAAGAGAGCAGCGACCATCCTGATCTTTGCGTTACACCTGTAATAGAGTTACCTTCTAGTGAAAAAGAAAAGAGTGAAGAACCATCGACCCACGAGGCCAGGAAGAGTCGATTCCAGAGAGTCAAACCCAAACCCAACTTGCCACAGACATCAAGAGCTGTGCGGTCGAAAACTGAAACCACAAAGGACCTCGTCATAAACATGCAGCCAGTTGAGAATCCCTCCGGCCCAACTCCAATATCTGAACCCTCTGACAAGACAAACGCAGAGAAGGGAGCACAGCCACATTGCAGTACCACCCCTCCTGAAAGACCAAGCCAAAGTACTGGTGCTGTGTCAGTTTCAGTACCATCATCAGAAACATGTTCTAGACCCACAGAGGGATTGTCTTCAGCTGAAGTCCAAAAGACTGATGCTGGAAGTGCACTAGACTCAAGCTCAGAGGGCTCAGAACAAAATGTACCTCGAAGAAGGCGGCACCTACCCAAAATAAAACCCAGTTTGGGATTATCAACCAGAACTGCACACGCAAAAGATGGTAAACCCTCAGAACTACATCATATGAGCACTTCGGTCATAACCTCAGAACAGCTGCCTGTGGACATTAACAAATTAACAGAGAAGGACATCAAGCACTTGACATCAGCACATTGTTCCTTAGAACATCTCAGCTCAACAAAACCAGTACCTGCAGAGTCAGAGACGTCAGGAGATGCAGCAACATCTTCCAATGTTGTGTTGACAGACTCAGTTCTTGCAAATAAGTGCAGTGAAAAATCCACAATTGAAAAGGAATCTCTACCGCACAAGGTGGTGAGTGGACCTGCTTCACAATTGAACAGCAAACAGGATATTACACTTGGGGCTACAGAGACCGATACCAAGCCATCAACAGATGATCCAACTGCAATTCCAGACGTCCAGTCTTCAGAAGATCATTCTACAGAAACAGAAATTAAAACTACTAATTCACAGCCCATACCAGATCTGGAAGACAGCACTCAGCATCCACATTCAGAGAATGAGTCTGAGGCACAAGGTCAACACACAGTCCATCAGTATCCTGAAATGACTGAAAATAAAAAGGATGACCAGAGGTAAGATGAAAAACAATACGATGTAAATATAGATGTCATTTCTTATCAACATTCTGATGTTTTTAGATGATTACCAAAGAATTATTATTTTTTTCTAATTTAGT
This sequence comes from Acanthopagrus latus, assembly GCF_904848185.1. Lineage (NCBI taxonomy): Eukaryota > Metazoa > Chordata > Actinopteri > Spariformes > Sparidae > Acanthopagrus > Acanthopagrus latus. Next base: position 21,186,191 of record NC_051050.1, on the reverse strand, counting down.
GTGTTTTCCCCTTCAAGCACTGATGATAATGAATCAAAGGCAGCCGACTCTTCTAAGTCCTCAAGAAAAGCTCCTCAGACTCGTAGAGGCCGGCTTGTTAAACCTAAACCCAACCTGGGAAGCAAAAGCCAGCCTCCACGACCACAAGTCAGGAATGCAAAACAATCAGAAGCAGGTTTGACACCTTTTTTAAAAATTAAAGTACTTACTTTTAAGAATGCTGAGCGGATATTCACGATTCCTGCCATCTATGGCCGTGCAGTACCTTCCAACTGGAGTAATGGATCTTCTTTCTTCACAGATTCTGCCACCTGCTCAGGTGTGGATGCCTCTCTTCCCCACAAGCCTGTGTCTGAACTCCAGCCTCAGAGTCAGGAACCAGTAGAGGGAGCCATTGACCAACATAGTAACCAAAGTTCCCCTCCAGAAGATGCTGGGTCCTCTCTGGCCAGCTTGACACAAGTTACTGAACAACCTAATCAACGTGACTCCACTCCAGATGTTGCTGGATCTTCTCTAGGCTGTTTGACACAAGTAACTGACAGTTATAATCAGGTAAGATATTATTTACATGTGTGCAAAAGGATTGTTAAATTAAATGTATAAATGCACTGTGTAAAAACAGAAAGCAGTAATGCTTTACATTGTGACACGACCATTTAAGTTGATGTCGCACTGATGCAAACTTGACTGAACCATGTAAACCTGACAGTTAATTTGTGAGAAAAGAACATGGTAAGCTAACAATATCACTTTTATACAGTCAAAAGTGTTAAATAACATCCAGTTTAGAGCATCTGGAACATTTCAGGTAAAGATGATAAAGGTGTACCTGAGTTACTCCGACAGGGCTGAGAACAACTTAAGTGTATGCAACTTCAGCAAGAGTTTGGTGTTATCTCGGTCGGAAAGCTCTCACCACATGTAAGGACTAATCCTCAAATGTGTCTCTCTGATTCTCCTCACACTCCCAGGATGCATCAACATCTGGTACAGGAGGGACCCTGTGTCAGCCAAGTCTCACAATATTTCCAGACAGTAAGTCAGATCAGTTGAATTGTTTACGTTGTGTACACCATGGTTTAGTCTCAAACCTCTCTAACTCTCACTCTCAGTGCTGCCGGAGCAGGTGCCTTCAGATCCAGATGAACCGTTTTTCATCCTCTCTTTGACTGAGATCCCAGTCTGTTCATCGGGGGATGTGTCAGACCCTTATCTCCCTGTCACAGATATATCAACGCAGCAACAGAGGTTGGTGCTTGTCTCTTATCAGCTGGCCGTGCAGGCGTGGAGCTCCTTTTTTCTAGTGTCTGATTCTGAAACTGTCCTCGCCCACCTGCAGTGTTCCTGGAGAAAGTTTGGCAGTCGCTGGAGATGGGCCTCTTTTTAATGTCGCTGTGCCTGTGTCCCCAGAGGAGAGTGGTGAGACAGGACTCTGTGCAAAAGATGAAGCTGCACATACAGTGAGTGAAGTTTTAAGGAGCCACTTGGAGCTGCAATCTGATAAAATGTCAGTATTTTGTCACACATTTTCTTTTTGTCCTCCACAGCAGAGTTCAAGTTTGGAGAATCCAGTGGATCCAAATGGTAGAGTCAATTTATTTTTCTGTGATTTATTTAAACTTATGATTAATGTCATATTTGTAATGATTAAGGTTAAGTGTTTGTGTTCATGGAACAGAGATTCCAAGAGTCCAGCCATCCAAATTACCAGATACTGAGGAGAATAACGATGAGACTGAACCTCCCGCAACAAAACAGACACTAAGGGGCACTGGAAGAACAGGTATGCAATAGATGAATATCCTCAAGTGCACTCTCAGCTAATTAAATACATATTCTTCATCGTGTCTCCGTTTTTCTTTGAAGCAGCTAAAGTGCAGGTTAAGCCCAAGACACCAAGACAGAAACAAGCCAGCAAGACACTCCCTGCTAAGGAGGAAGACTCCACCCATGACTCAGAGCTTCCTGGTCCTTCTGTTCAGCTAAAAATCTCTGATGGTGATGACCATCTAGATGTTGAGAAGAATATACTGACACGTGGGAAGGACCTTGATGATTGCAGCACAGGAGCACAAACTACACAGACTACAAGGATTAGAAGTCGGAATAGGTGAGGAAAAAAATGAAACAAATCAGATTGATTTCCCCAAATGTGTTGTTGATACCTATCACATGATTATTGTTAATTTCTATTTTCCCATACTGACAGAAAACCCCAAGACAACTCTGCTGCTTCAAGCAAACCTCCGCCTGGCAAAGCCGCTTCCGAGGGGCCTCAGGTCAGAACTCCGAGCGCAGTGGGAAAAAAACCTAAACTAGCACCTGTAGCCTCAACGCCACATGATGTTGCTCCCACATCCAGTCCAGCACAGCTGCCAGAGAGCACAAACGCTGTTGTGGATGTCAGGCAGACTTCTGAGCACAGCCGATTACACTCAGACGCAACTCCTAGCACCTCTCCTGATGCAGCTGAGGTGAGGACGGTACAAGGTGTATGAGCCATATTCATTCGGTGGCTATTTTCCACATCCACAGGTCTATAGCAGCTTATCCTCTGTTCTTCTTTATCGTAGGCTTCAGCTTCCCAGCAAAGTGACAGTGTGGAGAGCAGCCTAACGGAGGATGAGCCCACCAGCGTGTCTCAGTACTTCTTATGTGACATTTTCACCGACGTGGAGGAGGGATGAAAGCCATAGAGAGGGCTGAGTGAGAGGAGAGGACGGACCTGCAGGCTTGCCTTTTTTAAAATGTTTGTTGTGTTAAGTTATGTCTGTAACACTAATTTATATCTAAAATATTGTCTTTTGTTGTTGAGCTGTAATGTAGTGGAGCAAAATTAACTATACTGATAAATGCAGTTTCTTTTTCATGAGCACTTTGAACATGTACAGTTGTTTCAATTGAATGAAATGCATTTTTGAATGGACATTAGTTTGGATAAGAAACATTCATTTGTACTCATTAATCAAAACATGGATAAATCACTAGTTTGAAAGAGGTGGCAGCTTCTTCCCAATTATTTGTAAAGTTTTGAGCCTCAGAGTCACTTTAATTGGTTACCAACTTCCTGTGAACATGTACAGTTTGTACAAAAGGAAACTGTTCTTCCAAATGTCTGTTCCATTAACAGACCAAACATTAGTCTCAGGAGGGAAAACCGGATCAATTGCCAAGGTTGTACAGCTGCATGTATAAATGTACCTACCTTTTTTTAATGCCTCTTCTGTGTATTCATATGCATTTTTTCTTATCATCTGTTCTATTCTGAAACAAATTTTGCTTTGTATTTGACAGGAAAGAGTCAAACTGGCTTCTCATTTAATTAAGTAGAATTGCAGATGTAGACAGATGTGAGGGAATTTTACTGACGTGTTGTTTTGCTGTATATAGTGTAGATGAGTCGAAACGTTCAGAGTGGTCCTTGTACAGATGCACAGCATTCAGATTATGTTTGATACTTGAAAACACATCATGCTTACATGTTTCCTTAGTTCATTAAAAATAAAACATGAAATGAAATTCCTTCAATCTTTGTAAATGTCAGTTGGCTTGTTTGTTTTTGTGTGTCTGTGTGTGTTTAAATGTTGAGATGGGTTCACTGCCTTCTGATGAGATGGTACATTTCAATTATGAAACTATATTGATCGTCACCCGTCGTTGTTGGTGGCTTGTTCACATCCTGGTGTGATGTTTGATGCCTGTCTGTAATGTGATGGAATAATTGTGTTCCCTCTTTAAATTTGATTTCAGGCTGCATTAAAGGTGCACTATGTCGTTTTGGGGATGAGACTTTAATTAGGAGAGAAACATTGTCAATGACTGATCTTATTTTTATGCCTAAGTGAACAAACTTTTTTATTTTTCCATCTTGTTATTACTTTGTATTGGCGGACCCTGCCATGTTAAAGCTTCAAACAGGACGTTATTTTCCTCCGAGAAGAGCTGTTTTATTCAGTAATGGAAGAAATGAATATTTCTGAGTTAAAATTATTAGCTTATTAATATTATAAATATTAAAATTCTGAGTTTGAATTTCTTCTCCAAAACTACATATTGCCCTTTTAAACATACAGTCTGGTTTCTTAAAATTTTTAAACCTTGAACATCCTCATATGCAAGATACATATTTGAATCTTAAAAAAGCTATATATATATACATATATACACACACACCCAGTTTGTGCCTCTCATGCCTAAATAGTTCTTCCTCCTGACATAAGTCTGTGCTGAATGACATAAAACTGGACTGAAAGAGGATTTAGAAGTTTAATTAACAATTAGCACTGAAATTTGACTGTGTTAATTGTAATTATTTTATACAAAATAATGGGGTGTTATTGTGTTATGCTAAGCAAGAAAGCAAGAACGTGTCGTTTAGATACTTGGACAGGAAATATTGTTGCAACTAAAGAGACTTTTTGATTGTATAGAAACCATTGGTGTCCCAATTCATCAAATCGATGTACTTGACATCTGGTGACAGACTCACGTAAAAAAAACTGTTGTGCTGTATGTTTTTGTAAAAAGGAAATTAATTCCAATTGACCAGTAATCCTCATTACTTTATGTTTTTACAGTTTCTGTTCCTGAGTAACTTCCTTTACGCTCTCACACTTCTTAGCCTTTTAAATAAATCGTTGATATTCACAGGATATAAAAAGTATTCAGCACTGCATGTGACAGAGCTGACGGAATAAAAGACTGCACTAATCCCTCCGTGCTGCCACCTCTTGTAGTGAGGCTTAAAACTGTTTTTGATCTCTCTGTTGAGTAACTAACTGCTCCGTCTGCAGGTCCATTCAGTCAGCTGTGAGATTAGTCGGTGCGCTCACCGTACAGCTGAACGCACAGAGACCGAAAAAGACCTCCAAGAAGAAGGAACATGACTGAAAACACCCAGGTCAGTGAAATAAGATGTTTTTTGGGGGGTTTTTTGGATTATTTTTACACTTCTGAATCTTTTTATTGTAATCCAGCAGATAAATGAATGAATGTTAATGGGTTTTTTTTTCTTGTTTACATTAAAACAAATGTCATTGAGTAAATGGGATCTCACATTCAAAACAAAAGTATCTGTTGATGAAAAATCCTGAGTCATTTGCACTTAAACATAACAATTTGCAGTGATCCTGTGAAAAACTAATATAATTCATAACAATCAATCTTCATCATCATCAGTTTCCAATGTGCACTGTATTTAATGATATCATATGATGGCACAAATGAACTATTTAAGAACTTGTTGCTAAACCAGCTCAGTGATTACATCTTACGTAATGACGTGGGATCGATTCAGAACAAAGGAGAACACAACATTTCAACATGGCTTAGGCTCAGAAAACATTATTCAGTTATGCAACTTTTGATCCTTAGAGCTGTGCTTCAACTCCCTTATGAGGTGTGATAATGAATGAACGACTGGGCCCAAGAATGTGGAATTAACACGGACTCATCGTGTCCATTATGAAACAAATCAAAACACTGTAACAGTCAAGTGTGTGCTTGTGTATCAATCGATGTCATTGCATTAACTTACAGATGCTCCATTCAGTGTCTGTCAATCCAAAAATCACAACAGTGCAGTCAGATTGTAAAAACACACCAATATCTTAATAATCACAACCTTAGTTATAATGTAAACATGATGAAATGATGAATTAATCAGATATTTTTAGGAAACATGCTGCTGAGTGGATTATAAATGAGGAAATCATGTGCAATTATAAATATATACAAAATCTGTTATTCCAGACAAAGACGAACTTGTCTCTTGCGACAACATGCACCTTGTCTTTGCTTACCTGGAGCCAGTCTAAGGCTCCGACAGTGTGAACATGTCCAGGGATTAATGTGATGCTCCAGTTTAACAGGCACATCAGGGGTTCTGGGCTCTTGCGTAACGGGTCTGGGCCAGCGTGTGTTTAAAGGACTGTTGCCGGAAGGATCAGCAGAGTGTCGGAAAGTTACAAGGCTGATGACAGTGACTGCTGTGTGACGTCTAGTTGATCACCGCACATCATCAGCATTACCTGTAAACTGTAATTACTCAAACACCCTCACATTATCATGCATCAGAGCACAAGACTGAGAGTCTCCAGCCTGCTAGTTGCTCCATTAGGCTGCACATTGTCTCAGATTTGCATGTTATTATGACAAGGTTGATGTAAATATGATCCGTTTTCCAGATATTTCATCATGAGTTAGTTGGACAAGGTGAAATTTGGACCTGATGAGGACATTTCTGTTAATCAGGGGATCAACACAGTGATTAAAATTCATCCTGAGGGGAACATGGCGATCTTTTGGCATTGGAAGGAAATGTCAGAGGATCAACCTTTAGGATTCATTTCTAGGAACCAGTGCTCAAAGTGGGCTATAAGTCACCGCTATGCAGTGCCAGCTCTTTCACATTTACTTCCTGGAGCACTGTGACTTTTTCTTGCAGTTCTCACGATTTCCTGGTGCTCTTTTTTCCGCCCTCTCCATATCAGGTTCTCATTAATTCCATTAGTAGAGGCTTTGTCTGACGCTTAAGTTTCCCTGCTTGCCTGCCTGCTGCTCTCTGTCTGTGGTTAAAGAGCTTCATTTGTGTGTCACCAAAAGCAGAAACAGTGACCAAACATGCACACATGCCAGCGTGGCTGGAATCAGGAGCCTGATTTTGCCCATTATAGCAGTGAGAACGCTGAAAAATGTGACTGCAAGTGAATATGGAAGGAAGATGTTAATGACTTCAATCAAAAAAACAAAACAATTGCCCGTACTTACCTTTTTGCAATATGCATCACAGTTACACCCATAGCCATAGCAGTCACAAGAACATAAATATTGATATTTCTGATTAAAAGAATGTTCTTTATTTCACTCATCTGTGACAGGAAGGAGAGGTGCTGAAGCAGATCGAGAGGGAGGTGCGAATGCGGGAGGGGGCCAGTAAGCTTCTGGCAGCCTGCTCCAGGAGAGAGCAGGCCCTGGAGGCCTCCAAGAGCCTGCTGACCTGCAGCGCCCGCATCCTGGCCTTGCTCAGCCAGCTACAGAGGATGAGGAAAGCACAAATCCTGGGGAGAGTGGGACAAAGGTCAGATGGAGTCCAGAGATATACTGTATGAAAATAGACAGTGTATAGATCTCTTGTCAGTGGAGACGGAGACAAAGAAATGTTGCTGGTGGACGCTGTCATGTCTCATATTGGCCATCAGAGGGAGGCAAAGCTAGCCTTTTCAATCTGCTGAGGGTTTTTTTTGTTAGATTTGTAGATTTACTTGATTTATTGTGTTTATAATTGATATACTTGTACATTAAGATTACATATATGCATGATACACATACAGTCATGATGGTGGAAACAGAGGACCTTATTTGTGGAACATAAATGCTCATTTTTGGTGAGATTTGTCTAGTGTTGTTATTCCTCAGGCTTTTAATTTGTGCTGTTGTTGAGCTGGATTCCATTGGTGTTCTTGCTATTTTGTCCGTCACCTTTACATGCTGTACTTCATATATGGTTTGTTGGTTCTGTTATGTATTTCTGCTGCTGCAGGTCATCTGGAGATATCGCGCCGTGTCTGGGAAAAGTAGCCCTCTCAGGTGAGCGTTGGCAAGAATATCTCACCGCAGCACTTGAGCTTGTCTTTTATATTTGTTCCAACTTTTTACATTTGCACTCTGCAGACCTGCGAATCCCGCTGATGTGGAAAGACTCAGAGTACTTCAAAAACAAAGGCGGTAAGGCCACTGAGTGAGCTGATGTTGACATCTTGATTGAGATTATATGGACTGAGAGAAAGAAATCAATTAAATAAGCAAAGAGTTTGATTGCATGGGCACCTTAAACCTGTCATTGTGCCTGGTTCTTTCATAAAACTGAAATAATTGCCCACTTTACCTGACTTGCCTTCAGAATCAACCTGCAATTTGTTATTTGTTTCTTTTCACCTGCAGAGCTGCATCGGTGCGCCGTGTTCTGCCTGCTCCAGTGTGGCACAGAGATCCACGACACTGATCTGGTGATGGTGGACCGGACTTTAACTGACGTGTGTTTTGAAGACACCGTCATATTGTGAGTCAGCCTTGTTGTCGCAGATCTTTAGAGGTTGAGTTGTGGTCCAATCCCACTTTGAAACTGAATTTGGCTGCAAACAACCACAAATAATAATAATACTAGAAATAATATGTAATTCATTAGGGTTAGGAAATAAACAAAGTTACACCCTAGGTAAATTAACAAACTGTAACAAGTGGATTATTATGTCAAGTTAGACAAAAACTCGAGTTAAACATAAAACTGTGTTGTAAATTACATTGTAGTCTCTCCTGGCCTGGATGTCCAGAATAGTTCATAGCCACACGCTTGCTCGTCAACACCTTATTAGACCTTCATAGATGTTAACTTGCCAAACATAACAAGAAAACTGTGCTGCGAAATAAAGTGAAAACCATCACGATGTTGCACTTTTTATCCAATTTGAAATAAAATTATGTCTCATGTCTTATCAAATTACTCTATTATACAGTGATTGTTTACTGTATAATAGAGTTATGTACATTTTTTTTTCTAATTTGAAATCTGTTACATATTTTAAGTTTACAGAGGGAATAACCATGTTATGACAAAAAGTACAGCTGATTATGTCTTGTGTATGTGCTCTAAAATAATGTGGGGCTGATAACGTATGCGTCACTTTATAAAAGTGTCTGTGTGCGAGCAGCAACGACGTGGGTCCAGAGTTCCAGCTCCGTGTGGAGCTGTACAGCAGCTGTGCGGTGGACAGCTCCTCACAGGGGGCTCTAGGACCCAGGAGAGGGAGCCTGCTGGGGGGCTCTCTGGGATGCTCCTCTGGGAGTAAGATCCGTGCTGCGTTTGAGTCTGCAACTGTTTGTGGATCCAGTGGAGGAGATGAGGGACCTGGAGGTGTGTCGCCGCCTTCATCCCCTCGTCGGTCTTCGCTGTAAGGATGGCTGTTCTCCCTCACACTACACACTAAAGGAAATTTTCAACATCCCGAAAAATGAAGGATGATTTTGGACACTTTTTTTTTTCCTGTCTGAAGGGGGCCCAAGTTCAACCTGCTGGCTCACACGACACTGAGAATCGAACACGTCCAGGAAGCTTTCAAGACGCATGATTTGACGCTGGCAGCGACAGGTGAGCTTTAAATCACCTCCTCTCTTCCTCTTGTCTCTTTTCCTCTCCTCTAATCCCTAATCCCTTTGTTTTTCCCAGAGGACAGCCCCTTCTGGCTGCCTCTGTATGGCAACATGTGCTGCCGCCTGGTTGCCCAGCCTCTGTGCATGGTACTGCCTGTCATGAGTGGCCAACTCAAGGTTAAGGTGACTATGTCCTCATATGTTATCCCACTTTCAGACTGTTAATAGTGTAATCAGATTATCATCCACTGAAAGACTTCACTCCCTGCTCTCATTCAGCTTGGAGAGGACCTTGATCGCTGGCAAAATGTCCACTGTGTCCTCAGAGGGCAAAGTCTCCTCTGCTACCAGAGTGAAGAGGACCTGGAGTCTGAGGACGAGCCATTACTTGTAATCCACATCAGAAAGGTCGGTTCAAAAATGAGCAAAGTGACAAATAAATAGATGGATTCATTTAAGGTTTTGTCCACGTTGATTACAACAACATGCCCAGGCTACCAGAGTGCACTGGTGAATTTATAAAGGTTGTCCTAGTGAGCATATGAAAATGAATGAAGATTAATTTCTGTCAACTTCAACTAGAGTACCGGCGTCTGGCCCAGCTTCACAAACTTCAGAGGTGCAAAATCAAAACACTTGCAGTGTATAGAACAACTTTACCGTCAGACCTACACGGTGCAGGTTGTGGCATCATTAGACACATAAAAAACAACATTTAAATATGGTAAGTATGATACCTACCCTACCTAACCATCCCAAAAATAGCTTGTTATATATTCTACAAGTGTTGCATTCAAACTGTTTGATATATATATGTTATATCTATAATCAAAAATGTATGTTTTCTGACAGCTAATTAATTATTTGTTAGTTTGCAAAGTAACTCTGGATTTGTATTAAGGTCCTCGTAATGAGTGGCAGTTAATAGGTAATAAGGCTTTTAGGATAATCATTATTATTTAGTGTTATTGAGAGTGTATAATTGTTAATATTAGTGTTATAAACACATTTATCATTTGACTATAAGACAGTTATGAGCACTTAAAAGTTTTGACTGTACATTTCTCAGATTGCGTCATTTAAATTGTGAAAGGCTCAAACTGAATATTTGAGAAAATCCCTAAAATGAATTCTGATTTGTTTTACATAACTTCTTTGAAATCTTATTTAAATCGTTATATCTCAGAATCAATACGCCTGATTACAGATAAAGTTAAAAAAGCTTCAGTTCAAACATGCTGTGACTGAATATTTGTCCCAGATTTACTCTCAGCTTTCATCAAACTGCAGTTAAAATGGGTGGACTGGTCAATATACATGTCAGCTATTAATATCTCAGCAGCATCGTGACTACCTGTAATGTCTAAGCTCTATGAATGTGTCTTGGCAAACACTCCCGTGGCACTCGATGACGCAAAACTCCAAACCGATTATCTGAATAATCGGGCGTGTGTGTGTCTTCCCGTCAGGATACCCTCGTCTGTGTGTCAGAGAGAGATCCAGTCCAGTGCCGGAGTATATACATCAGCACACAGCGCCAAGGAGAGGATGTAACCTACACACTAACCACGCACACACCCGAAGACACGTCGCGCTGGACCGAGGCCCTCTGGCAGCACGTCTACAACATGAGTAAGGCCTCAAAGGACAACAGTGGTTATGCAACCTACGCCCTGAACCGTACCCACCATTAAAGTTAACGAGACAATAATTTAAAGTTCAGAGGTAAAGGTATGACCTTTCTGTTCAGTATATAATGAGCAGGTGTCAATTTAAGACATGGATAAAGAAAAAAGTAATTGCTCTAGTGTCACTATTAATTATAAAGCTCTTTGGCAAACTGATACACAGCATCACAATTCAAATTCAGACCCGAGCTTTTGTCTGGTGTGCATTTTTTATTTCTCCTTGCTATTTGGGATAAGTAGGACCAAACAACTAAACTTGTTTTTGTACAGGAAGTAGTTTTTGCAAAAAAATGATGTCCTCGTACGAGGACAGTGGGCTTATCATAACCTTAAGAAACATTCTTTGCTGTTTGGGACCAGAAGGGCCAAATTAGTATAAATTCAAAATTTTAGCTTTATACCATAAGTAGTTCTCTCAAAAATCACTGTCTTCATAAGAGTACAATGGGTCGATCTTACTGTATGACACAAATAGACATCATTGGTCAAAAAAAGCATACAGCAGTTTATTTTAAAATGTAAACATTAAAGTGTATACATCAAGTGCAAGCAGCTGTTTATTTCAAGCCCTAAACATGGCTAAACAAAACAACAACAGTCCATCCATCTGAGTCCTGAACCTGCAAACCCCGGTGTCTTTGAACGACTTCAAAGTCTAGCACGATTCCATCCACTGATGCAAGCACAATGTTCTTCATTCCAACTGGATTCAGCTTTAGTGGCACATACTGTTGGAATGCACCCCTGTAAACGGGATCATCTGCTCGTCTACTGAGATGCATTCTGGATGAACCTGAAGGTGGCAGCCAGTGAGTATGCAGTTCATAAAAGGCCTCACCTTCCAGAATTTGTCGGTTTTCCTCGTCTTGTGGAACATCATCATCGATGACTACATTCAGACGGCTCTGCAGTTTGAAGAACCGATCACGTGACATTGTGTCACTAATGGCAGGGATTCGTAGGGCACTGGACCAAAACATCCTCGTCTGTGGATAAGACACGCAGGACATCAAGATTGCTGCTCCAAAAAAGTGATATATCTCATCAACCGAAGTGTTGAGAGATCTCCCACTGTTAGCCAGTGATGTGGCATGTGTGCAGTCAGCAATGACTTTCATCAGCTCTGAGTTACTGTACTGCTCCACATAATCCAGCGGCTGCCAACCTGTTTGCTCATCTTTCAGTTCGGCGTCTTCAGCCTGAAACTGGACTAAGTTTTGGGTAAACGGAGCAGACCTCCAGCGCTCTCCACGTCCAGCATTCCTAGGTTCTGCCCTGGACTCTCCACGTCCTGCCATGGGGCATGCGGCTGCCATGACAGATAACTACTTCCACCAGCGGTTTTCTGTTTCCGGTTGCCTTGAAACTGCATGACTGACCGCCGCTGCCAAGCTAGCCCAAAACAACTAGTGTTGTGTCATAAATGATAAATTGCATTTAAAATGAGCGCGGGTACAACATGTGCCGTTGTAGGTTGCCACAACAATTCCTGAAAATTGAAGGTTTTCTCAGAAACTTCTTGTGTAGAACATCAACAGCTTAGACAAACATGTCGGTGCCCTGCGCCCTACACCCTGCTGAGGAAGGAGGAACAAAGACTAGTTTGTGGCTTTGAGACCAAAGTGAATATTTGGGCTTATGAATACCTTCCACAAAATAGCTGCTGCATGACTACATGACCTCCCTCACCTGGCAACTTTCCTTCAGCATTATCCACTTTGTATGTTTAGCTTGATTGATGGTCTGGTTGGGCTGAACTGCTGCCTTCAGAAATATAAACTTGCTGCGTTTCTACAACAGTACTTTCTGTGTTTGGTCACTGTGCAGGTAGTTGTATGCCTCTGTGCTTTTGGAACTGCGTAATTCTCCGCCATCGACACCTTCATGTCGATGTAGCTAACATCGGGCCACTGCGTCATGTCACCTGCCCACTCTGTGGGAACTGATGTGTGAGGCACTGTTACAGAACTGTAGTAACGACTTTTTAAAATATCAGTTCTGTGTATCCACCTCCGATTTTTGTACATTTTGTCACTTTCTTTGTGTTAAAAGCCTTTTTTTAGAATGAGCATGACAGCTACGCTAGCGTAAACACAGACTTCAACCAGTTCAACCTGAAGAGCAAAACTGACTACCGCTATGAACCATGGGTAAACTCGCGAAGTCAGTAATAAAATTAAAGTTTTAAAAAAATGGATTTTCATGGTGCAAAGAGGCAAAAATGTAATGTCCTCACATGAGGACGCAGGGCCTCACAGGAGGAGATTCACAGTCAGAAACAACTCAACAGAGTCTGTTCTTACTTCTGATACTCCACCTGAAATCTGCAAGACATTGTGAGGATATCCTCTGAGCCCTGCAGTGAGAATTACCTTTGTGAAGCCAATAATGCTCATAGTCATAGATGTGTTGTATGCTAAGCCAAGCTAAGCTAATTGGCTCTTGGCTGCAGCCTTACATTCAGTATACAAACAGGAATGTGGTATCGATCTCCTCGTCTAACTTCTCGTCTAATATATGTGTGTGTGTGTGTGTGTGTGTGTGTGTTTGTGTGTAGCTGCATCTGTTCCTGTCATAACACAAAGACATTATCAGGCTCCAGCAATAAGAACAGGACAGCAGCAACGATGAGCTGGTTGGTCACTTTTCACACATTTCTTTCTTTGGTGGCAATTTCAACAAAAACATTTTTTTGAAAAGCACACATAAGTATCTATATTTAAAACCCTAATTTTATTTTATTTGATCATATCTTTAATTTCAGGTGTAGACTTGGGGTCGCTTTTAGATTAAGAGATGACGATGATGTGTGTAAAATAGAAGTGGAATTCTTAGGACCTGTTGAAAAAAGTTTTTTTTACTACTTCTTTTATAAATCGAATATGAGCACACTGTCGGAAATGACATGAAGTCTAAGTTCAAATAAAAATCAAATAATGAGGCCCCTGATGTTTGTTTTGTCAGCTCAAAGAAATGTCATATCCTAACATTTGGCACATACTGTATTTTATGTAATTGTGTCTGGTGTCTGGTGGCAGTTTCCATCGTGTCGGAGTGTGACGACTATATTCAGGCGCCAGGGACAAACGTAATGACTTGTGATTATGGGACGTCATGCCGGATGTTGTTTAGGATGCTGTCTGAACATTTTTACAGCCTTGTCTTACAGCAGTATGTCATTCTAGAGAATGATATTGCCAAACCACTTTCAGTCACACAGCCAGTTATTTGTGCACAGCTAATTTGATGCTGCAGTGACGGTGCAACAGTAAGTGGCCACTGAGCACCATAATCAGACGATGTGGTGCCATAGGTACGCAGAAGGAAGCGTTTGAGTGGAGTGAACCTAAAAGTCCAAGTAAAATGACTATGAGTTTGACTTTGGTAAGCTACTACACCTCAAAAGTCTGCACAAAACAAAATGCACAGTGAACACTGTGGTTGTAGCAGTCCCGTTGTTTAAGACACGCTATCTTTCTTTGTTTCGGGATGATTTTTAAAATCCCTCTGGACTAACTGCAGGGGATTCAGATCACCTGTCTGCAGGGTGTTGGAGACTGACTCCTGATTGAGGAGTGGAAGCAGCTTGGGCTAATCATAGTGTGGCGACGCCCCTTCAGTGAAGGCTTATAAGAGGGAATGGGGAACAGCACCCAGGTGGTTCCCTCATTCTGATGCTGTCCCTGTTTCACTGAGAACCTCTTCCCCTTAGACTGCCAGCCAGAAACGCTGCCCCACGTCATTCTGGTGAAGAAACTGGGTTCATTCTTTAACTCCTTGAAACCCCCTTACACTCTCCCATACCTCCCCTCTGGATTGACATGTCTGTACTTTATGTCTTTTATGTAGGTTTGGCTGGCCTGTCAGCATTTTTACTGCCAGTACCACCACAATGTTGTTGTAACAAGTAGCTTGACATGTTGGCAAATTACATCTAGCATGATGTCTTGCTGTTCTGCACATAACTAACATTACTATCTGGCTTTCCTCCCACGAATGTCTGTTGTGTTTGTTTAAGCTCTGGCACTATTTGTTGTGAATTATCCGCTTCATTAACTCCTGGAAGGCATTCTAAACAGTGGCTTTAAGGAAATAAACTACAGGTGCATAATAAATATATTAACATGAAACTTCCCTAAATGTTTTTTTGTGTGTATGTGTGTTCTAAGTTTTCTCAGATTTTATGTTTAAATATGCGGTATTATCTAATGAAAAAGGCATCAGTTAGCTGGAAGTTACGAAACACTGGATAAAACCAGGTTCACAATTCTTTTTGTTGACATAGGAGAGTCAAAGACTTTTACAAAGGGGAATTACAAAGGGAATATGGTGCAACCACCTCTGAAAAATTTTTGAGGAAACTGCCTGTAAATACACGTGATGTAAAGTCTGATATTTTGGACACTTTTATTTCCTTTTAAGTAAGTTTTCCATTCAAGTCTGCATTTATTTAATATAATCAATCTTTTTCAAAATACCACTCTGAGCTCCCAGTCCCAGCCACTAGCTGCATGGCTAATTGGGCTAACAAGCTTACAGAAACTACAGTTAGCTGCAAATCTCATGAATTCAAGAGGTGGCCAATTCTTACATATTGCCCCTTTTTAAAGTCGCGGATTTTGCCGTATTATTTTTTTGTAGTTTACTTCATCGTCTCCTCCATGTGAAATATTTCAAGAGCTTCTTTAGAGAAAATAAAAGTACCGTATTGACCCGAATATAGGACGACCCTGATAATAGGACGACCTCTCTATTCAAGACTTCAGAAAAAGGCTCTGATAACCAAAATTGACTTTGAGGACTACTACAAGCTTTTCTCTTACTGTGAGTGTTTTTCAGACGGTCTTTTTGGACCCACCATCTTCGGACGTTACACTCCGTAACTCCGTATTTCTTGGCTGCCTGACAGTTGTTTGACACCTCTGCTGCACTGACCACCACTATCGTAAAATTAGCATCATAGCTTCGGCTCAGATGTCTGTTAACTTGCCCCACTTTTGATCCACTTTGCCCTGTACAATCACCGCACCTCTCCATTTTTCATCTCCTGTCATCTCTTCTCCGCTGTGATTAACAGATAACTGTACATGTAGAAGTAAACATGTATGGAAGGCTGTGATCCTACCCTCTCACTAACGTTACGTAGTGCAGAAACAAGTGGAAGGGGGGCGGAGCAGCTGTGACGGAGACACCATTCACAATATTACAAGACACTGTGCCATCAAGGTGATTTTAAAGCTGCTAAATGTTATTTTAAGTAAGATGTGGAAGGAGAGAGAAGACGGATTCATGCCTTTAGACAGTAACCGTGCCAAGGGTGTGCCCTTAAGTCTGCCTCTGCGGCGTGTCTTTGCTACTGAGAACCTCAGGTTCAGCAGCGTCTTCACACTTCAGTGCATCTGTGGTATTGAGATGAGCAAGAAGTCTTCGTGTTTGCTTGAACAGTTGCGTGATACGTCAATATTTCCAGTCATCAGACCGAGCGGGTGTGAAAAAGTGAATGTGGTTAGCCACTCCTTGGTCGAGACGAGGGTGTGTTTGCTTGTATACTCTTTTAAAATTTTTCTTTGCATGTATTATTCAACTGAGAAGGATAATATTCCCTCAGTGCAAACAGATGATGTGTGAGAAAATGTTGGTCCTGTCTGTCCTCTGCCCTGCCTGTGCACAACTGTACAAAGCTAACTTCCCTTGTATGATGGTGAACACATTTCCCATTACAGTGCTCTGGAATTTTACTACTTCATCAAAGGCGTCATTTAGGTGTTAGCTTTGGTCTGTCGTCATCCTTTACAATGTTTCGATGGCGTGATGATATGCAGCCGTCTGCTGCAGTTGTTGTTCAGGCAGGTTTGAAAATAGCACCAGGAAACCCTATTTATAGAGCATCAAAAACAAAGACACAACATGCATTACAATAAAACAAACACTAAATGCAATAAAGCCCAACACTTAAAGACAAGAATAAATGTTAGCAAAGTATGTTTCTGTAAAACCACAATGATGTTAAAAACCCAACATTTCTTTCCATTTGTTTGTTGAATTTTCTATTTTCCTTCAACACAATAATGTGCTAATGCTCTGGTTAGGTTTAGGCACAAAAACCACTTGGTTACTTAAACCAAAACATCATGGTTTGGCTTAAAATGCCTGTTTTGGTCACCACACTCACGGACTGAGATACAACTTTTGGTTGCATCAGAAATCACTGGAAATATTTGAAGGTCTCCTCAAAAACAAATGGTTATGTTGGAACTAAAATGGCTGGAAACATCTCCAGGGGTCCTAAAAAAAAAAAAAATTAAAAAAAAAAAAAAAAAAAAAAAAATATAAATATATAAATATATATATATATATATATATATATATATATATATATATATATATATATATATATATATATATATATATATATCCCGTGGCGCAACTTAGGCTCTGGTCACCCGTATGGCAGCCTTGTTGGCTTGTAATAGCACCACCACCTCCCCCTCCACCTCTTGCTGCGACAGGTGACTAATAAGCATAAAATGTGAACATGATATGTCTGGGACACATGTCAACGTTGGACGTGACTGTGGTTTGCAGAAAACATGAGATCCTGACGGCTGGGCTGGAAAATCAACAGCATGTCTGCGTCAGATTTTCACCAGGGGGAGCGAGTACAGAGTGAACAAGAGGGGGTCCCACAGCTGATCCTTGGGGAACCCCACACATGAAAGGTGCATGAGTAGTTTAAGGCAGCATGAGCACATTTACGCTTGAAAGACAACACAAAACAAGTCATTTTCATGACAATTAGGTCATCTTGATTTATATTTAAATTCAGTAGTCTGGTATATAATACAGGCATGACATAATTGTACGTACAAAGATTTCGGCTGATATGCGTATTGTAGCTGCTGGTTTTCTGCGAGCTTATACTAGTGTAAACAATTTGACAGGTTTATTTTTACAGAGACAAAAGCTGGCTGCAAGCAGATTAATTGCTGGCAAAAGCCCTGCCATTCATGTGCTTGTGAAAATCAGTGCATGTGCTATTTGTTGCAGGCCAGTGGAAGCAGTGTTGTGATGGCCTCATGAAGATTGACACGCTGAACTCCCGGAAAGCCATTACAGTGAAGCAGGGATCGCTTTACCATGAAATAGGTAATATAACAGAGGACGCACTTCCAGACCTTATCAGTAGTTTTCCCCGTTTACATGCACAGCTCATCATTTTGCAAAAACATGGTATCTGTGTGATTCTGGGCCCCTCCATTTTATTTCTGTCCTGCGTTTTTCAAACTATAAGCAGACCTGAATATCTTGCAAGAGTTGTGTGATCCGAGCCATGTGATGTTTTGTCTTTTTCAGTTGGTTTTGAAAGAAATCCCCATCCGCTTCAGGTTTTTTCAGAGAGTTATGAAATTCTGTTTTGCTGCAGAGCTCCAGAAACGTTGCGTGGCCTCCAAAATCTCCCCCAACTTTCCATCATCGTGGGCACGAGAAGAGAACAACTTAATTTCTACATTTTTGCATGAATTTCTCCTTTAAATCTTCACTGTGACTGATGCAAATTTTACGAGTCTGCCTTTTGCTTTATATTTCATGCAGGAAATAAAAGACAGTAATGACTGCCTGGGACAACAGGGAAAAAGAAAAACTTGCCAAGACCTGAGTGTGTATAGCTCGCTTGTAGTTCAGGAGCTAAAACCTGTTAACATACATATCAGTGAATGGCTGGATGGACTGTAATGACCTACCCACATATAGACATCTGACTAACCATGCCAGGAAATGTGACAATATAATGAGAGGTGAAGCATAATGCTTCCTTATGTCTTTCTTCTGTGGGCCGGAGCGACGCCTCGCCTAAGAGCCGCCGAACGGGTTAGAGTAAATAGCAGGATGTAAGAAAGATAAATAATGCTCCCTGACAATGTCCTGGAACAACAGGCCAGACTGTTGACGTGAATAGGGGCATTATCTCCAACACCTGCTGACAAAAACATCAGTCATGTGGAACGGAAAATATGCACACTATAGCAGGGGAACAAAAATAGGCCAACACCTAAAATGTGGGTGTGTCGCCGAGACGTCAAAATGTCCCCTTATTTTTCTTTTTATTTTAAAGAACATTCCAGTCTTCGAGTCAGACGGCCAGGAGGAAAGATAAGATTGTAAGGGGAATTTGGAGGGATGAGACACTTCCTTACAAGAGGAGATGTCAAAATCTCATCTCTCCAAATTCCCTTTTTATCAGTTGGTTATCAACCAAAACATGTTTCCTGTCATGTAAGGTGATGCTTTGAATACTTGTCCCAGAGTTGGTTCTCTTTAAGAATTTTAAATGAAGTGACTCATCCTCCTGTTGTGTCTTTTGTCCTCCTCTTCTTTTTCAGTAACACCATCCTCACCCGGAGAAGGTCTCGCCGTTCCGGATTTATCCAGTGAAATCCGCACTTTGCTCTCTTCCTACTACAAGGAAAGGTACGCAGCAGCAGACCTTCCCCTCCACCCCAAACACCACCATCAATGTTTTAACAAATAAACTCCATTGATTTTTGGTAAATATTCATATGTTCTTTCAAACAAGTTGGGACATGGGCAACAAAAGGTTAACACTTAATAGTGTCATGAAACGGTATGAACAGGGCGCCCCTTGAACTGCACAATTGTCCGTAAGAATGGGGCGATAAACTGCGTGGGGAAATAGTTCAACAATTTAAGGCATTGCAGGAATGCGGGAATTTGGAGACTTCACCATCTACAATCCTGAGTATCATCTGGACACATATCTGCGCCTCACGGTCAAAGCCGTAAAAGCCAACATCGTCATAATTGTCTGTAAAATCCGGTCCGTCAGGCGGACGTGGTTGTAGACATGATGTCATCACACGGGCTTGGGAACGCTTTTGGAAAAACGCTGCAGGCCAATTATAAATTCAAGTTGAGACCGTGGTGCAAAGTGAAAGCCATATATCAACAATACCCAGAGACACGCCAGCTTCTCTCGGCTCGAGCTCACCTGAGATGGACTGGCGCAAAGTGAAAACATTTCCTGTGATGCACATTTCAAAATGTTTTGGGAAATGATGAAAATGGTACACTGTGGGTTACCGACAGTTACCAGCACAAAGTAGAAAAGCCCGGCTCGGTGCCCATAGCATGGACGACTTGCTCCATTTCTGTTTTAAGCAGAGTCCCAACTTTTCTTGAATTAGGGTTATGCAAACAGACGAACAATAATCCCTCCGGGACGGACAAATCGCTTTGAGTGATAAAGCAAATTCCTGCTCACACACTTCAGTTCTTCTTTCACTGTTTATTTTTCCGTCAACCGAGGTGATAGAAGTGTGAATGATGACATCTGGGTAATTTGTGACAGCTTCTGAAGATTTCACATCTTAGAGTGCCGAAGAATGAGGCAGCAACTTGCTCATGAAATCACGGCCGGTTCGCAGTGGAGTTGTCGTGGGTGGCTTGTTTTTGTGTAGAGCTCTGTGACTCAGGCTTTATCACCAAGTTGCAATTACATAAGATGGTCCAGTTATAGCTCGGTCTGTTTGTTCAGTTTATCTATTCTAATGAGTGAACTCAAAAGAATAATAAGCAGGTCACACACTGTGCCTCCATGAACCCATTGAGGTCAGCGGGGACGTGACACGACATCACAGCTAAGCAAGATAAATGCCTCCTTTGAGTCGAGCACATAATGGTCCTTTTATACACTGTAGGCCATGACATCAAACACTGGATGTTTTCCAGATGATTTGACTTCTTAGAAAAGGCAAATAGTCAAAGTTACAGGTTTAAGTTTGCACATAATGCACCTGAGTGTCAAATGCTACACGTATTGTTCAGAGGTGTCATGGTTTGTGTGCAGAGAAAGCCCAGTGATGTCTGAAAGAACAGGTTGTACCAGGGACAGACATTATTTCTGGAAGGAACAAGCTAATGCTGTCATTGTGCAACTCTGAACGCTTCATATAGGAATGTTCTTTTTCATAGTACACTAGTAATGAGTCAGATCTCTCTCTGTACTGTGTATGTGACCATATTGCACATAGAAACGAGTCGGGCGCCAGTGAGGTGCGAGTTAGATGCCTTCCCACAGATTGCAATGGATCTAATTTTCTTTCAATTGAAGAAAATGACTTTGACACAGTGTCATTTTTAGATTTGTAATTAAAGGATTAATTCACACAAAAATGAGAATCCCATCATAATCTAGTCACCAACCAAAAATCATCATAATCTTGAATATATTGAATATTGAATATCATGCCATCCACCCATCAGCATGGAAGCAGGTGTAAATACTATTTACTATTTTAAACGTCCCTCCCTATGTTATTGTTTTTACTGGAATCATACAAAAGCACAAATAACACGGGTTTAAAGGGACTTAAAATGAAAAAAAAGCACTTTTGTACACAGAGTTTATGGGGACTGTTCTGGGCAGGGACACATCCTTTTTCCTTTCAGTTTTAGTTTAACCCTGACCAACCAGCAAACCAACTGACCAAAACATACCGGTAAATAAAATAAAATGTTTTTCCTCGTGCCAGTAGAGGAATGCAGTTTACCAGTATCGTGGTGCACTTGCATCCTGGTGATTTCATCTAGAAAATATGTTTTGTTTGTGTTCTGGTAAGTCAAGCTAACTCATCCTCATACCAATCATTGCAAGATAAGAAATTGGCAAACTCACAGCTACAGTTGAGGTTTTTAACTGATACATGCATGAATAGCTGTAACTGTCAGAGGGTGTTGTGTCTGCTGTGAGTGCAGACAGGTTTTATTGGGGGGTGTGTGTGTGTGTGTGTGTGTGTGTGTGTGTGTGTGTGTGTGTGTGTGTGTGTTTGAGAGAGAGAGAGAGAGAGAGAGAGAGAGAGAGAGAGAGAGACTATGTCCCGATTTTAATTTACCTGCCTTGGAGTTGATTATAACAACAAAGAAATAGATAGAACCAGATAAAGTAAATTTAAATTGATGCTATCTTTGCAGAATTTGTTGGTTGCTGTAAATAAATTAGATTTTTTTTTTAAATCTCTTCAAACATTTGCTGTGTGTTGGTGAGTCATCAGCCCACCTGTGCTTTTATAATTCAAGCTTTGTTTTTCCAGATGACTAGAAACGTCCACACACCTCTAGTGGGTCACGAGTGGTGATCCGATGGGATTATTTTTGTTGATTATTTTTGTTTCTCCCTTTGTCTTACAGATATTGATGACCCTGCCCACAGCTGCACCGGCGGCGTAAGGACCTGCTCTTATTCTATCCATTTGTGGTTGCTACACCTGCTGAAGACAACGAACAAGGACATGATAAATGCTGCTATTTGGATATTCTACAGAGGACACATCCTTCCACACAATCTTCTACCTCTCCTCCCTGAATCTTAAATGTTTGTCCAACCAGAAGTATAAACAGTACTGAAGAATGAACAGTGTAAGCCTGAAGTCCCAACTCATCACCGGCTATTATGCCACTAAACTGTTGATCATTTGAATTTCGGTGTAATAAAAAATCTACAAAAAAAACCAAAAGGAAATAAAACGATCTTCATTTACAACACACAAGTGCGGCATTCCATGTTTTTGGATGCTTTTAAAGGATTGTTCACGTAAATAAACAAATGTAACATGCTTAAATGATCAATTATGACCAATTCTGTTCAATCCAGTGAGCTGGACTTTCATACTTTCATACACTGAAACCACAAAAGCAGTTTGGCCTTCTTCTCCGGATTTAAAGAGAGAGATACTCTGAGTCATAAAACAAATAGTCCCGGCTCACAGCCTTATTTAAAGGTAAAATGAGTCAAACACTACAATTTATTGACACATAGAAAATTATTTCCTGTTTGGTGGTGTCTGTATCTGCAGTGACGCTGCCCTCTGCCCCCATTATTTCCCTGTGTTAAAGGACATTCTTGAGTGTCAGTGGGTGTGTTCTCCTCCTCGCCAATAACAACGTGCAGTTTGTTAGGAATGGATGTTAGTTTGAATGTGTTGACAGCGCCTTAAATTGTTCAAACTTCCTGGAATAAACCTGTTGCACACAACAAATCATGGTAGCGGCGGTTTCTGTAAACCGCGGTTACATTCAAAGAATTTCATCATGTTGCAGCTTCTACGTGTCTTTGGGGTTCAGTTTTCAGTTTCATGCTGTGTCAACACAAACAAACAAACAAACAAACAAACTAAAAACCTGCCAGGACACAGCGGGAATTTGTCTTGTGGTCTTCTGAATAATATCCAGTTGTAGTTTGCATAAATATTGACCGCCAACATTTTATTGCCTGGCGACTGGGCTGCCTGGAAACCGCTCAAACTTCACTTCTCATCCAAGAGGCTTCGTCAGCTCTAAACCACCTCGATAGTTTCAGGCCTATAAACTCTGTTTCTAAGTGAGCCTACAGAGATAAACTTAATGTATATGTAACCTTCTGGGATTTACCTGACATATCAACAACACCTTTTCCAACTATAACCTTCAATCTAAAGCAAGAACAAGCTATTAAATGTCAATCATCAACTGTTATCAACCAAGTTGTTCTACAGTCTACAAAGAGGGTAGAAGCATCAGCACACATTTAGTCCAATACAGTGGAGGAATATATAACTGGCAACTACTGCTGTGGCTGCAGTTTGCAACCAACTGAACCTCTGTCACCCTCCTGTCTGTAAATAGAGTGTATTCATTTTGAGATTTCCCTACTTTGCTGTGGTGAAATGTGACCAAATTTGAACCTGTGAAGACATCAGGAAGAAGATGGAGTTTTTATTCATTTTGGAGGTGATTTTGAGGTGAGCTTTCTCCACATTGCTACAGAGAGATATGTAACCATGGATGAGGAGCCAATTTCTTTCTAGATACAAAAAACATCATTCTGAGGTTAAAGAAATACAGATAACAGGATACAACAAAATACAATGAACTTGTTGTCCCCATAGGAATGTCTTCGACTCAGATACTGTGCTCATACACTGTAACTACCTCCACAGTGGAGATGACAGCAATAAAATGTAAGCAGCACATGCCAACACACACAGCATGTGTACATATTACACATACCTCACAATCAGTGTTAATAAGAACACATGCCATTGCACACTGCCTGCAGCTTCAAGCAGCAAGTATACACTGGTGTGTTCCATATCTTCTGCCAGTGGGCAAGAGCTCATATTTGGCACGGAGAATATGCAATGGGATACAGCCTCTGTGCAGACTATACATATTTTCACTCAGTGTTTTTTTTCAATCCCATACCTAACAATGCTCTCTAAAACAACATAGTGGAATAAAAACACAATCTTCGGTAAAAAAAACATAGAATCTCTGTAGAGACTTGTAGTACTATGATCCCTCACTGACCCAGGGTCCAGAACCATCTCTCCTCAAATTGTTCTCACACAACACTATTTTTTCAACAACCCTTTCCAACAAACTGGCTCTTTTAAGTGCTAATTCTTATGAACTTGTTCTTTTCTCTAGTCTTTTTCTAGTCATGCCACGTTTTCATTTCACCTTCTAGTGGGAAATATTGTTCTTTTTAACTACAGTACATGTGTTTGACAATTTTAGTTACTTTATGCAGATTTTTGCACACAAATCATGTAGTCAATTAGTTGATACCCCTCCAACTAAGTATTTTGAGTGTCATTTTTTCATGCAACAGCTTCATGGCTGTAGTTTCACACATGTGAAGATTTGCTGCTTTTCTTTTTTAAGTATGTTAAATATTTAAATTAACTTTAAGAATCAGTTTAGTTTGTTAAAAAAAATAACCATTATCTTTGGTGAGTGAGCTGCTGCAGCAGTAAAATCCTGCTATTACATGAATGCATGAGTAAAAAATACCTATTGCTTTATGAGAGTATAACAGTCATAGGTGACATTTTTCTGTATTGATTACTTACTCTTTATACATTTTTCCTCATTATACTTTACTGGTAACTTTTAAATGCAGGACCATCACTTCTAACTGTGTATTTTTCCCAGGGTGGTATTACTTTACCAGAGTAAAGGACTGGAATACTTCTTCCTCCACTGGTACAGTTGCAACACACTACTTGGATCCAGTTATCAGGGGAACTCTGTGTAGACTAATGACATAAATCAAATGAATGAAACCAAATTCATTATGCTATACTGCCAGTTTTTAGCCCTACTTGTGCAGAGAACAGAGATGTTCAGACAGTACGGCTCAGCTCACCGAGCCAGAAGTTCAGGTGTCTTCAGCGAAGACTGTCTTAATGCTGCGACCTCAGTGTTTTAACAGCATGAATTCCAACTGCCATTGTCTGACTATTCCTGATTTGCAAGCCAGTATTAGCATCCTGCAAACATCAGATTGTTAAAGCCCTGGAGGTAGACATAAATGAAGGTATGCACTGAAGTAAATTCTTCCTCGGAGACTCGTTGAACTACAATGCTTTAGTTATAAGGTAACTCAAAACAAAAAGTGTTGTCACGTTTGTGGTAACGAAAAGTGAGAAACGTACTACACACACTCTCACGAAGAGGCCACTGAGTTAGGTGACAACCTGCCAAGACACGAAAGGAAAATACTTCCTTAAACATGTTCATACTGGATTCATCACCACTATCACTGTTTTCGTTTTTGTTTTTTTGTTGTTGTTTCAACATCAGGGATGCATTATATGTGATAAAGCACATGAGCGGAACAGGTAAATCAAGTGAACAAAACCAACCCAGGAAACATGTCTGACTCTATTAATGGTGTAGCCCTATTCAGCCCTATTCAATTGATTACATCCTTTGGACAATGAGCGACAGATCTCCTCGGACCTTTGTGACACAACGAACAATTTGTACACAATTATCGATGACTGAAGTTACACTGATGGGAGTGTCGGTCTGTGTCATTGTTGTTGTCACACCTAAATAATTCCATGTCTAATGATATAGCAATAACAATAACATAATAGTAGACTCTGAAGGTCGCCCCACAAGCCTTATGGTATGACAGATAAATAAAAACAAAGCTTATGACGGTACAGTTGACGCAGCCTTTTCTGATTCAACTGTTCATTTAAATGAATTGCGGGGTTGAGCACAGCATCATACAATTACACAAAAGTCCAGACAATAATAAACACACCCTGTTCTCGACTGTAGTTTAAGGCCACTACCTTCGCACACTCTAGTTTTCATTTCTAAGAGGGGACGTGGGCTAAAAGGGCTTTACCATGGTCACCAGTCGAGTGCAAGGTGCAGTTGTGGAGTTACATCATTGTAGGAACAATTGAGAAAAATGTAGTGGGCGGCTGTGGCTCAGGGGTAGAGCCAGCACATTGTTACTGGAAGGTCACTGGTTTGATTCCCCTGATCTGCATGTCAAAGTGTCCTTGGGCAAGATACTGAACCCCAAACTGCTCCTGATGTGCTGGTCGGCAGCTTGCATGGCAGCCACCGCCATCAATGTATGTATGTATTTATGAATTGCTGTAAGTCGCTTTGGACAAAAGCATCTGCTAAATGCCCTAAAATGTAAATGTACGTATGAATGCTTCAAAGCCCCTGACTACAGGATCTTAGCTCTTGCTGATCCTCATGGCTCAAGCTGCTCTCTTCCCCCCCTGGCTATACACTGGAATCCACTCCTACAAGACAAATCCACAGTTAATTGAAATCAGTCAACCAACCTGTGTGACATTTAGGTATAGTCTCACACTTGTGGTGTCCTGGACAGGTAATCAGCTGTGCCGTTTCCCTTCCTTTGTCTGTGAAAGTCTAAGAATGTAAGAGCCACACCATCGTGTCATCCCATTATTACTGTCTCTCAAATTCCGCAGCCGTCCATGTGGTCAGTCTCAAGGGTGAATTTCCTCCCCAGAGGGTTTTTAGCAAAGAGAGTCCAAGATTCGCCTGATGGCAAACCAGTCTTCTGAATACCTGACTTCATGTTCGGCGACCCTGTGATGCAGGATCACCCGATCAACAAATGAGTCATCAGACTACTAATGTGCTTATTTGAGTTTATTCATATTTACATTATACTTAAATCAAATGTATTACATTCATTATATATAACAATACTGTACAGAAAAAGGCTTTAAAAAAGTAAACAACACATTCTCATTGAATCAATCTTTGCTTCTGATATGATACATTATTACTTGTTCGAATTATGACTTTTAAATATGTTAAAACTACTACAAGGAACGTTTAACTGGTTATGAGACAGTCTAATGTTAATACTGATCCTTTTTACATTAGCAGACAAGGCAAGAGGTTTGGCTATAGATTAGACTTATTTGGGTTGGATAAGTCATACAATTTAACACATATTTTCATGGCGGACTGCTGAGGTTCAATTCAGACCCTGAGGAAAGAAGCTGTAGTCTAGTGGTAGGCCACTAAAACACATCCCCTGTCCACAGGGACCACCAGAATCAACAAAAATGAAAGTTCCTTGTAGTAGCCTTTAATTGATACCAACTTTAGTTGGATACAGCATATGATAAAGCATGGTATAGAGCTTTAATATGGTGTTGGAGTGTCAGTGTCCGATTCGATCTTCACGTCGAGCTCGAGATGATTTTCTTCAGCTTCATCACCTCTTCATTGGTGAGGT
The DNA here is from genome assembly GCF_904848185.1 of Acanthopagrus latus. Taxonomy (NCBI): domain Eukaryota; kingdom Metazoa; phylum Chordata; class Actinopteri; order Spariformes; family Sparidae; genus Acanthopagrus; species Acanthopagrus latus. The sequence goes on along the minus strand of NC_051050.1, from coordinate 21,158,765 downwards.
GCAGCAGAGGAGTGGAGCCAGAGTTCATCATGAGTACAGTCGAGGGAACCGTCTCTGATCTCTCTTTCCCTCCCTGAATGAAGTCTTCATTGTAGGATTTAGTGGCTGCAAAGTTTTGCAGAACTGCGAGGGGCTGAGGGGCAACGTTCACTTGGATGGGGGGAGCCTGGGTGTCCTTCTCGTATGAATCCCAGCAACTTGTGGGTTTAGAGGGGTATGGCTTAAAAACACCATGCCGATCCGACGGAAAGACATCTCGGCTGGCTGCATTCCTCAGAATCCCACCTGAAGGCACGGGCTTGTAGCTGGCAAAAGGATTCTGGCTCATGTGGTTGTGGTGATTACTGGTGATTGTTTGGGTGGTTGTTGTGGGGCTTGGCGAATTCCTTGGCCTAATTCTTAGATCCTTAGGGACTGGGCTCCAGTTTTGGGGACTCATCTGAAATGTCAGTTTGGTTGGGAGGACATCGCCGTTGGAGCAATTTGTTTGTCCAGACTGTTCTTCCACAATAGGAAGGGTCGGTAGCTGCTTCCCTCCCGGCATTGTGACTGAGGACTTGCACAGCCTGAGCCAGTTCTGAAACACAGACAGCGGCAGCTCAATTTCCATCTCGCCACCGTTCCCTCGAGGGATGCTGGGCAGTATCTGACTGAGATTGAGCCCCCTTGCCTCTGGACTCCCATCTCTTTCGTCCGGTTGCTCCACCGTAAGATCTATGCTTGGAGAGCTTGTATTCTGGGCGCCTTCATCTGCTCTACATTTGAGAGCAGAGTCATACGCAGGGCTTCTTGAAGGTGTGATAGCCTTGACTTCAATGACGTACGCCTCCTTAGGCTTCCCTGGATTTGCACTCGGTGTATCTCCTAAACCCGCCTCAACATCCGGCGTCTCACGTCTTTCATTCCTCGCTACCTGTGGGCAACGGAGAGTGTACAGAGGGGAGGGTTTGTTCAGAAACTTTGGGTTCTTGCTGGACGACGGCGGGGAGAACGATGACGCAGGGTTGCTTTTGGTCTCCTGTCTTGATGCTTTGACGCTCAGGTTCAGAGGCTCAGCCAAGCCAGATGAGGTCTTGTAGCGCTCTGCCAGGTAGCGCAGGTGCTCCAGGGGCTCGTTAACACTCTCTGGGTTCAAACAGTGTGGATTGAAAGAAAACTGGGGTGCAGGGTGGCTCTGCGGCGTCAGCACTGCGGAGGTGACAGGGAGCTGGGGAGGCAGAACTGCGTGGCTCGGGTGGTAGTAGTGGGTGTATTGGAGCGGCAGTGGAAAGGTGCTCCCATTTTGGTCTGACTGCGGGGGATGAAGGTGCTGTTGGAAAGAAAAGTGTTTTCCGTCAGCGGTTGAAAGAACAGTTTGAGGGAATATTCTTATTTGTCTTCTCTCCAAGAGTTAGATGAGACACTTGATACCACTCTCACATCTGAATATGAAGCGACAATCAGCAGCTTAGCTTAGCTTAGCATAAAGACTGACAGTGTTAAGTGCAAATGCTGGAACTGCAGACAGATTTCAAAACTTTTTTAAAAGAAGGAATCATTTACACATCGACACATGTAAATATAGCACCCAGGTTTAACAGTACTGGAATTATTTTCTTTATAAAGCCTGGCTGTGTCCACAACCTGCTCTCCACTTCACTGCTCAACAAGTTACATTTCGTCCCATTAATACAAATATAGAAACAATTTTATTTAATTTAAGAGGGGTAATCACAGCCAGTAGAGACTCTGGGAAACTGAATTGTCCTTTTTCAAAATGTACATTTTCTCTACAGATCAAACAATTATTTTTTATTATCTAAATAAGGAACTCTCAAACATTGTTATGTCTTTATGCTATGTTAAGCTAACGAGCTGCTTGCTTTAGGTACATATTTACCTGATGACTTTATAGTGGTATCGAGATTCTCATTTAACTCAACAGCAAAGCAAGAAAAGCGTATTTTGTTCATCACACTATAAATGGGAATACAGGCTAATCAGGATCTTAAACTAGTTTTTGTTGCATCAGAACCAGACAAATCATAAGAACATATCTCAGAGAATTGTATTCATGAATCAGTATCATCGCATTTAATATGCATTTATAACACAATGAGCCACGTCAGGATGTAGTGTAGTAATGAGTAATAATGACTATTTGTATTGAATCATGGTCACAAAAGTCTGTTTGAATTTTTGCTTGTGCCTCGACAAACAAAAGAAGTGTTCAGCAGTTAAGGATCTTTGCTATGTCATCCTTATCTTATGTCTTAAAATAATACCAACCTGGGGCAGAGGTATTGATAACAGCTGGCGTTTGGCTGGCCTCTGGCCATCGTCATTTTCTTTGCTGAAGTTGGCAAAGTGGAGATGCTTCGGCTGATGAAGAGGCAAATTGTTCAACGATATGCCTTTCACGTGGCATTCGTACGGCAGGAGCAGCCTGCAGGAATAACACATCGATCAGATAAGATCATGATGAGAGCACAGTCTCAACTCCGCCTGAGAAATGCACACGCATTGTTTAACTCACTTCTCATAGTGTCTGCGGGTGCAGGTGGCTGCGCTCGTGCTGCGAGGGTTTCCTCCCAGCATGTTGTACACTTGCTTCCACAGCTGCTGAGCAGTCACCTGGAGGAGAGCAGCATATTACATTTAATTTCATTTAATTTCATCTTGTTTGTTCGTATCACGGAAGTTAGGAACCAGCACCACATGTATTACCATTCATAGCCTAAATTAGTTTGAAATGCAAGTGCCTATATTCAAGATTGGCTGTTATCAATATAAGAGGAGTTTGAAGTCAGTCATTACAACTTGTAATAACAAATATGGTAAATTGGAAATATTTAGTTACCTGATGGTAGCCTCCCAAGTCTTGGACAGTCTTGTACATCACAAATAGGTCAACTGAAAATTAGAGAAAAAATGCTTTGTCAAATACACTTTAACATTAGAATGTAGAGCTGTTAAAATGTTCAATTAATTGATTTACATTATATTCTGTAAATCAGAAAATGGTGGTTTTAGGAAGTCCTCAGATTTTTGTTGTTTATGTTGTTGTCTGACACCCAAATATAATATATAAGACAAGCTGAAAAATATTTTCTGACTAGTGTATATTTGACATTTATGCTGACACTTTCTAAAGAACAATTAATTCACAAACAGTGTGTTTTAACTGTGAAGTTGCAGCTGGCATTTACAATACTTTATACTTTTGTTAACATATACTGTTTATTTACTCTTTACTCTTTATTTGGAGGCTCTTATAAAACTTGAGAAACCTTTAAGTTTATAAACTCTTTAAAGTTGCTTAATAAATGGTTGAAGCATTTCATCATTTGTTAACAGTGAAATAACTATTGACAAATGTTTAATTAACTATAAATGTGCTATTTAATAATGATGGTTGTAAGCATGTGTAACAAAATGTTTGACAGATTATTGGTGAGCTGCAGTTTATTAGAATGACTTTGACTAAAGAAAAGATATGAATTTATGCTGTTTATAAATTAGTTGTAATATTCATTTTACCATATAATTGCATCATAAAAATAACTGAAACAACAAAGGTCTGTTTTGATGCATACAGCAGCTCGCTTACATAAAATGTGATGAAATAATGATAATTCTATGTACTTTGTTTGAAGCCCAGATTTGGGATCCGCTCTATGGGCGTATCTCTCTTCTTCATGAACACGTAGAGATCTTTAAGGAACTCTTTCTCTTCTTCTTTCATCTCCTCTATCGGCCTTTTGTTTCTCTCCTCCTGGATCTCTGCGAGCGCCATATCCACGCGTGCCTGGGGACACAATCGACAGATGAGACGACGTTGCAGTCTGCAACGTATCAGCTGAGCGAGCTGACCAAACAAACCTGAGGTATCGTGGTGACAATGCCTCACTGTTTGGAGTTTACACCATCTTGACTAATGGTTGTTAAACACTTGTGACCACATATCACTTGTTTGTACTTGCCCTCAGTGGACTCAGCCCTCTCTCTTGTACATACAGACGACATACCATTGATATGACACTCAAGAAACAGCATCAATGCACCCTTTCATCCCCCAGTTTCCATCGTCATCACTCAGACAAACAAGTCAGAGAACTAGCACCTGTTTAAAAATCTATTTTTATTATGAATCAAAGCTAATTGTTAAAGTTTCAGGTATGAATACTTAATTAGCTATCAAGTATTTAATAGCATTTACTGTCATCATGTTACTATAATTGGATTCAAGCTTTTTAAATGCGTGAATAAATTAATTTCAACATTTCAAAATAAAACAAAAGGAAGGACTTTTGGTTTACTTAAACAGAAAAAAACCCCTCTAAATGAAATCAATAACCTCTGTTGTTCCTCACCTTTGTTTCTATTTAGTGAATAAGTGTCGATGGTATTATCTCATTGCCGTGATGATCCCCGGGCGAGCAGCGCACAAGCTGTGTAAGACTCGTGCCAGTGTTGTGAAGTGAGTGGTAGAAATCAGTGCAGCCGGTTAACAATGTCGTGACGCATCAGTCACACACCTGTCGCTAGTATCTGTGTGACAATGTGGGCAGCTGACAGAGGGGGTGTTCACTCCAACGTCTTCCTGCTGAGCGCTCCACCGTCGGACCAGTTTGACCTGCTCTGGGCCATGTGTTGGAAAAACAAAAAAAAAAGTTTATTGGAGCACTCGACACGTATTGGCAGAATAAAAAGCTAACCAGTGGAAGTCTGTGCTCATGATATCCAAGAAACAGCAAGTATCTTTTCAAACAAGTCCAGCTGGAATATATGTGGGGGTTTACAATCACTAGAGACAGAAGAGAGGCCATAAAATTCAAGAGTTGCCATTCAGCATTTAATAATTTCATCATTTGGTGCTTGTGTAGGATTAACAGAAGAAAGATGGTGCTTACTGTTATGCACTGTGCAATATAATATTGCATTATCATGTACACGGTCTTGCGTGTTGTTTCAATGACAATCATACCACTCTCTGAGAGGAGTAGCCAAGTGTTTGGAATGCTGCATCAATTAAAGTGTAGACTGCTGTTGTTTAATTTCGATTTCTGTTTAATTGAGTGGCTGGGAGACATTCCACCGGGGGCCTTATTTTGGTATTAACTGTTTACCTTTAAATCCATCTTTCAAAGGAACTCCAAGAAATGCTGAGCAACAGGACCCATTTCCGAAGCTTTTGTCAGTCACGATTAAATGGAGCATGGTGCAATTCGTGTTGGCAGATTAGATCAATCAGAACCGCAAACTTGAGCAACCTGCTCAACTGTCACGC